>NC_133662.1:128012844-128612844 GCF_037893015.1 Macrotis lagotis | reverse complement strand
TATTACTCTGAACATGGTCAATTCCATCTCTTAGCATAATGCTTGGGACACAGTTTATGTAGTAAATACTTTTTGTTTAGACTTTTTGGTTTATATCTATTGCTATTACTGACATATTTCCCAGTTAGGAAGTTAGCAGAGAGAATAGAGATCCTGATCTGGAGTCAGGAGGACCAGAATTAAATCCAACCACCTAACTTACCTCAGACTCAGTCTCCTCATGTATAAGAAGGAAGTCAATAACAGTACCTACCTGCCAGGGATGTTGTGAAAATCAAATAAGACAATATTTGTAAAGAGCTTTGCAAACTTTAAAGTACTTTTAAAATGTTCTATAAAAAAACTCTATTTCTAGAACCATAGAGTTTTAGAACTGAAGGAAATATTAGCAATCACACTGAGAAAAAGGCAAGAAAAAAAGGAAACCTAGGGAATTTGGCCACATAACAGGGCTGATTCATAGCAAGATAGGCATCTAGTCCATGTCCTTTTAAATCACTACAAAAAAAAGAAGACATAGAATGGGCATCTATAACAAGAGTGACTAAATGAGTAAAGTATTTACTTAGAATTTCCTAGGTGCAAAGGACTCTTCTGAGTTCTAGAAATAGAATTCTAAAAGTAGGATAATTCCCTGCTCTCAAAGATCTCTCATTTTACTGGGGGGGAGACAACTCGTATGGAAGGTCTCAGCTTCAAGCCACATGGATATCTCCTTTAGGGTACAGAGTCAAAGCAGATTTCTTTAACAAAAGTTCCAATTTATAAAAATACTATTCATTTTTGATGTTGAACCATTTTTGACAATGCCAAAGACTTTGGTTGCCAAAGGTCACCAGAAACCTTTATTGATTAATTAATGAAACCCTATCTACAATTTTGAGAATGTTGATCTGAATTATAGCTGTCTACTACAAAATTATATGACATGTTGACTTGTTTTTAAGCTGATATGAAATCTACCCAACACATACACATTGGAATTTGAAAAAAAATTCCATTATTTTACTGAAGGCAGTTTTTCTTTGGGATATTAGGTGGTCTATAGCATATAGAGATGGAACCTGCAACCTTGGCATTATTAGCACCATGATCTAAGCAGTCAAGCTAACCAGCCCCAGTCATGGGGGTTGTTTGTCATTCTTTCTTAAAGAAGATCATGACTTCAGTCAGGGGAAGTGATGTTATGACAAGCACCTAAACTGGATTTGAGTGAGGGGGTTGCTGTGCTAAGCCTTATTTTCTCCTCCAGTGCCATCTGGGTCCAGTCACCAGATATATATCAGAATGACTGGAAGTGGTCCTGGATGTGAGGCAATCCGAGTTAGGTATAAGAGGGAACAGGGGTTGGGGAGGAAATCAATAACTAAGTTGAACTTTCATTCATTACTTTATGTATTATTGATTACAATACTTTCTTTTTTTTCCAAACTGAATGAAATTTTTATTTGATTCTGTAAAAAAAAAAAAAAAAAAACTTCTTTTGTGGGCAGGGAGCAAATGTTCACAGAGGGGTCTGTAGGGCAGATATTTTCCTTCAGCTTTCCTTTTTCCAGGTTTCCACTCAGGTCCACAACAAGAGGGTCCCAGGGTTCAGAGGTGGGAATGTCATCGGGAAAGCAAAGGAGGATCAGTGGAGGTCATGAGAAGTCCAGAGTCTAATTTCAGGCTGTCCTGGTCGAAGTTGAGTTTCTTGGCTAAGGGAGCTTCCCCTAGCCCCTCAATGTCCACTAGGTCACTGTTGGCATCTGAGTCATTCAGGGCGCTCAGCATCACATCAGCCTTCTGCTTCTTTGGGGGAGGACCCCCAGTTTCAGGGACACTAGACCCAGTGGGTGGGGGTACAGGTAAGGCAGGAACCAGGACACCAGATGCTCCCTTTTTGGGCCCCTTCTTGGGTGATTCAGTTGGAAGAGGAAGGCCAGAGTCTTCATATACCTTTCGTTTCACTGTAGACTTTATCTGAGCACCAGCAGGGGAGGAGTCCGACACCGGGTGCAGCTGCATCGTCAGCTCCCCGAGCTTGGTGAAGGCGGCGCCCACAGCCGAGAAGATCTCCCCGACCTTGGTGGAAGCTGACATCATGGCCCCGGCCCCGGCCCCGGCCCTGGCCCCGGCCCCATCCGCGGGGCGGCAAGTACAATACTTTCAATACTATATATGATTACAAAGTATACTCTAACATAAAGTTAGCAACCTTGTTGTTCATGTTTCTGAAAGAAACAACTTTTAATAAAGGTTTAGCGGGCAGCTAGGTGGTACAGTGGATAGAGCACCAGCCCTGGAGTCAGCACGACCTGAGTTCAAATCTGGCCTCAGACACTTAATAATTATCCAGCTGTGTGGCCTTGGGCAAGCCACTTAACACCACTTGCCCTGCAAAATTCTAAAAAAATAAATAAATCAAGGTTTAGATTCACTTTGCTTATTATAGAGTCCCTATTGGTGAAAGCTATAATGTGGATTCCTTAAGCACTAAAAGTCATGATTAATTTGGTTTTCCTAGCAAAAACCTCTATCACTGAAAGCCATTATAATGTAAACCAACATATTCTAGAGTTCCTCCTTCATCACTCTGTTTCCTATAATTACTATAGAGTTTTTGGGAGGTCTTTGCAGGGATCCAAAGTATGTTCTGGTAGCCACTCCAAATGGCCTGATTTTAGTATTCCACTTTGATTGTTAAACTACCTATATAATCAATCTGGAGCTCTCTGACCTCTTTCTTCAATATAATATTGGAAACCTTGTTTGGAGCAGTCAAATTAAATATACAGGTTTCAAGTTGTTATGTAAGAGAAAGCATAGGAAGAATAAAGAAGAGGGATGCATCCACAATTGGAATAAGTGTATGGATAATCCAGCAGTAAAGGAGTCTGAAAAGTGACTAGACGCATAAGAGAAAAACTAAGAGAAAACAGAGAGATGAACATTCAAGTAGGTGAAAATATTCAGATAAAGAGGATGTTCAACATTGTCAAAGGCAGTAGAGATCAAGACGGATATGGACTGTAGACAGACCTCCAGAATTAGCAATTAACTGGAAGCCAGTCTATAATAAATTGAGAAGAAAAGGCAAAAAGTGTAAGCACTATTTCCAAGGGTTTGTGAAATAAAAAAGATAAAGAATGACAGTTTGAGTGGATGGTAGAATCAAGTGAGAACTGTTTTGTTCTTTGGTTTGATTTGAAAAATGAAAGAGGCCTGGCATGCTTATAGGCAGAACAGAGAGAGTGTCAGAGGAGGGAATGAAATCAAGGAATAAGCAGAAAGGTTGGTCTTAGTGATCAGTGCTTTAGAACCCAGAGTAAAAAAAGAAAGAATGAGTGATGAGGCCAAAACAACTGTTAAACAATAGAAGAGGGAACTCACAGCAAAGTATAAAAGATTCTCTACTGACAGGGAGGTGGGGAGTGAGTCATGTGAAGTTAGAATAAAGAAGAAAAGGTTTGGAACAATCTCTGTGGGAAATGAAATAGAGGTGTCATTAAGGAAGGGGGGGGGGCGATTGCAGTGAAGCTGAGATTAGACAACATCAGTTAGTAGTGAATCTAGTCAGGCTTTCCTAACTCCTTCCAGGACTTTTTAGCAGTCAAAATATGAACAGTGGAGCCTGATGGGGATAACTCAGGATTTGGGATTAAGCATAGCAAGTCTGGTGATAAGAAAAAGATGCAGGGGCAGCTAGGTGGCACCATGGATAGAGCACCGGCCCTGGAGTTAGGAGTACCTGGAGTTCAAATCCGACCCCAGACACTTAATAATTACCTAGCTGTGTGATCTTAGGCAAGCCACTTAACCTCATTTGCCTTGCAAAAACCTAAAAAAAACAAATGTAAGAAAAAGATACAAGGAATTCAAAGGTCAAACCTGAAAAGTGTCAAACTTAACTGGCTAACTATAAAATTAAGATTGGGATAGGAAGAAAATTCTTGGGAAAATACAAAGTTTAGATGGCACACCAAACTTACCCAGATAGAAATACACTACGTGCTTCAATAATGCAAAATAATGCTTGATACTGTTGGGGTCAGCGCCACCATAATATTGGAGTCAGCACTAGTCTGAGAAGGAATTCACGAGACACGATCTCTCTAACAGAGATTGGTTGGTTATTTTATTAGACTTTACTGTGCTGACACAAGGAGCTGAGAGTTGGGATTCTCTAGCAAAGAGGTATCTGATGTACCCATCTTTATATAAGGAAAGAGGAGGCAGGAAGAGAGAAGAATCGATCTCAGAAAAATAGTTGTGGGCCTGGAGCTAAGAGGCTGGCATTGCCAAAAGGACAAATCCTCCCCAGAAGCTGGAAGGAAACACTGATCCTTTGCATAAGGTTAAAAGATAAACCTATTTAGTGTATTCTGATAACAATGACACAGGAAATCAAAGGTTTTGGGAAGAGGTAGGAGATAGAGGTTGAAGGACCAGTCACAGATAGAATTTCTAGTTTTAGTAAGGACCCAAGAATAGTACTCAGAGCAGATTTAGAGAAGGGCTCATTAGTAAAGACCCCATCAATAACATAAAAGGTAGTACTACAAAACTGAGGTGGGGTATTTTTACTATAGACAGTGGAGATTAAACAGTTTAAAAAGATCTATAATAAATTAATAATTTAGAGACTAAAAAAGGGAGGGAGGAAAAAAGAGAAAAGGAGGGGAGTGTGGAAAAGGAACATGGAGAGAAGCAAAGAGTAGAGAAAGAGGAAGATAAAAGGAGTTGAGATGGATAGACCAGAGAGGAATTGCTACTAGTTTACCAATTCAAATTAGAAACTGTTAAGAGTTGTCTGGGGGAGCCCATTGTAAAATGACTTGTACAAGGTCAGTCAACAAGTACAAGGCAATGGGGTAAAGTGACTTGCCCAAGGTCACATAGGTATCACATTCAGTATCTGAGGTGGGATTTGAATTCAGGTCCTCCTGACTCCAGGTCCAGTCCTCTATCCACTGCGCCACCTAGCTGCCCCCAACAAGTATCTTAAGTGCACTCAGTCCTCAAATGCTGGTTACTCAATTAATAAATAAGACTGGTCTACTTGACTCCAAAATCTCTATTTAAGTGTGTGGAGAGGATTAATATAGCAAAATTCTTTTAGAAGGCAAAAGTGGGCCAGCAATGATTTTTGAAGGGGAAGAAGACTTGATCCAAATCTTTATTAATCCTCTCAAATTCAGAAGCCTTATGATCTATCTAGTTAAGAGTTTTTATTACTGTTCAGTCCTATTCCGGTGGGGTTTCTTTAGCAAAGACACTGGAGGAGTCTGCCATTTCCTTCTCAGGCTCCTTTTACAAATGAGGAAACTGATGCAAACAGGGTTAAATGTCTTGCCCAGGGTCACACCAGATTTGAATACACAAAAAATTCACTCCAGATCCATGCTATATATATTGTGCCACCTAATTGCCTGCAGGAACTTGGGTTGGTTGTGACTGAATTTCAAGTCAGAGAACTTGAGTTCAAATCCTTTGTGACCTTGGACAAGTCTAATATCTCTAGGCCATAGTTTCTTCATCTATAAAATGAAAGAATTCCTCTAGAAAGACTTCTCAGATTACTTCAAATTCTAACTTATGTAGTTATGAATCCTATCCTTGACACTTTTTTATTCTTATGGACAAAAAAAAATGATCTGACCCTTGCTCATGAAACATCAGTTGCTCCTTGTTACCTTTTGGATGAAAAAAACCCTCTAATTTGAAACCTTACATTCTGATCCTAACCTTCCTTTCCAGGTTTGGTTGTACATTGCTTTCCCTCATAAACTTGTGCCTTGCTAGCCATACTGGTTTTCTTGCCATTTATTATACAGGATATCTCAACTCCCAGTTCCATACCCTTGCACATGTCATCCCCACTATGCAGAATGTTCTCTCTTCATCTACAAATACTGGATCTTTTGGTTCCCTTTAAATCTCAGTAGATCTACCACCTCCTTCAAAAGATTTTTTCATGATTTCCTCACTTTTTAGAACGACCAAATCACTGTGCACATAACCAGGATTTACATATTTATAAATTCTTGTTATCCCTAGGGTTCTAAGTTCCAAAAGGTCAGGTTTTATAGATGCTGAATATATAATGGTGATATGCATTATAATTAATCAAGCACACCTCCATAAAGTCTGGCAGAACTTCACCAGATTTACCAACAAAACTTGACAGATAGGGTCTAAGGACTAAGGATATGAACCTGAGGAAGCAAAGTTAACAGTAAGAAATACTGATGAAGCTTTTTATTTTCCTGTAAATGTTCACCTTCAGCAATAATCCTAAACTAAAGATGATTAACTATGATGGACTTGCTCATCTCAGCAGCAAAATAATCAAAGACAATTCTAAAGGACTTGTGATGGAAAATACCATCTACATCCAGAGGAGAAACTGGAGTTTGAATGCAAGGCAAAGTTACTCTTTTCATTTTTTAAAATTTGCTTTATATTTTATGGGTTTTCCCTTCTCGTGGTTTTTTTCTTCTTGTTTACAACATGATTAATATGGAAATATATTTAAAATATACATGTATGAGCTATATTAGATTGCTTTGTCACAGGGAGGGAGAAGGAAAGAAAGAGAGAAAAATGTGAAAGTTAAAACCTTACCAGAAAAATGATTGTTAAAATCCATCTTTGCATGGAGTTGGAAAAAATAAATATTTTTTTAAGAAAGGTTTTATTTATTTTGAGTTTTACAATTCTGTGGAGGTGGGGGGAAACAAGATTGGGGGAAACTGTAAAAATAATTATTTTTTTTAAAAATAATCATACACAATAGTAAAGAATTCTTCACCTGCTGCATTAGTACTTGAGACTTGAAAACACTGGACTGACACACTTTCCCCTTTGCCCTCCACTTCCTGCAAATCTAGGTAACTTTATATTCCACCCCCCCCCCCCAAAATGATGTTACCCTGAAGTATGGTTCTCTAGAAACCAGCCTGTTCTACTAAATCACTAAAATCACCCAATGAGGAGCTCTTGTCTACTGAGAATTTGCATTTTAATTGCCAAAGAGGAGTGTCTCTTCAACAAGGTCTAGAATGAAACTTCTGAGAGCCGGGAACCCCAGGATCTAAACTCTCTTCTCTCCTCAAGGTCAAACTAGCACCATGGTTGGCCCGGAACAACTGCTCATTAAACTTTTTTCCCCAACACAAAAGGACTAACTAACATATGGGAAATCACCAGCGACACTCTTGTTATGTCTGTCATTCACTGAAGTTGTGAAACCAACCAGCTTTAACGACAGAATACTTGAGTCACAGGAACTTGACAGCCAAGGACAGGTATGTACCACAGCACGTTACAAAGAATAAGAATCACTTGCTTAGAGACAGAAGCATTTTCTTCAGGACTAGCTATCGCGGGCACTTAAGAGACAGCTGTTTCCAAGGAAAAAGCCAAGTCCTTCCGGGGAAGTTTCATTTTTGGAAGAGCTCTGGGATGCTTGGGGGTGGGGAGGGTGGAGAAACACCTAGATCTTTGAGTCATTAGACTAAGACAATAAAACAAAAGGCAGCATTCAAAGCAATCCTTAGCAGCACTGAAAGGCAGGCCCGGGCACAGGCCAGTCCAAAGTCAGACCAGAGGGAGGTGTGCATTTTTACCAATTTTTCCTAGTTCCCAGTGCAACTCGAGGAGTAAGAGTGAAAGCTCCCTAGCTTTCGTTTTAAAGTAAAAATTACTTAATTAATTAAAAACCGGGTAGTTGCGCATGTAAAAACAAAGATTAGAGGGACAATTCTGGCTCTTGGTGCTCACTCCTATCAGAGAGGCAGCTTTGTGTGACTGACAGCTTCCCTAGAGCTGGATTTGGAGGCCGGATCTCCAGGCAGCCGCTGCCACCACAGAGACTCTCTCCCGGTCCTCAGGGTAAACAGGCTGGCAGGCAGGGGCAGGCTCCCTTCCTTTCCGTTCCCCTCCCCCCCGACATGTTTTCACCCTCAGCCACCCCCCCCCCAATATACTTTTGTCCTCCCCCCCTTTTTTTTGTCTTTCCTTCCTGCCTTCTCTCTCCTTCCAAGTTTTCGACAACTCACAAGTGCTTCCACTCCTCTCCCCACTCCCTTCTGGTAAAAAGAGAGCAGAGGAATGGCAAAGGCTTTCTTTAAAAATATATTGATAATTGATCTGGAGCCTGCATTTACCTAGGCTCCCATTCCCTGCAGTTCTCCATAGCCAGTCCCTAGGGAGGGATGATAGAGCACTTACCCACAGCAGGATCCTGAATTCGGGCCGCAGGGGCACAGTCCCCAACTGGGAGAACAAGGACAGAACCGAAATACAAGCCGCTCAGCAGGTAGCATGCCCAGGAGAGCGCAGTCCTCCGCTCCATAGCGCCCACCAGGTGTTCTGGAGTCAGCCCAGAAGGCTCGCGGCTTTTAAAGGTCTTAAAGCTGGGGCCCCAGGTCAGGTCCCTGGGGGTGGGGTGGGAAAAGGAGGCGTTTGCTGGAGGCTCTGGGTGAGTCTGTCACGTGTGGTCCGAGTTGACCAAATTTAGAGCTGAGCTACTTAGCCCGGGGAGCTCCCTTCTAGCTCCTGGGTTCTCCCAGTCCTCTGCCCCAAGGTCCTTCTGTCTGTAACCAGTACCCTGCTGCGAATCTCTTCGTGCCTCAGCATCCTTTGTGCGCACATGCATTTGATTTATACATATATATATATGTGTGTGTGTGTGTGTGTGTGTATGCATGTGTGTATGTGTACATATATATATATATATATATATATATTATATATATCACTCTGTGTTATAGTCTTGGGAAACGTGGTCCTTGCTCTTAAAGAGTTCACATTCTAATGAGACGACGTGCAAAAAAAACCCATTTACCAAATACATCCACCCAAACACATCTTTTCGGTGAATTGTTTGAACTTATTTAAAAAAAAATTTGCAAAAGACCTTTGAGCATCTCCTGGCCTTTGAAAACTGGCTAACATCATAATAGGATTGGGATGGAAACGGGTCCTGGATCTTACCTGGTCTGTATTAAAAGACCTGTAAGGAAATTCATTTTGGGGGCAGTAGATTTTCTTTCTCCCTAAAGTCCCTTTGAGGCAAGTTAACTACCTGATCTAATAGGGATATTAACTACTTACTCTTAGGCCTTTAGTGCCTGTTTCACCGATGGAGAACACCCCCTACATTTAATTATATTGGGGGGGGAGGGGGGAATACTTTCCTTTTTTTCTTATGCTCAGAAAACTTCTGTAAAGTGCATTCATTTCCCATCAAGGAAAATGTTATTTCCCCCTTCCCCCCTCAATCCATTTGGTGTTGTGACCAGTGAATGGGGCTTTTGAAATCAAAGTTTCTCAATCCTATGTTTCAAATCCAGACACAGACATGCCTGAAACAACATGTAAAATTGTAAAAAGTACCAATTTGCTTTTTCACTGTAGGGAAAAAATGGAACTTGGAAACTCAGTTCACAAGAGAGGGTTTGGAGTTAAAGGTGGGAGTGGGGATATGGGGGGGGTTCTGAGCAATAAAAACCAGGAGAGAGAAAATAAATGGCAACTTTCAGGATAGCAAAATAAGAGAGTTCTATATTGATTGATGACTAGAATTCTAATCCAAAGATTAACTAAACAGAAAAGAAAAGGACAATTGGGATAGATAACTTTTGAACCATCATTAATTTCATTTATAATTAAATCAGAAATATTATTGCATGTGAAAATCTCCAATTTGTTCCCTTTGTGAAATAGATAAGCGGATATAACACTGCCTACACCCTGTGAGATTCGGTATATATGTACAAAGTACATATTCATCCATAAAAGGTGTAAATTCAAATAATGACTTCTTTCATACCCACCAATCTATAACCCCCTTGTCTATCTAACTTAATTAGGCCCATAGTACACATATTTATAAATTTTAGATCTATATATTTCTCCCAAGAAAGCTTGGAGGGACAGTGGTTGTATGGTTGATGAGAACCAATATGAGTACCAGTAGCTTGTGATTTGCACATGACTACCCTGTATTCCAACTCATCTTTTTAGTAGACCCTGATATCTCAGAAATAATTTCTAGATCAAATTATTTTTGGTATTTGAAGTTTGTCACTTCTGTTCTTACAGTAAATACCTACATCTTTAACAAAGAAATTAGCTTAACAATGCCTTGAGGCACTGTAATATGATAAAAAGATCAACTAGTTTAGGTTCTGAGTCTCTTTCCTTACCCCTACCTCCTTTATTGTAACTGTGAATATGTAATATTCTCTGAGAATCCATTTCCTCATATCTAAAATGGGGCAATAATATTGTTGTTCAACCTTCATTCTGGAAGGGGACCAAGAACAGACCAATGGTGAAGTCTTGATTTGCAATTGGATTTTAAATGAGGGAGAACTGCCCAAAGTTGTCAGCCTTACTTTCAAAGTCCAATGGTAAGACAAAAGTCTAGATGACTAGAGGCAGTCCAGGATGCAGTAACTGACCTTGGCTTCAAAGAATCTTGTAAGGGAACAGGAGATACTCATAGCTTATCCTGCTCCTCAACATGTTGATAAAGGAAACAAGTATTAAATGTTTTTCTTTAGACATTATTTTTGCATGAAGTAGATTCCTGGCAAAAGAAAGGTCTACCTAAAACAAGCAGAAAAGTAAAACAAAGTAATTACAGTTGGCAACAGTGAGTCTAAAATTACTGACATCAGACAGAAACAAAGCATTTTAAATTTATCTTCGAAACAGAGATCCTGAAATGTTTAAGATAACTTTTCAGAATCATTTGACAACCTGGGGGAGAAAAAAGTTTCCAAAGGCAAATCTCTGAGATAAGATCAAAACACAGGACTTGGACTTAACAGAGCATCTGTTTACCTCAAAAGAGTAAACCCTAATTAAAAGATTCTTTCATGCAAGAGTTATAAGAACAAATACTTTAATTCGAGGGGGGGAAATACTGGAAAAACGACAGCCAGAACAAAAATCTTAATGTGCTACTGATATGCTATAAAACACTCATCATCTTGTGAAAACTGCATTATTCATAGGGAAATGATTTTGCCAACTGCAGTGGAATTAAAACAAGTTACAGGGCCTTGAACATATTTTTTTTTATAGAGGATCTTTCATTTCATTGATGTGGGTAATTCTTCTCACCAATCTAGATCAGCAAGTCCTCTTAAAAATTTACACTCTGAAAGAAATGCCCACAGTGCAGAGAAGTTAAAATAATTTCCAATGGATACACGGCCAAATATGTCAAAAGCAACAATTACATCCAGGTCATTCTGACTCCTAAACAAGTTCTCCTCCCACTTTGTTTTATACTTGCATTGCTTTGCATACTGTAGGGACTTAATGTTAAGTGACTACAACTGAATCTTACCCTCCAAACCATAAAATGGGCATGTGGCTGGCCTAGCTTATTACCTCCCAAGTTTAAATTATTTCTTTATTATGAATTTATATAATTCTAACATCAGTAAAGATAATTCATATCCGGAAAGGTTTGGGGATCCTATTTCCTTTCAGTTTTTTATGATGAATTTATAAGGCATTAAAAGGACAGGTTTTTTTTCTGTTTTTATAGTAGGGACCAAGATCTATAGAACAAAGATCAGAGTGGTCCCAAACTACCAGTCCTTGCTTCCTCTCTTATCTCACTCCTGTGGTCTGCTGGAATTGAGGCACTGCTGAGGGCACAGATATGCTGTTGAAAATCCCTGCATAGCCAGACCCCCAACCCAAGGAGGACCCAAAGATGGCACACAATTCCCCAAGTCATTTGTCATGACTAAGATTTCTGATAAATCTAACATAACAGTCACTGCTTCAGCTCCTCTGACTCCCACTGTCCCTCTGTCCAACTGAAGAAGAGTCTCCAGGATTCCAGCTGTTGGATATAATAGTATATGTACTACTAAAAATATAGGGACACTATGTAAATTGTTAAGGGTTATATAAATGTGTGCTATTGTTTCTATGTAAACAGGAAGATTTGAGGAAGAAAGTACTTAGAATGAGTTTGAATGCATCTGAGGAGCTAGCAGGAAGATTGCCAATGTTAGCTATTTTACATTCAAATCCTGTCCCCAATGCCACCCTTTCTAGCTTGTTTTTTTTTCCCATCCCACTTAGCAGTCCTCCAACAGGGAAAAGTTTTCATCCTTTACTCCATGTCACAAGAAAAATCCATTGTCATGGAAATTATCACCATTATGATAAAATCCAAATCCATTGCAAGAAGTCCAAGTCCTCAACTTTGCATCTTTAGAAATAAAGATGGGAAACAAATCACATAAGCATGTCATAATATAGATCTGACTTGATCATTTTTCAGGTAGGGTTTAGAAATGACAGATGTCAGAATCTAGTATGTCAAATATCATCTCACTGACCCATTTAGAGCTTATGGTAGAGTCTGAAACCATATTTGGAAAGCTGTAGAGATTCCTTATCCAGACAGGACTCTGTCTCACCAGTCAATAAATTGAATTCTATAGTTATTTTCATTCATATGTTAATTCAAGATCTCTATCTGGATTTTAAAATTATCCCCTCTAGATATCATTGTCACTGAAGTAATTCAGCATCCTGCTAAGACTATCCACAATACTTTGAGATAAAAGTTTTTGAGTATTTCTAAATGGATGCTTAAATGGATGTAAAGCATCTGTGCTCATTGAAATATATGGAATTATATTTTGGCCAGAATAAATGGAATTATATTTCAGCCAGAAAAAGAATATCTACCCTTCTTTTTTTTTGAAAGGTTTCATAAGAAATTAAAAGACCATAAGTCAAAATCCTGCATTTTTTACTTTAGAAATCAGGTCAGACAAAGTATTACTTTTTTAATAAGGTCTGACCTTAAAAAGTCTTTATAGCTTGGGGTTTGAGAATTTGTATGTTTTATATATATAGATATATAGATATATAGATATACTATTACAATTGAGTTCATCTCCTTCACAAGTCTATGTATTTTATTTTATACATGTAAAGCCATCATTCTGAGAAGGTATCCATAGGTTTCACCAGAATGCCAAAGATATCCATAACACAAGAAAAGTTTTTCAAATTTAAATCTGAATTGGTGTTTCCTTTTCATTCTAGTTTATTTTTGTATAGTTTTTTTAAAATGATAAAATGTGAAAATTTTATTTTTTTAGATTGTATTAAAGCCCATTTTTTAACAACCCAAGAAAGTAGGTGTGTCTTGGCCCCTGAATAAGTGGATGTAATTTTCAGAAGTACCTTATTATATTCTCATCTATAATTTGGCATTGACTCTAAGAATAGTGTTATAACAAGGCTTCAGTGTACTTAGACTTTTTCTTTCTTCTTTTTTTTGGCATTCTGCACAAAAAGATTCTAAGAACTG
The DNA here is from genome assembly GCF_037893015.1 of Macrotis lagotis. NCBI lineage: Eukaryota > Metazoa > Chordata > Mammalia > Peramelemorphia > Peramelidae > Macrotis > Macrotis lagotis. The sequence continues at coordinate 128,599,499 of NC_133662.1, read as the reverse complement.
TAAGCCTTTATAAAAGGCTAATTTGTTATAAGCTGCCCTACTGCCTACCTCTCAAAGCACTTCCATTAATTCACAAAGCTGCACATATTTCTAACATTTTTTATCTTTATTTAATTTGCATTTCTCCCCAAAATCATAAGAAAATTATTTTTCTTCTGTAAAAAAAAATGGTTTCAAGACCATGCAGTTTTTGTAAGTATCCAATTTAAAACAAGTGGAATAATTGACTTGAGCAACATTTTTAAAAGGTTTATCACCTTCCAGGTCAACATCAGTGGCATTAACATCAGTAATATGGTAGTACTCATATCAGAGCGAGAGAGAAAAAAAAGTTCTCTTGAAGTATTCATCTGGACAGGGGACCGTCATGATGCTGTTTATGCCTTCTCATAGTGACGAACAGCCACCACATCTCCAAAGGTGAGAGTCTAGAATGTTAAAATACAAATAACTATAAATTCAGGAAAAGTCGTTTCAGTGGTGGCATTTTTAAAATATATTTTAAATTGTAACAATTTGGAATTTAAAACTCAAATGCTTGAAAATTTGCCTGAATGTTTGTTTAAGGATTGAGTCTTCTATTTTTTTCTTCTTTAAAGATCATATATGGCTCTAATTGTTTCATTTATATACATATTGTGAGTCTCTATGGACAAAGTGAATTGATTCTTGGCAGGGAAATCAGGTCAAACCAGAAAACTTAATTATGCTTTAAATGATTAAAGTTGTATATTACCACTAGAAAGTGACTGAGGTAGAATTTGAAACTAGGTCATTCTATTGACAATTCTGTTTCTCTGTCTCTTTTATCATACTGTCTAACTGAGGGAACATGTGGTGACAGAAGCTTTGGGTCTGATGCATTTAGGTGATTTTTTTTTTAGCTATCTTCAAGAAAATTAATGGTTAGTTCAGGAATCAATCTTCATAAAGGAAAAAAAACACATCTGAATGTAAAACTCTCTTATCCTGATTTGCAGAACATAGTTCTCCTAAGTTTGCTATCACTGAATTTTTGGTAGATTTTGAACACAATCAAAATTTATGTGGACAAAGATGTAGTCTTTGGTATGAATGGACACAATTTCACCAGGCAAATGTATGATCCTTAGTGTTTGACGATAGAATTCAGAGTAGGACTACAACTATGGTTAAAGTAGTCTAAATTTTAACCTGTATTTTCTAGCAAATGGATGTAAAATAAAAAAAAATAGTGTTTATATGTTTTGCCAAACAGCTTCCTTTATGATTTATCATTTCACATACAAATATAAATACATGTGAAATTACCTGCACAAGTTCAGTATGTTATTGTCTAGTTTTTTTTGGAATTTGTTTTTTAATTCATCACTGATCACAGCTGAACCTTTACTTAAAACAGGCATGAGGGGAAATTAAATTGGAATTAAGAGTCGATTAATACCTGAGTCATATTGGGTAAGTTGTAGAATCAGTTCAAGAAAATTCTTTGATTTCCTCATGTGTAAAACAAGACTGATATATTCCACTACCTGTCAGGGTGCATAAAATGTTTTCTGCTTTGCATACATGGTATCATATAAATCTAGCCTACTATGGGGGTGGGGAGGTGGGATCTCAAATGTTATCTATCTATGGCTAATGTTTTCAAGGAAAATGCTCTCTTAGGTGAGGAAAGAAAAACTAGTTCCTGGTTCATTTTCTTTTCTTTTTCTTTTCCCTTACCTTCCACATTCAGCAATCTAGTGAGCCTTTTTACATTTCATTTCAAGATAATGATGATTCAAGTGTTCAGAGTCTATTATTCAAATAGCACAAACTTTTATGGAAGTACCCCTTTTCTGATTCTTGTTTTAAAAATGTTCCCAAAAAAACCCCGCAAAGAATGTATGAATTCCTTCAGAGAGGTGAAACCCCAAAATGTCATTGTACCATATTATAAAATAAATTGTCCAAAATAGGTGGATCAAAATGTTGTCATTTTTTAACCCTCATAAAGCCACTTTGTTCAACTTAATTAGTTGAGAAAATTAAGTTTGAAATTAGTCTTCATTTATTTTGCTAGCATATATTTTTATCTTTTTATTATTGAAAAGATTGACTATCAATACTTTTAAATTATACCAATTTAAAAAAAATATATTAGTGATAACATTTTATTATTGTTTATCAATTAGATATATAAATTTTAATTTTTGAAACTTAACTAGCTTATTCATTTAATTACAAAATGATTATCAATCTGTTTCATGTTTTCACAGCCACATCTTCAAATATAGAATTTTATTTCATTTAAGGTTTAGACATTCCTTTCCTACCAAAATCCTTTTTCTTACAGATTGAAATAATTACCAGCAATAGTAAATTTGCTATATTTAATGTGCAACTTCACTGACTTCTCATATGTTACCTTAAATCCTGCAATTCACACAATAGAGGAAATTATGGAAAAATTCTTTTTATACATGCTAAAATATTTTTGCTACTCATGTTCCACATTGTAAGCCAAATAAATTCTAGGCAGAATGCACTGTTCTTACTCACCATGACCATTTTGCCATCCTTAATTTCTCTTACAAAGTTTGTCTCTTTGCCATCCCATTTCTGAACATGAATTAGCTTGTCACCATCCAGGTTTACAACAGACTATGGAAAACAAAAACACCACAAAACTAAGACAACAATAGAAATACTTAAGATTTAAACCTAGACTGAAGCAACACAGTTCTTAACTTCTCTTTAAATGGTGACTGGCATCACCATTGCTATACTATAAATAATTACCTATAATAGTTATTTCATTAAAATATGGATTATACAACATTTCTCTTATTAATCATTTTATTAGGGTTCATATCTTAGTTCAAAATTCATTGCCTTCATGTATCAGAAATGAAACTTCCATACCCAAAAAATAATCATTCATCTCTATATCACTAACTTAAATGAAATTTTGAAATGAAACAAATTTTATAATATTGCTTATCTAATCTTTTCAAAAAGGTTAGGAAGAAAGCAATTCCTTTCTTTTGAGTGCAGCAGTGCAAACTGTTTATTATTTATTTACACTCTTTGTTATTATTTATTTTTCTAATTATATGTAAAGATAATTTTCAACATTCATTTTTGTAAAGTTTTATCCCTCCCACCTTTCCCACCTCCCAACCTAGGATAGCAAGTAATCTGATATAGGTTATACATTTACAATCATGTAATACATTTATTTATCTATTATTTATTTTAGATAGAAAAGTAATTTTCAAGATTCATTTTTGTAAAGTTTTAAAGTTTTCACAATTTGAGAAATATAGCTCAAGGAGAAAATGAGGGGAAAGAATTGGATATAGCTTCAATTGAATGGGAAAAAGCAGAAACAGAGATAGGACTCAATATAAATCATGGATCAGGGAGGTTGATCTGATACCCCAAGCACCACCAGTGGGATTCATTTCTGGACTCTTCACCACTGAATTGACCCCCCCCCAGGGAAAGAAATTGGAGAGAAATCTTTAAACACAGAATTTCAAAGTTCATTGAGCATCTAATTCAACCCTACTCTTGAAAAGAAATTCAGATGATTGATAGATAGATAGATAGATAGATAGATAGATAGATAGATAGATAGATAGATATGCTGGGGGGGAAATTCACACTTCCAAGACAGTCCATTCCATTTTTGGATAGCTCTCCAGATGATAAATTATTTTCCTGACATCCTAAAATTTAAATTTCCCTCTTTAAAAGTCTAACCCTAGTTCTTCCTTTTTCTGGATAAGAAGTCGAATTACTTACTTTGCAGTTCCTATCATCTGGAGTGGTTTCATCAAATTCTTCTCCCAAGTGGAAGCTGATTTCAGTGTTCTTGAAGGTACTCTGAGTCCTGATCACCACTTTGTCCCCTTCTTGACTGATTATGACTGTGGGTTTGGTCACATTCCCCACTTGTCTAGTGGCAAAGCCCACTCCTGCAGTGCCAAGAAGAAACAATACTAGTCACTCTCAGACCTTTAAAAGTTGCTGGCTTGCAATGAGAGTTTGCACTAATAAACAACTTTCAAAGCCTGTTCCTGTTTTTCTGTTTTCTCTCACTCCCACCCCACATTCCCCACTCCCAAACCTTATCTTGAAAATCAAGGCATCCTAAGGAATAATCAAATCTTAGTCATGTAACATAATTTTATCTGCCAAAAGAACTGAAACTGATGAAAAGATGATGAAATTAAAACATCTGCAAGTGTTTATAAGTGGTAAACACAACCCAATCAGAAGAGTCTAGACTTTGAAAGAAAGAGGGCAGATAATAAAAGCTGTATTTATATCAATCCTTTTATCTTCTGGGAAAAAAGCAGTTTCAGAATTGAAGACCTGGGTCCTAAGACTTTTTTTTAATCTTCCATCCACAATTGAAAAAAGGAATTAGAAAATTACAGACATACATACTGTGTCTTTCAGAGACTCTTGTCTTATACCTACCCAGTGCCTTCATGTATTCATCAAAGTTATGGCTGTCAGTCAGTTTCCAGGTAGCACAGAAAGCCTCCACCATTTTCCCCCCTTCCTTTCTAGCTTCAGACAACTGAGATCTGCGAGATTCTCCTGGTCCTATGGTTCAGAAAATTTCCCTGCACTTCGACTCCAGCTTCTTATTTGAAGAAGAGGCGGGCAAAGAGCAAGGATTAGAGCTGAAATCCCCACCCCTCCTCTGTCCCTCTTTCTAGGAGCCTGGAGATGGGGAGGGGGAATGGAATCGAGGAGCAAGGGGCCCAATCCTCTTTGTGATTGGCTCAGGCCACTGGGTCAGCAGAGTAGGGCAGGCAACACCCACTCTGTACACAGCAGCCCTTATCCCTGATGGGGCTGGGAAGGAGAGACCCTCCTAGAGCTGAGGGGGGGGGGGGGCAAAGCTCGAAGAGGAAGCAAAAAAATGAGAGAGGGTCTTTCAGATTTAGCTTGAAATTTTGGCAATAGTAGTATTTAGGCTGTGAAAAGGAAAAAAAAGAAAAACTCACAATAGGACATTCAGATTGATTTCCGTTGAACGTGAAGATTGGTACCAAATTAAAGCCCTTAAAAGAAGGGTAATTTTAGCCCTAGAAGTAAGGCTAATTTTTTTTTAAACCAAAGGATGTTAAAGACTTCTTGTGTGTGTGTGTGGGGGGGGGGGCTGTCTGTGTGTGTGTGTGTGTGTGTGTGTGTGTGTGTGTGTGTGTGTGTTTGTGTGTCTGTGTGTGTGTTTGTGTGTGTGTGTGATAACAGATTAGAAAGAAGGATCTTTATCTGCTCCTGTTTAAGAGAGAGAGAGAGAGAGCCTCATATATGAGCTAAAGTTTTATCAGGAGAGGATAAAGGGCCTTTATCCCTACCTATATGATGCATGTTGCCTTCTCAACAAAAGCAAGCAGATTTAGAATGGGAGAATTAGATTACAATGAGAAAGCAGCTAAGAAAGGGTAAAATGAAGGTTTGCTACCGGGGGGGAAAAAAAGAAAATAGTTACTGAATGGATAGATAAAAGAGGGTTACTTTTCCTTCTTTTCTCAGATTATACAGTAGAAACTGTCTAGCAGGGCAGGACAGGGTACCTGAGTGATTAGTATTTCCAATTACCAATCTAAGCCAGTTTAGGGAGGAGAGCAGAAGTTAAAAAAAAGGCTACTGCAGAGGATTGTACTTACAAGTGTAGACCCCCCTCCCCTATGCCCTTAATCATGTAGAGTGCAGTTGAAATGGATATGTGCTTATAAGTCATGCTGACTTAGGTTAAAACAAAATATTTCTAAGACTACTTGAGGATTTTGAGCAACTATTAGTATTCCCTGGGAGGTCTCAAAGTCACCATGAATGAATGGAAAAGTATTTATTAAGCCCTTACTGTGTCTGAAGCATTATACTAAGAGCTGGGGATACAAATACCAAAAAAAAAAAAAAAAAAAAAAAAAAAAAGACAGCCCCTGTTCTCAAGGAATTTGCTTTTTAATAGGGGAAAGTCACACATATAGGAACATGATGGATGACCAGAGAAGATGAAGTCACAGGGATAATGAGTAGAACCATATGGCAAAGGATTGACACATTTTCTGAAGCAGTGGCATTTATTTGAGTAATTCACTCTGAAGGAAAGGATGGACAGGAGAGGCAGCATGCTATAAGAAGATTTTATGTGACTTTTCTTTAGTAACTGAGTTGAGTCAGAAGTAATGAATTCTCATCAATCAGCAGGGGCCCAGAGAGGACCATGATATGCAGTGCATCTCACAAATCTTTAGGATCTTAAGAACACACTCTGACTTGTCAATAGACTAAAACAAGTCCCTTAGAACAAAACCTTAGGGGTGGCTAAGTGGAGTAGTAGAGAGACAGCACTAGCCCTGGAATCAAGTGAACCCAAGTTCAAATTCAGCCTCAGAGACTTAATAATTACTTAGCAGTGTGACCTTGGGCAAGTCACTTACCTTGGGGAAAGGGGGGGGGGAACCTTAGTCCAGTGTTCTTGTTCATTTGGGAATGTGGACCCCTTTGGTAAGCTGGCAGAAGTCTATGAAGACTTTCTCAAGATTATGTTTTTAGATGTATAAAATATGGAATTACAAAGGAAACTAATTATGGAGAAATATTGTCACTAAAATATTTTTTGAAAAAATTTACAGATCCCTTACTTCAGGGGCAGCTATGTGGATCAGTGAATAGAGCATGGGTTCTGGAATCAGGAAGACCTGAGTTCAAATCCGACCTCAGACACTAGATGCTTGCTAGCTGGGTGATCTTGGGCAAGTCACTTAACCCTATTGCTCCACAAAAAACCAAAAAGTAAAATAAAATTCCTGACTTAGAACTATTGGTGGGTTCCAGCAATCCTAGGAGGAGGAATTGGACCTTCAATGGTTGTCTGTGTTTTTTTTCTGATGGACATTTTTTGTTTAAATGGAATTATTTTACAAAGAGGTCCTTAATAACTCTTTGCTATTGCTGTTATATGTTGATGCTACATTGAATCCCTTCAAAGAACTCTCTTGCTTTCAGCAGTTGACTGTTCATCCTTATATGACTATGATGCTTTCCCTCAAAACTGATCTATGTTGCTAAGCATTCATTCCTCCATTCACTAAATATTTATTAAGGTCTACTATGTTGCAAATTACTTAACTTTTCTCATGTTTAAGTTGAGAGGGTTGAGCTAAATGACCTATAAGGTCCCTTTTAGCTCTAACTCTGTGTTCCTTGGTCAACATATAAATTTGTTTTCCTTGACTATATGTCTGTATATAAAATAAAAATGAATTTTAAAATAAACATTTGAAAATGTTACCCTATATAAGAAAATACCAGAAATTATATTGCAATGCTTAAAACCATGCCCTAAAATAAACTGCATCTTTTGCAAACCTGTCAATGATTTCCCCCCTCTCAAGTTCTTTATATTACTAGCAATATGACTCAGGGAAAAATCACTTTACCTCTATGCCTCAGTTTTCTCATCTGTAAAATAACGATAATAAAAAGTTACCTCACAGAGTTGTCAAGTTCAAATAAAATACCAGAGGTCAAGCATCTTACAAATTTTAAAGCAATATATAGATGCTAGTTAGCATTATCATCATTATCTTGTGCCCAGGCTCCCTTTCCTCTCCCCCCAAAAAGTTTGTGATTTAATGGTGGTGAATAAGCTACAATCATGTTTGCATTTGATAAGCTCTTACTTGAGCATTCACTGTGTGCATAATACCAAGTTGGTACAATTCAAAGACCAGCAGCTAGGTGGCCCAGTGGGTAGAATGCCAAATCTCAGTCATCTTCCTGAGTTCAAATCTGCCTTTAGATACTTACTAGCTATGTGATCCTGGGCAAGTAATTTCTCTCTGTTTGCCTTAGTTCCTCATCTATAAAATGAACTGGAGAAAGAAATAGTAAACCACTTCAGTATCTTTGTCAAGGAATCCCCAAAAGGGTTGATAAAGAGTTGGACAGTACTGAAAGAACTGAATAACAACAATACAACCTAAATATTTTAGAAAACTCAGGATTTTACCAGTGCAGTCATATTCTTCATTGATCATAGAAATCCCTCTTCCTTAATGAGTAGTCATCATGAGGTCATCACACACACACACAAACATAAAATGAGTACACCAACCTTTCAGTGGTGAACATCTTTGAATTTCTATTGACCAGTTCTCAAGAAATAGTACACAACTGAAAATGATTGAAGAACAAAGTAGTCCCACTCTAGGGAATCTTCTTGTCGTTGGATTTGGGTTTGAGTAGCTCTTGAGTATGTGTTATATTTATATTTATTTCTACATAATGATTAGTATAATATATCCTTAAATTATTATATATTTACTTATTTTTTAAATGCCAAAGTCCATAAAACATTGACTTACTAAGAACAGAACCTATAACTAGCACAAAGCTGGAGTATTTAATAAGTACTTTTTTAATGAATCAATGCAGCAGCCAGTTCATAGCTCAATGCATTTTTACAGACTAGAATGAAATTAGAGTGTTTCTTTGAAAGAAGCTAAAATTCCCCCTTTTAATAGCCACCTAATTCTGCTATGGTTCTATGAAAAATGTCTAATTCTTCTTTAACATGAAAGCCCTTAAAATATTTTAAAATAACTAAATCTTCTCTTCTCTATCAAAGCTTCTTCTCCAGGCTAAAAATTCTCATTTACTTCAACAATTTCAGATCCCTTGAATCCTAGAGTGTCCTTTTTTTGGGACAAAGTTCTGTGTGAAAATGCCTTTCTTCAACTGTAGAATGCAAAACTAGACATAACACAACACTCATTGCTTTGGCTAAAGAATAGTTTTCTTTTTACCATGCCCCAAACCCAAATCACTGCTTCAGCAATTGGTCCTGATCAAGCCCCATTGGCCATTTTTTGAAACTGATTGATTCAGAGTGACTATAAATAGCAATTGTTTCTGTTTTGGTCACAAACCCTAAAGATCTTCCTTTCCCAGATTGATTTTCTTTAAACTATGTAAAATAGGTCATTCTTTACTTCATTTCTTTCTTACCTAGCCTTAATCACTGAATGGGAATTGCCTGTGTCAAATTGAGATCTTAGTTTAAAAAAGGCCAAGATCTTCCACTGCATCCTGGCCCATCTCTAGTCATCCTAATCTTTATCTATCCATTGGACCCAGATGGCCCCAGAGGAGAAAGTTAGGTGGGTGAATTTGCACAACCCTCCCCCCTTAAATCCAATTCACTTGCATGTAATGGCATCACCTCCCTGATGTCATGATTCTCTTCAAGTAGATTATTTGTATTTCCTACAATTACACTAACATTTTTGAGCTCATTCCTCACACTGCCAAGTTGAACTATATTCAACTTAATCTCTCATTTTTTTCAATTAAACTACCATTAAGGCATAACTTCCATATTCTAGAATTGTAATATTTTTAACCTCAGTTAAGAGAACTTTGCATTGATCTCTATTAATGGACAATAAATTTCAGTCTATTGTTCCCACTTTTTGAGATTTTACAATTTGAATTTTGGTGCCATTCAAATTGTTAGCTTTTCCCCCCAGTTCCATGTAAGCAACATACATTTTAAAAAAGAACTTTCTGCGTATGTATACTTGATGTTTAAAGATTGAGAGACTGAAAATGTAGAACAGAACAGGACTGAGAATATGACAAACCATGAATAAACCAAACTCCAAATCAATCACAATACTTTCTAGGTATAGTTATTCAACAAATATCAGATCACCAGATTGTCTTACATTCATCCTGACAGGAAGATCATTGTAGCAATATCACAAGCCTTACTGAAATCCAGATATATTATATCTACTGAAAGACACTGAATACTGTCTCAATAGTTTGAATTTTCTGATCTTTGTTTCTGTTGTGTGAGGTTGATATCTTGCTACAATCTGAGAAATCACAAATTGCTACAGAAAACTTCTGTGGGTAATCAGTTCTCAGATATCTGACATTAGTACATTTAAATACTTTTCATGTTCCATTCCACAAGAACACAGGACTGAAGTGGTAAAATACAATCTAGTAGGATTATGATAAGAGGTTTTTCCCTTTCACACATTTGGATTTAATTCTCATCCTTTTTGTAAGTCTTTTAGGACAGGTTTTTCATAGATAAAAGAAATGTGAAAAGATGATTCACTAAAAGTAAAATAACTTTCGATGGATCTTGAATCTGATGACCACCCTTTCCCCCACCCTTTTAAGGGACCCAAACAAGTTTTCCAGTGCTTGAATGGCTGTTTAAAGATTTAGGGGTAGGTAAGGAATAATTAATAATTCCCCTAATTTGTACATAAAATTTACAGAAAAATTATAGGGAAAAGACATTAGAACATAACATAATTACTTGAGTTGTATTAAACCCTCTTATGTGTTGTTAAAATGCTTCAACCAGAGTTTTATTAACTGAATCAAATTAACTTCTAAGAACGAAAACCATTCAATTTGATAGTTTCAACTAAATGTCTGTCAAATTTACTTATCAATTTAACAGATGAGAATGCAAGTGAAACCATGGGGAAGAAAAAGACAGGAATAATGAAGATTAATTACATGAAAATAAATTATTCTAAGGATTTTGGAACAATTTGTTGATTAAACTATGACATTATGCAACTATACACAGAGTCCTGGGGATAGGTACATCTTTTTTATCTATAGCAACACACACTATAGTTTTTTGTTTTTGTTTTAGGTTTTTGCAAGGCAAATGGGGTTAAGTGGCTTGCCCAAGGCCACACAGCTAGGTAATTACTAAGTGTCTGAGACCGGATTTGAACCCAGGTACTCCTGACTCCAGGGCCAGTGCTTTATCCACTGTGCCACCTAACTGCCCCCTGCAACACACTATAGTTGAAACAGTCCTGGACTAAGGTTCAGGATTTAGTTGCCAGCTCCACCATAAATTAGCAAAGTGACTCAAATAAATCACTAAGCCTCACTGGGTCTCAAAATCCTTATCTGTAAAATGAAGAGATTGAATTAGAAAATTCTCATGGTCCTTTTCAGTTCTAATATTCTGTAATTCTATTAATAACAATCATAAATGTCTTTAATGAACTAATAGTATAAACATAAACATTTATTTTTTAATTGATGAGTGGAAATCAATCTAGGGAAGAAAGATCATGTTGCAATAGAAAAGGGAGTGGCTCTGGAGGACTTCTATTCAAATCAAGCCTCCTATATTTACTACAGGAATGACTTTGTGCAAATCACTTAACCTCATTAGGCCTCAAATTCCTCTTTTATAAAATAAAGGGTTAGGATTTGATGACTTCTAAATGCCCAAACTAAGATCCTAAAAAGGTTGATTAAGAATGTATTTTTAATGCAAGGAAGGCTGCTGTCTCCAGGTTCACTCTCATTCAATTTCCCTAATTATATCTCTTTTTAATCTTCACTTTCCTCTCCTTATCTCCATCCCTTAATCTTATACACTAGGGCAGCTAGGCAGCTAAATGGATAGGAGACCAGGACTAGAGTCAAGAGGTCCTGAGTTCAAATTTGACCTTGCCAGCAACAATGTGGCCTTTTGGCCCACTCTTCCAGAGTCAAGCTGTCTTTCTCTTCCCTCAGAGTTCTAAGAATATTCTTTGTGGTTTGGAAATGGTTTCTAAAACTATTGGCTCAAACCTACACTGATCACCACCTTTTGAAACCAGTGTATATTATATATTACACGTCATATGCTGCTTCAAGGTAATGAAAAACAGAAGACTTTTCCATATGATCTCAGAAGGCATACTTTTCCTTCCTCAGTCTTTAGAGAGTGTGGGTTCAGTCTTTACTCAGGTTGGGCTTTTTTTTAACTTTTTTTCTATACATCTTTTATTTTTACAATCAAAAAAATTCTTTTTTTTTCTCTTCTGCCTCACCTCATTCATTAGAAAAATAAAGAAAAGTGAAATCATAATAAACATGCACAGCCAAGCAAAACATATTCCTTAATTATGTTAAAAAACTTCATGTCTTAATTTGTATCCTGAATTCAAAAGGTGGTTAGGTCTTTCATTATAGGTTTTGTGTCAATCAGAGTTCTTAAGTTTTTCAAGTTGTTGGGTTTTACAATGCTATTTTATAATTTCTTTGTCTGTTTTTGCTCTCTTCACTCTACATCATTTTATACAAGTTCTCCCAGGTTTCTGTGAAACTACTCCTTTCAAAATTCCTTATACCACCATAATATTCTATACATTCTTATACTATAATTTGTCCAGCCAGTCTTCAACTGATGTCAATAAAAATTTATTAAGCATCAACTATTACCAGGCTCTGTATTAAATGTTAAGGATACAAAAAGAGGCAAAAGATAATTCCTTCCCTCAAGGAAATTATAGTAAAATGCAGGAGATAATATGTAAACACATAAAATATATGTATTACACACACACACACACACACACACACACACACACACACAAGATGAATAGGAAATAATTAACAGAACAAAGATACTAGAATTAAAGAGGTTGGGAAAGGCTTTTTTCCCCTAAAAGATGAAATTTTATTTGGGATTCAAAGGAAGTCAGGGAAGGTGAAGGTGAGGAAGGAGAGCATTCTGTTTGTGAGGGACAGTCAGAAAACATACCTAAAGCCAAAAAATGAAGTGTTTTGTGTTTGATCCTGGGGTGATAGGGAGCCACCTGAGTGGTATAAGGGTACTACTAGTGCTAAGCTCTTAATTTTCTGTACAAGGTTTTCCTTCATATTCTTACCTCTGTTCTACTTTTTCCTTTTAGTGCTTCCATCTCATTTATAAATTAATTTTTAAGCTCTCTTGCTTCATGCCCAGGAATTCTGGTTGAATTGGTGTTCAAGCTATATTTTTCTATGAGACTTTAGTTGTAAATGTTATAGAGGCATTCTCTTCTGAGTTTATGTCTTTCATCTCCTTCTCAACATAATTGTTATTAATGGTGAGATTCTTTTTTCTTTTGTTTATTCATTTTTTCCACCCTTAATTCTTGACTCTGGACTTTACATTAGGGGCAAGTTCTGTGCCTTTCTGAAGAGATTGCCTGGTCTTTGCTTGGTCTTATTTTTTAATTCTCTTAGATCCTTGTTCTTTAAGTAAGAGTTGTTCCTTATGGATACCTGAGAGCTTTCCATGTACCCTAGGTGTCTTTTCCAGGGAATTTATTATCAGGGAATCTATTCCAGGGAAATTTTCATCCTCTCCGTCAAAGTTTTGCAAGATCCTGATCTGGGTTTGGTATGAACAACACAACTGTGGGTTTGTCCTGGGTAAAGTTCTGGTATACTGTTACTGAATCCAAGTGCTATCAACTAATTAGAAGGTCCTGAAGGTTAAGATCAACAGAACTACAAGCTCTCCCTTAGTAAAAGCAACCTATACTAGTTACTCTGCTTTAGAATTCAGACCGAGTCAGAGACTGGATCTGATACTTCTACTGCTTGGGGTCAGGACTAAAGTTGCTGCTTGTTTCTGCTTCTGATCCTTGTCCAGTATAACAGCCTTAGGTCTATGACTTCTTCTTGCCTTGGTCTAACACCCCTAGATCCTCCTCAGTCCAAACTCAGTCTGTAATTCAGCCCTATGATACAAACAACAAAGCTGTCAGTTGGCACCTATCGCTTTGACCTTTACAGTGTCTTATTCCTCTATGTGGATCACAGACCTAGTATCCCCAGGCCCCAGTTCAGTCTCTGAGTTGGAAGTTTCCTTATGGCACCCTCATGGTTTGACCATGTTCTATGTATACCAACTTCTCTCTCCATATGCAAACATAAGCCAGAAAATTACTTGTAATTTTTTCTTGGATTTCCTGATCAAGAGACAGTCTGGTACATTTTTTTTAGTGTCTTTGAATCCTTGGTATCCATGATAGAACCAAGCAAGTGCTTTGAATTTATATTCATGTTGCTTTCATTAGAGTGAACAGGACTCTCCTGCCTTAGATTATTGGGAAAATTAGGCATTTCTCAAAAATCTTCTTATTTAAAATAAATTCTATTTAAAATAAAAGCAAAGAATGGATACTTTGATGTCAATTCGAATATGAAGATTTTTATTAAGAACAACAGTATGACAGATTCTTACTATGCCATCTGTAGGAATGTTCCTATTGCCAGAATGAATTCATAGAAATTTTCTTTCCAATGAGACTTCTGGTTTGTTTACAGTAGTTAATTAGCATTTCTGAATTGGCGAGCAGGACAGATTTATTTGTTATTCTATTTTTTTTCAGAACTATGCCATTTGTTCTGCAAATCAAAGTCAGAAGTCAGCTTTGAATAATGATTATCAGCTAAATAATTTTAGGGAGTTAAGAGGCAGTAGATAGACATTTTAAAGAGAAAATATCTTCCTCAGGTTTGTGTAGATTGCATATATAATTCTGCCAATTTTATGAGAGATTTTTAAAGCCCTTTTTCTGAGTGAAAATAAATTTGTTCTAAAATGAAGGACTTAGAATAAAGTCTTTTGTGTCTAGAATCATTTAAAAGTTTTCTCTTAATTGAAGAAATTGATAACTGCTTTATATTTGCCTTCTAGAAGACTTATCCAATGTGGGAGGTTATTAAGTCTCAGGAGAGTTAAATGAAAAGTTCTGTAATTCATTGAGAAAAATGAAGTATTTTTCATTACAGTTCATACTGCTGATTCTTGATTCTGTTAATCAAAATGATAAGTATAATAGCCCTTTAATATTTCCAACATGCTTTTCTTCATTTGAAAAAAAAGATTCAGTTCTAGTAAAGGAATATGACCTATCAGAGCATATATCAAATCACATTGTGTTTGTCAGCAGTGGAGGTCTTTATGGAATTTTTTGATGAAATCTATTATACAGAAGTTAAAGTTTGTGAGCTCTAGGATGAAGGTGAGATCATTCTAGATCATAATGCTGTCTCCAGATTTCAAAACCTGACCCTGTCTCTTATTGACCAAATGAAACCAGGTTCTTGCATATCCTACATTCTTCTCCACATCTATTAAAAAAAAAAAAACTTTACTGAGACTTTATGTCTTCTATTATATTTGTAGCAATGTGGGGTGTAATTTATGATGCGGGGTGTGAAATTCTCAGGACTTCAACCTAGGGTCATATTTTATTTTACTTTCATTCTGTCTTCTGTATTTGAATCAAAAATAAATTCAAGCCAAATACCCACCCCAGTTTGTGATTTGGGGTTGATGTATGTTTGGAGAGAGTGGAGGTGCACCAAACAGGAATAAAGAAAATGGGAGAAAAAAATCTTCAACTGTATTATCCAGTTCATCTAAATAACATGAATGAATGAAAAAAAATCACTTAATAAGCACTCAGTAGATAGAAAACATTGTGTTAGGGGTCTCAGTACAAAAGTAAGATGGTCCCTGCTCTCAAGCTGCTCACCTTCTATTGGGATGAGATAATACACAAAGGAAATTTCAGCTTAGGGCAGATGGAAAAGCCCTACAGTACTTAGGGTACAGCAGCAAAGCAGATGGTAATATGTACCAAAGAGACATAAACTGAAATTCATATTCTAAAAAATCTTACCAAAAGAAGCACTTTTATAAATGTCATCTCTACAAGGCGCCCAGCTGCCTTCAAAAAATCCCTTTGAAAGCAGTCTTCATAGGAGAAACCATCTGTAATAAACACACTGGTAACTTTCTTCTAAGTAAACACAAACTTCTAAAGTTCTAATTTTGTTGTAAATTCAGTTTTTCTAATGGCTTTGTTGACTTGAGACTCTTCTTTAATTGCATATTTCCTCCAAAGTTTTACCAAATACCTTCCCTTCATTTCTATCTTATCTGAATGTGGCTACTTATATTACCAAGAAAAAAAGTGAAGAAATCAAAACAGAAAATACTGGTCCATGATTGCATTTACTGAACCGTTAACATTTAACAAATGTTAATTGAGATGAAATTGCTTATTCCATCATTAAACTAAAAACATTTTTTTTCTTATTGATTCTATTTAATACATCTTCAGATTGGTTGCATTCATATTAATGCCTCTAGGGCAGGAATGGACTAATATCAAGTTGTCAACTAAGATTTGGATATTCCTATTAAAGCAAAACAAACCAAAAAACTTTTGGTTTTAAGTATGGTTTTAAGCTTAGAAAAGAACATTCAAAAGACAAAAAAGCACACAGAGAAGAAAGGGAACATGCTGTTTGCTTCAGTAATCCAGGGCCATAACTGAATGATGAGGCTTTGGAGAGAGGGGATTTGGAGTAGTTGGGCAACTTGACCCAAAGATAAGATTGTTGAGCTTTTTTTTAAATTTTTTTCCCCCTGAAAAAAAGGAAAGTGGGGTGATCATTGGAAGGGGAGAAGAGGAGGTAAGATGGAAGAAGAAGAGGTAAGATTGCTCTGATCAATAATGACCAATTGTAAACAATTATTTTTATTCCCATTCTAGAATAAGTTGTCCTCCTGTTTTCCTTTCCTTGTTACTGGGAAGAGATACTACTCCCACTCTTCAGTTTGTGTAGGTTACTGCCCCCAGTCATACTCTCTTCATTCTTTGCCTCTACTGCTCTACTATTCCCCTGGGCTGCTCTTCTTGTATTATTTTTCCTTCTTTGAAGAACTCTTTCCAAGGCACTCAATTGCTTAACCTTGCAATATTTCCTTTCCTTTTCTCTTCTCTTCAGGAATCACTACACATATAAATCAGACTATAATAGTATGAAATCATGATATATAGAATGAAAAGACCATAAAATAATTAAATCTTATTGTTGAGAAAGAGTCATAGAACCCATCAACCATCTAGGACAGTCATATCATACTCAAATAGAAATGGATTTCAGGGGTTAGAATTTGATACCTCTGATCTAGCACATTCTCTATATAAACCCTGAATTCTCTCTAATAATCCCTAATGTTACTTAGCTTTGAATTAAATGTTTATGTTAGTCTACTGGATTGACATCAGGAAAACACAAAATCACTGGGTCCCAAGTCTGTCTATTATAACCAAATCAAGAGTACATACATATTATCTATTTGCCAAAAATTGCTGGGAAAACTAGAAAATAGTAAGTCTAAGAAAAGGTTTCATATATGCCAAAACATAAACAGTCA
Organism: Macrotis lagotis; assembly: GCF_037893015.1. NCBI lineage: Eukaryota > Metazoa > Chordata > Mammalia > Peramelemorphia > Peramelidae > Macrotis > Macrotis lagotis. Next base: position 128,582,455 of record NC_133662.1, on the reverse strand, counting down.
TGTCTGTCTCTTTGTGATCCCATAGTTTATATTGTTCATGGGAATTTCTTGGCAAAGATACTAGTTTCTCATTTCCTTCTCTAGTGGATTAAAGCAAACAGAAGTTAAGCAACTTGCCCAGAGCCACACAACTAGTAAGTGTCTGAGGCTGGATTTGGAATCAAATCTTCCTGACTCTAGGTTTAGTAGTCTATCCAACTGAGCCAGCTAGCTGTCTCTTAAATATTTATAAATGTTTGGAAACAGACTAGATACCCATTGATTGGGAAATGACTAAGCAAATTGGGGTATACAATATTGCCATACTATAAGATATGACAAATATGAAGACTTCAAAGAAGATATTATAAACTGATGCAAAGTGAAGTAAACAGAACTGGGAAAACAATATAGACAATATATACATTGACTTCTTCAACTCCTTAGGGTATAAATTGGATGGATTTTTAGAACTTTTTTGTCTTTCTTAGAGAAGGTAAGAATGGCTCAGCCAATCAGTAGAACACACTGCAGCTAAAAGGAAATGTGTATGTGTGTTTGTGTGTGTGTGTGTGTGTGTGTGTGTACAGGTCTTAGAGTCACAAGATTTTCAAATTCACTTTTGTTTTGATGGGAAATAAATTTCTCAGTAGTTAGTCTTATCATTTTCTGTGTTGTGGTAAAAGCCTCTTCTAAATTAGAAATATTCTTGTTCATCATATTGTTGTCAATAAGGAATTAAAGTACAAGTTCCCCCCACCACCACCAAAATGTGTTGCTTTGGTCTCAGAATTTACTTTATCTAAGATGCTTCATGAGAACTCATAATATTCATGAGAGAGACAGAATCAAAAGCTAGAAACAGAAAGAGAAGCAGACAAACAGAGAAAGAGAAAAGAAGGAGGCATAGTAGGATTGCCTAGCAGCAATGAGGACCCAGTTGAGGTTCTGTAACAACTTTTAGTGGATCCAATCAGAATGGTTACATGCTTTTCTCCTCCTCCATTCAGCAGCAAGTGGGTAAGAATGAAGGTGGTGAATGGTGGGAATGATTTAAGGCTGAGGTTTGGCATGGTAAAATCAGTGAAATGATAAGGGGGCTAGGGATTCAAGAGAGGACAGTATAATGATGAACCAGTTCACCAAAGATCAATTTTGGGGGGGGGGACAGAAAGGAGATAATGGCTAGTATAGGAGAAATGATTTGGGAGAGAATTGAGGAATCAAAAGATTAGAAGTTTTGGTGTGGATAAAAATTAGGGTTTGGAAAGGGAAGGAAAGAGAGAGAGAGAGAGAGAGAGAGAGAGAGAGAGAGAGGCCAATAAATGATGATTGGATAAGGAGATTTCAGAATTCTTGATCATGAAGATAGTGCTTCTGTGATAATGGCAAGATCACAGATAATACTATCTTTTTATGTGACTGAGGTGGAATGAAGGAGTGGTCATGGGAAGTGAGGTTGAGGAACTAGAGGCTATGGTGCTTAAGGGAGAGTCATTAAGAATGTCGAAATCACTTAGTTTGAGGGCAGGAATTGGAGAAGACAGAAATTGTGAAATATGTGCCAACAATGAAAAAGAAAGGGAAGTGACCCAGAAGTTTGTATTTTGTGTTTTCATGTTTTAGCTAGATATGAAGAACATATTGTTTAACATGGAACCAATGTAAACACTAGCAGAATGCTTTCTGGGGGGGGCAAGAATGGGGGAAAACTTGTAAAACTCAAAATAAATAAAATCTTTCTTTAGATATGAAGGGCATGAACCTCAAAGGAGATTTTTGATGTTTTAGTTAGATATGAAGAGCATGAACCTCAAAGAAGGAGAGATTACTGAGTGATGAAGGAAGGGAGAGTAGCTAGAAGTGTTAATCAGGAGCAAGGAGTATTCCAACTCTCCTACCTTGACTAGTGAGCCAGGGGAATGAATGAAGGTGGAGTCATATTTGTAAAGAGTGGCTAGGGAGGCAGGGAAGCTAGGTTTCATTTACAGCTAGTAAATGGAAGGAATGGGATAGGAAAAGATTTAGGATGAAAGGAATTTTTTGCCAATGGAACAGGAATTCCAGAGAACACAGTGGAAGGATTGAGTAGTGTTTGGTAAGAACTCTGGTGTGGCAGGCTTGAGGAGTATGGGAACAAAGACTATGGGACAACTATTTTGTCTACTTTATGGAATATATGGCAGAAGTATGTATTTTGATTTATCATGAGATAGAGTTTACCTATTTTGTAAATATATATTGTTTTCCTTGAAAACATAGAGGCACTCAGATTATTTCCCCAAATTCATTATCTTTCATAGGGATAGTTGACCTGATAGTTTCATAGGGATAGTTGACCTGTTATTTGTCAAGGAAACTCATTTTTATAGTAATAACCATTTACATTTGCATTTCATATATGTGATCTCATTTAGCTTTCACAGTGACCCTAGGAGACTGGTAGGACCAGTGATATTATCTCTGTTTTGCAGGGGAGAAAATTGAAGCAGAAAAAGATGAGATTTAGCCAGATTCCATGGCTATCTAGCCAGTAACAGAATTAAACTTTTAACATATCTTTTGACCCCAGTTTCAATGAATTCCACTATTTCCATCTTTCCAATAAACCATATTCCCTTTATTTAAAAAAAATGCATCTAGGATGTGTAAGTTAATTAGTGTGGCAGTTCCTTCTACTGATATAACCTCAATTATAATTTACTTTGTAGAGTTGCCTGAGATTTACTGAGGTTTTAGTGACTTCCTTCATGGTTAGTTACAAAGTTCATATCAGAGAATAGGTTTGAGGTTTTTTCTAACTCTCAGTTCAATATCCTATCTATTAACCTATGGTATCCATTATTGAAGACTCAGTGGAGTATAATTTTGTATCACTGATTTCCTTTTGATTTTGAAGCAAGTAATAAAATTAGAAAGCAACACATTAATCCTACTTCTGCTTATTATTTGTTTCATCTGTAAAATGAAAGGGATTTGAACACAGGTGTTCTCTTCCTTGTACCACATTACTCCTTGGACTTTTCAAAAACAAAATCAAGCCAATGGTTTCTCATTTTGTCTATATTATGTTTTTATTTTATCTCTGATGAACAACAAATTTTGGTATTTTAACAAAAATTTTCTCATATAATAAATAGAAAGACAAATAAAAAGCATATTTCAATCATAGGTACTAAGAAAATATATGCTTGGAAAAGTAACTGGGTCAAAAAAAGACAAACTAGTCAAATTAACAAATCAAATGATGCATAAATTGTTTTCCAAGATATGTTTGTACAGGCAAAGTGAAGTAAAAAATCTGAAGTTGTTAAGAAAAAGAGGAGTCCACAAGTTTTATGGGAAGGAGAAACACCCATTCACTAAAACACTGATATCCAGAAGTAGAATAAATTTTATTACCTTGGGTGGTTCTGCAGTGATTTCAGATCTTGAAATTAGATGTAATATCATCTAAAGTGAAGCAACCTGACCTAGGGGAGATTTCTGTACTTTAAGTCCAGAAATACTACTGGGTTCAAATGCCATTTCTAATGCCTACTAGTTGTATTTGGTTAAGTCACTCAATTGCTCAGCTTCAGTTTCCTCATCTAAATAAATGAGCATAATAAATTCTGGATTATCAATTTCACTTGATTGTCAAGGATGACAGAAAAAAATAAGTAAAGTGTTTCACAAACTTTCTAATTTGTGAAAATTAATAAAGAATGTTGGATCTAACAAGGTTTGATATTGAGATAGAAAAATATTCTGTGAAATTTCTGAGGAAGAATATGTGGACAGAGACTGGACCTTTGATTTTATTGACACTGGAAGTTCCTTGGCAAGGAAACTTCCTCTACCAATGTACTTTGGGCAAAATCCCTGCAATTTATATAGTCTTAGAGAATTCTTTAGAGCAGAGAGGTCAAGTCACTTACCCATAGTCAGTCTACTTGAACCCAAGCTTCTGAGTTCTGAGACTAGTTTTCTATTCACCATGGCAAATAAATGCCTTTGATATTTTCAGTGCTTAGCCTAGAACCAGGCTCATAATAACTGCTTAATAATGTTTATTAGCTTATTGAATGCAAAATATATACAAAGTAAATACAAGATGTTTGGAGGGAGGGATTACAACTGGGCATCACTAGGAAGTGGGACTCTGCTGAGTCTTGAAGAAAGCTCTAGATTCTACAAGACAGAGTTGAGAAAAGAGTACATTCTAGGTATGAGGAGCAATAAGAACAACAACATGTGGGTCAGGTTGATATGAACATAGACTTCATGCAAGAGGATGTTTAATAGATTTAGAAAAGTATTCTGAATCAACTTGTTAAAAGCTAAGCTAGGAATTTTTATTCAATCATAGAAGCAATTGGAAGTATTAGAGTATCTGGAGCCAGAGAATAACTGACTGATGCTTTAGGAATATCAATCTGTTAGCTGGGTAGAGAATAGATTGTAGGAAGGAGAACCTGGAAATGCAGAGTTTGTTACATAAGTCCACATGAGAGGAAAGAACTAGAGATAAATTGTGTATGTGAATGTGAGAGATATTTAAAAGATGGAATAATGACTGATTGAACATGGGGGAAAGAGGAAAAAGGAAAGGTCAAAGATAATTCTGAGGTTATGAACCTAGGGAACTGAAATGTTATGGTATTTTTGATAGAAATGAGTAAACAGAAGTAAAGATTTGGAGCAAAAGATAATATAAATATTTAATATATTTGGGATCTTTGCTACATTCCCTATAAATCTCCGTCTGGGCATTGCCAGAAGAAAATGATTACTACATTTATTGTTTATTTGATGTTTGTTGACTGTAGAGAGGATGAAAGCATGAAACCACACTCAAATTGGGAGAAATTAGGTGCTTTCCTTCTATACAAGTAAAATGAATATAAGGCAGGAAAAGAGTATCATATGATATAGTCATATGACTATATGGTTTGCTTCCTTAGGCAACTTTGGAGTTTTGACATCTCATAGCATTTTGTTTTGCAATTTTCTCATATACTTAAATATTATACTCTGTAGTTTTTCATTCAACTGATATCTATTAAAAACCTGTTATTTACAAAGCATAATGCATGATGCTGGGGGGGGGAGAATTTAGGTGGTTATCTGCTTTTGTCTTATCCCCTACCTGAGTGTTATGTGTATGGAGTATAAGATTTTGTTTCATCTAAACTCTGTACCTGTCATGGACCCAAGAACTTAGCTCTACACACAAAAAAAATGTTTCATAAATGCTTTGTAATTGAAATTAGTGATTATCTAGAGAAGCAGACAAAGTAAGGAAAGTGACACTGACTGTGAGGTCTGAGCTCAAACACATGCAATAATTTGATTTGTACATTATATTGGCCACAGAATGATGAATGAGCACCCCAAAGTAGCTTAGGAAAGGTAGAAACATCATGGCTCATAATGCTTAGATTGGTGACCTCCTAGTTCTATAAGAAACAGGATCTTTTAAAAAAATTTATTTATTTAAGGCAATGGGGCTAAGTGACTTGCCCAAGGTCACACAGCTAGGCAATTATTAAGTATCTGAGATCCGATTTGAACTCACATCCTCTTGACTCCAGGGTCGGTGTTCTATCCTCTGTGCCACCTAGCTGTCCAGGATCCTCTTTTTTTGTAAATCTGGAGCAGGAACAAGTTGACACAATTGTGGCCAAATGAAACAGTCACCAACACTACTCTTATGGCATATGTCTCTTCCACAAATGGAATCTTAGCCTCTAAAACAACTGCAACAAAGCTTATGTTATTGGTAATTTGGAATTAAAATCAATAACAGTAAATGAATGCTCAAAGTTGGAGGATATTTAATCATCATCCTCCCCCCTTACCCCAATATCTAAGAGATTTTGGAACCTGACCATGCATGTGAGCACTTCCTCATTGCTTCCTGTGACAGTGTCCTTGGGTCTCTGCATTTTTAATTACTTATAGGTTAGCATTAGTTTATTCAAATATGCACTTTCATGGTTGTTACATAGTGGAATCATATGATTTAGAAGTGAACCTTGGACATTATATAGCCTGTTCAGTTGTCCAACTCTTCATGATACCACTGTGGGAATTTTCTTGGCAAAGATACTGGAGTGGTTTGCCATTTCCTTCTCCAGGTCATTTTACCAATTAGGAAACTTGGAAAAAGTAGGTTAAGTGACTTGCCCCAGAGTCACACAATTAGGAAATGAATGAGGCCAGATTTGAACTCAGGAAGAGAAACTTTCCTGACTCCAGGTTTGCCACTCTACCTGTTGTTCCAACTAGCTACTTGTTTATCTAGCCAAGCCTCTTCTTTTTTATACATGATAAAATAGATCATAGTATTAAAGTGGCTTGTCCATTGTTCTGTGCATTTACAGACCCTGATTCTTGTTTGAAAGATGCTCATAATTATATGTGATGCTTCTTTGTGTCTATTAGCAAAAATAAAAATCAGAATTTATATGTTATAAGCAATAAATATCTAATTTAATACAGGCAGCTAGGGGCACAAGATTTAGAGAAGTGAATCTGGAGTTCGAAAAGTCTTCAGTTCAAATCTAGCCTCAGCTCAATCCTAGACAAATCATTTAATTTCTGTTTACCCCAGTTTTCTCAAAATGGGAATAATAACTTCCAAGGGTTGTTATGAAGATAAAATGAGATAATATTTGAAATATTTTGTAAAAACCTGAAAACATTTTATAGATGTTAATTATTATTATTCATATGGAAATTTAAAGTTTATAAAATGCTTTATATCCATTTTTTATTATATCCACCTTGTGGACATATTATGAAGAAAGTGATTTGTAAACTTTTAAATGTTACATAAATATGTCAGAAGCCAGCATAGTATATCATCTAGAAAACTGAAATTGGAATCAGCAAATTTGGGTTTGTCTTGCTACTAATTTACACGGACTGTATAATTCCATACAAATCATTTATCCTCCTGGTGAAGGAGGTGCCCCAGGTAATTTACTAAAACTTTAAGCTAATCAAGAAGGTACCCATGCGCTTTGGAGGAGAATGTTCTTCACAAGAAGCTACTTACACAGATAAAATTCCACATTTGGAAAAAAATGAAGGTGCTATCTTCCTTATTGATTATCTTTATTATTGAATCCTCACAGAAAGACAGAAGGATAGGTATACAAAATATTACCTAACTACCTCAGATTCATATAGCACTTTGGACTCAACAAATTCTTACCATAACCCTGTGAGACAGGTTCCACTATTATTATTATTCTGTTTTACAATTGAGGATATTTACCTAAATGATTTGCTTATGGTCAAACAAACTAGTCTATGGCACAGGTCTTCCAAATCCAAATGCAAAGTTCTTTCTACTAGTTATGATTGCCATATGACCAAAAGAACTTTTAACTTAGAAAACTTTTTCAGGATTATGTTCTTTTTACATTCATAGTATGTTACATACTATGTCATGGCTCCAACTGATTTTTAAAGACATTTTACATATCATGAAGACAATTAAACCATTTCAGGGCTAAGGTCCTGGATTAAATTAGGTGCTACTACTTTTTACCTGCTATAAAATAATATTTATTACCTAAGTGCACGACTCAGAACTGGAAAGCCAGGAAACACATCTTTAGGGAAGAATACCAGAAAAGCTTGGAGCCATACCATGGCACTCCTTTTGTTAGCTGCATCACTTAAATTTACATTTGTCTTGAGTGCTAAATTTATCTTGAGTGCTACATTTTTTTTTTGCATTCTTGAATGAAGTTAAGTATTTCTTTAGGAGCTGCCCATTATCACTTTTCCCTTTTATCCATTCTACTCCCTTATGTTCATATCCCTTTCTCTATCCCCAAACACATTTTCTTCCAAAGGGGCAAAATCAACTTTCAGTGCACATAATCAGATTCTAGTTATCTTGTTGCCTGTTTAGTAGCTGTAAATATGTTATCTAGAAATGATAAATTAGCTTAGTATACAAAATAGGGAAGGCCACAGTAAAATTGTTAGCAGACATTCTTGTTTGTAGAACAGTCTCCATTTTAGTTTTTCTGCTCTGATTGCATGAAATTGCCAGAGGGGTCCCTGGCATCATTGAAGAGTCTTTAGGAGATAAAAACCTTCTTGCTGATTCCTACTGTATTCCAGTATTGAACTAGAGCACAAAGGCTATAGAGTATGCTAATCCAATTAGTTTCTCAAATTTTGTATTTGATGAATTAGAAATTTATGACTTCAGAATGGAAATTTTTGTTAATAATCAAAATTTTGAAAAATAATATGAAATGAAAAAATGAATTGAGGTTTGTATACCCTTTATAAGAATTACATAGACATATATATATATATATATATATATATATATATCAAATGAACTATGAGTGACTTTATCTGATCTTCAACTTTACATTGAACTAAACATTGTCTAAGGCATCACCTAATCTCAATGGTATCTTGGCTACAAATAAAAACTTTCAAAAACAAACAAATCTTATCCTAGTATAGAGTAAATTTAGATAATTATTACTAATGAATCATAGATCATCTTATCTAAACTTTTTTTTTCTCATAATGAAAGTGCCAATTTTATAGTTCTTAGTGTCATAGGCATAGAAAGCCAGTGTCAAAATCAGAAAGAATTGAGTTCAAGTCTAGCCTTTCACACATACTTAATGTATGACCTGGACAAGTCATATAATATCTGGATTAAATTCCCCAGAAAGTCATGTATCTAGACAGAGAAGAACAATAGTTCAAGATAAGTATTCTGATTGACAGAACCTTTTGAAACATGGGAAGTTTTAAAAATGCCAAAAAAAAATTACAAATGTTATCAAAAGGACTTACAGCAATTTGAGGGTTTAAAGGAAGGAGGTTGTATTTAAAATTTAATTTTCATCTATATCATATTGGTACCTTTAAAATGGTTTCATTCATAATACTACATAATACCTATGTATATAGAATTATATAGAAGTAAAATAAAAGAAGCCCAGTGTTAACCACACAGTGGCTATAATAAAAACTTTCACATACTAAGCAAGCATTTCTTTTAGAAAGATAATAATGTGTAGTATACAATTTTTTTCCCTCTTCAGCTTGATAGCCTAGTCCAAGAATGCCTTAAAAAAACTTGCATTGACTGATTTATATTTTGGACTCTCTAAATGGAAATCTAATACTAAATTGGTGTAGATTTACAGTGCTTTAAAAAATTATAGGCCTCTGTTTTTCCATGAGTAGTTGATTAAAAGGAAAACAGTAGGGGATGTATACTGAATGGTTCCTTGGAGAATAAAGACCTGCTTTGTGATTTAATGTAAGTCTTTTTCCCCTTTACTTTTTTCTCCATGGCCTTAAGTGTCCTTCCAAGCTCTTTATATGAAAAAAATGTTTTTTCAACAGAAACTTTGGCAAACATCCACTTCTCATTGCCCAAAGTCCCCTGGCTTCTTTTTAAATGTTTTTTTTTTAATTCTTCAGGGTTTTATTATTTAATGCTACTCATGTTAATGTGGTTCCCTAGATTGCTCTGATTTTCCTTTCTTTGCTTGTCCTGTTTCTACAGTAATACTTTACTGCCAGAATTGGTAATTCCTCTCATGTTTATTCCCTAACACTTCTGTCTGACTATTGCTGCTGGTGCCAGAAGCAGAATAGCTTGGGGGGGAACATGAGAGACAGTGGGACTCTTACAACTGATATGCCCCCAAAATAACCTTATTCTTCAGTTGACATTACCAAGTCCAAGAAAGTTGGAAATACAATGAGTCCTTTAGCAATTACTTGGAGATCCAGTGCTAGGATGCTGTTTCCTTGGAGACGGCACTCATTTGGTACTCTGATCGACTGAGGCAATAAGAAGGGAAAGCCAGCTGCCTTTGTATGGCTTGGTTTTTCCCATTTCCGGTTTTTCTATTATCCTCTTACTAGTATGTGCTAAAGAAAGGTCTCTCTTTTTTCAATTCTTTTCTTTCTTTGTGACCTTTATTTTATGTTATTATTTTATCTCTATTCTCCATTTTCTCTTCCCTCGTTCCTTTATTTCTCTCTCTTTCCCTCTGCCTCTGTTATTCCTTCTCTTCCTTATTTCTTTTAATAAACTTATAAATAAATAAATAATTTAGTCTTCAGAATAAATCTTTTAACCCCACATATCCATTATTTAACTCCATTAACTCCATTATTCTATTCTTCCCTGGTAAATCAACAGTAGATCTTCATGTTCTGTTAGAGTTCTTGTTTTGGCAACTTTTAAATCATTTCTCTGGGTATATTAGATGATCAAAGGTCCCAGTGGTAAAAGAGAAAATGATAAAAAAAAATCTAATTTTCACTGTTATCTACCTTCACAGGAAGGAATTTGAAATTCTTTTCTTTGAACAGTCATTAAGAAGTGGACCAAAAAAAGTATTTCAATTAAATAAGTATTTCTTAAGTCCCCAAACTTCAAGATTCTCTGCCAAACTGGGAATAGAAAAACCAAAATTGTTCTTGTTCCCAAAGAGTTTCCAAACTATTTTTGTGAAGCAGAGGATGTCTATATAAAGCTAAACACAAGATGTATAAAAAGTAAATTCAAAGTTGTTTGGGGTATAATTAAAAATTAGTCAGACCAGGAAAGACCACATGTAAGGAGTGATGTTAATCCAAAACTGAAAGAGAAAAAGAAATTACAGGAGGCAGGCATGAAGAAGGTGAGTGAGTAAGTAGCACAAACATGGGAGTTACCCAAAGGCACAATTTTAGAGATGGAATCTCCAGTATTGGGAACAGCAGGTAAGTCAGTTTGTCTGGAATGTTTGTTAAGAAAAAATGTGACATCATTCTGGGAAGATAGGTGGCAAAGTGTTTTACAAATATCTCATTTCATCTTCACGGCAACTGTGGAAGATAGGTGCTATTATAATTGCAATTTTTACAGATAAAAAAAGTGAGAAAGGGTCATTGATTTATTTGAAGTCATATAGCTAATAAGTGTTTAAAATAAGATTTGACTCCAGGTCTTCCAATTCCAAATCCAGCACTAGATCAGTAAATTGGAGAGGAGAAAGACTGGGGAGAATAGTTAGGATTTCCATGAGAATGGATATGGAGAGTTGTCATAAGGGGAAATTATAGAGGACTTGTTAAGTGATTAACTAATGAACCTGAGAAAGCAAAATAGCCCCTATCCTTAAGGATTTTATATTCTAACAGGAAAGTCAAAACATACAGGGTTGTGATGGTCAGGGTTAAGAAAATAAGAGAAAGTAAAAGTCAAGGAGGAGTTCAAGATTGTAAACCTTGGTGACAAGAAAGATATTAGTATACATGTAGAAATAGGAAGAGTGATCAATCTTTGGAGGAATATAATAAGTACCATTTTGGTTTTGATATACCTTTGAGACAACTGTGTCTAATGGGCCAGTTGATAATGTGAAACTGGAACTCAAGAGATTTCTAAAAGCATTCTAAAAAGAAATCAAATCATTAAGGATAAACCTAAAACAAATAGCGTTACTCTAAGGTTGGGGTGGGAAACTTTTTTTTCTACCAGGGACATTTGGGTATTTATTACATTATTCACAAGTTATATTTGGTCAATTAATTCACCCTTAAAAAGCTACTAGATTTATTGAATCTTGATTCTCATCTACAGTTTTCTATAGAGGCTCCCTGGCCCTGCTCTAAGAAAATAGTTTTTGCTTATTTGTTGTGATTATCTATCATCCAGAAAATACCAAAAATTCTGGTAATATTTGCATTAATCAATCACCAAATAATTGTTAAGTATTTATTATACTTAGACACTATGTTAGGCCCTAAGGATTCAAAGATGCATGAAAAACTCTACTCAGATTACATTCTAATGCACATATAGAGATATGTACAAATTATACCAAAGCTAATACAAGAGACCTTGGAATTAGAATGTTAAACTTGACATAAGAGAATGGGTAGAATACTTGCACTTTGGAAACAAAGAAAGCACTCAAGTCTTGAAGAAGACCAATGATTTGAAGAACCATAGATAAGGGGACAGAACATTCAAGCCATAAGGGACAGTCAGATTAAAAGCATGGAGACAGGGGAGAGGTGACAAAAGAGGAAAAAATCATGTAGAGGGGAATAATATATAAAACAAGAAAAGTCAGTTGAAACAATGTTTTCAAATAGAGGAGCTTATACTTGTTATTCAAGTTATTAATGAGCTGCCAGTTTATTGAGTAGAAGGTTGGCGTGGACAGATCTGCATTTTGGGAACATCACTGTGGTAGCTGCGTGGAAAATGCATCGGATTAGGACTATCAGTTAAAAGGTAGAAAATATTGACCATATGAAAATGCTTAATGATTAATCTTGTTTGCTTTCATAGAAACACAATCAATGTCAGAAGGGACCTCTTTAGCCATCCGATTCAACCAATGCATGAAAAAGAATCTCCACTACTATTCATCCAACAAGAAGTCATTGAGTCTTTGCTCAAAAATTTTCAAAATGAATGAATACATCATTTATTGAAGTGGTCTATTCTATTCTATCTCTAATTGTTAGAACATTTTTTTCTGGCATCAAATCTAACTTTTGCCTCATTGCTGAAATAGTTTCAAGAGGTGATGAAGATCTGAATTTAGGTGCTATCTGTGAAAGTGAGATGAGAAATACTGTGATCCTACATTTACTTTCTTTAAACCTTCTGAACTCTGTTTTCAGAATATGAGAACTAATGGCATACTATGTTTGACTTTGAGCCTGCAGTTCACTCTCTATTTAGATGTCACATCTCTTGACAATATGGTGCCTAGCTAAGTAAAGTTGGCTAGTTAATTGACGAACATTGAGAATCAATGAAGAAATACTTGTGAGGACTCATGAGCTAAATCACTAGGAAAAAAAAAAGAAACACAATACCCTCAGACTCTTCTTGATTATCCCTAGAACCTGAAGGAGAATTGTAACCATTTGTCCTCTGGGGATCTAATATGCCAGAGTAAATGCGGTTTGGGATAATAGTCCCAGAGTTTTTACTAGTAAAATCAACTTGAGAAAAGGAGACACTAGCAATTGGGAGGATTCAGAAATGTCTCACTTTAATTTGAGCTCAGATTTTCAGATTCTAAGAGATTCTAAGAAGCAAGTACAATATTAGGAAAAAAAGTACATTCCAAGTATGGGGAATTAGCCCATAGAAAGTCATTAAGGTAGGAGATAGAACATTTTATAACAGGAGAAGCAAAAATTCAGTTTGGCTAAATCTTAGGATGCTTAAACAGCAATAATATAAAATAGCTCTGGAAATATCAGAGCCAAGTTGTAAAGGGCTTTAAAAGTTGAATAGAGAAGTTTCTAGCTGAATGCAGAGATAATAAGGAGCCACTGAAGTTTATTGAGCAGTAGAATTACATGATGAGACCTCAATTTTAGGAAAATAACTTTGTGAATAGGGAAAAGATTCAAGAAGTAAGATATGTGAGGCGAGATCATTTAGGAGGCTATTGCAATAATCCAAATGTGGGAGGTGATAAAGGCTTGAGCTAGGGTGAAAGCATTGGGAAAGGAAAGAGAAGGATTTATGTGATAAAAATGGAGGCTACTTGAAAGACATGGCTTGGCTATATGGCATAAGAAAATCCTGTTTTCTTTTGTTTCTTTTTAGGATTTTGAACATTTCTTCAATTAATATATCAATGGTGTATTGTCATATGTTATTATTTCTCAATACACAAGATGTTTCTGTGTACATTTCTGAGGAGTCCCTGTTTTACCTGTTAAAATGGCAACAATTAGTGGAATTAAATACTTATGAACATAGTAAATGTGTTCAAAGATTAAAAGGAATGTAAACACTTTTTTATTTAATATTTATTCTCATTTTGTACAAATATGTTTTTTACATTAATAAAATATTCTTGTTTAAGAGTAAATGAAATACTCCCTCCCCACATAAATATAGACTTGCTTGAGTGATAAAGTAAAGGGGATAGAAAAAAATTAAAATTAAAAACAATAATAGTAAAAATTGTAGGTATGGTCAGGTGATGCAATGGATGGAGCACCAGCCCTGGAGCCATGAGCACCCAAGCCCACATCTGGCCCCGTACACCCAACAATCACCCAGTTGTGTGACATGCAAGCCACCCAAAACCCACTGCCCTGCAAAAACCAAAAAAAAAAAAGAAAAAAAGACCCAAAATAAAATAAAATAGTAATAATAGTAGGGGTGGCTGGGTGGCAGACAGAGCATTGGCCCTTGAGCCAGGAGCACCTGGGTGCTATGAGGCCCCAGGCAGGCCACCCAGCCCCATCTGACCCGCACCCCCCCAAAATAATAATAATAAAAATGTGCTTGAGTCTTTGTTCCAACATCAACAACTCTGTTGCAGGTGGATCACATTCTTTATGATAAGTCCATGGCAAAAGTTACTTCCATATTTTTCCACCGTTGCCATTACTGATCGCAACTCCCTCCTTTCATATTTCTCCACTACCATATACTATATTTTCTCTCTCCTTTCACTCTGACTCTGCTGTAGGGTAGCTGAGTGGCACAGCAGAAAGATCCCTGGCCCTGAGGCCAAGAGGCCCCAAGCCTTCATACCACCCCTCAGGCCCAGCATCCACATGGCCCTATGGTCCCGGACAGGCCATCCAATCCCATCCCCTTGCAAGAAATAAAAAAGAAAATGTGTTATATCTGACCATTCTCCCCCCATGGTCCATCCTCTCCTCCATCACTCACACACCCCCTTCCCCCATCCTCCTTCTCTACTTCTTACTCCAGATGCCTATACCCCATTGAGTATATATGCTGTTTCCTCTCCTAACCACCTCTGATGAGAGCAAAGATTCCCTCATTCCCCCTTGGCTTCCCCCCTTCCATATCATGGAAAAAGCTCATTGTAATAAAGAAAAATCTTATTATATGAAATATCTCGGCCTATTCCCCCTCTCCTTTTTCTTTCTCCATTACATTTCCCTTTTTTCTCTTGACTCCATTTTTACACCATATTTTATCTTCAAATTCAGGGTTCTCCTGTGCTTCAACTATAAAAGCTCCCTCTACTTGCTCTATTATCAGTGTCATTTTTCTATGCAGGAATACATGCAGTTCATCATCATTAAGTCCCTCATGTTTTCCCCTTCTCCAATCTCTATGCTTCACCCGAGTCCTGTATCTGAAGATCAAACCTTCTGGCCATTCCAACAGGAACATTTGAAATTCCCCTGGTTCATTGAAAGTCCATCTTTTTCCCTGGAAGAGGGCATTCAGCCTTGCTGGGTAGTTGATTCTCGTTTGCATTTTAAGCTTTTTTGCCTTCCGGTATATTATATTCCAAGCCCTACGAGCTTCCAATGTAGTTGCTGCTAAGTCCTGTGTGATCCTGACTGCAGCTCCACGATATTTGAACTGTGTCCTTCTGGCTGCTTGTAATATTTTCTCTTTGACTTGGGAGTTCTGGAATTTGGCTATAATATTCCTAGGGGTTGGTTTTTGGGTATCTCTTTCTCGAGGGGATCAGTGGATTCTCTCCATTTCTATTTTGCCCTCTGCTTCTAGAATATCAGGACAATTTTCCTGTAGTAATTCTTTGAAAATGATGTCAAGGCTCTTTCCTGATCATGACTTTCAGGTATTCCAATAATTTTTAAATTATCTTTCCTAAGTCTGTTTTCCATATCAGTTGTTTTTTCAATGAGATATTTCACATTTTCTTCTAATTTTTCATTTTTTTGGTTTTGAAGTATTGATTCTGATTTCTGGTAAATTCATCAATCTCCCTGAATTCTATTCTTTGTCTGAAGGATTTGTTTTCCTCGGAGAATTTTCTTATCTCTTTTTCCATCTGGCCAAATTTGCTTTTTAAAGCATTCTTCTCCTCAATAACTTTTTTGAACTGTTTTGTCCATTTGACCTAAGCTGGTTTTTAGCATGCTATTTTCTTCAGCATTTTTTTGGATTTCCTTGACTAGGCTGCTGACTTCATTTTCATGTTTTTCCTGCATCTCTCTCCTTTCTTTTCCCAGTTTTTCTTCTAACTCCCTCATTTGATTTTCAAAGTTTTTTTTGAGCTCTGTCATAGCCTGAGCCCAATTTTTGTTTTTTTCTTGGAGTCTTTAGATGCAGGAGCTTGTGCTTCCTCATCTTCAGACTGAGTGTTTTGATCCTTCTTGGGCTCATTTTCAAAATATTTCTCAATGGTGTTCCTTTTTTTTCTCTGCTTGCTCATTTTCCCAGCCTAAGACTGTTTTGGGGGTGCTTCCTGAGCTTCTGGGGCACTCCCACAAGGGTCTCAGTTTGTGAGGCTCTGTCCTTCCTCCTGGTTTGTGAGTGACCATAAGAGCCCCCCTCTGCCATGGGGCTGAGGTGGGGCGGGGCTGCTGTTCTATTGGGGGCCTAGACTACCATCAGGATCTGAATGTGGTCAGAGTCCCAGAATCCTGCTCCAGGGCAGAGGACAGGGCTCTGCAGTCTCTCTCTCTCTCTTCATTCCCCTTTAGGTTCAATGGGCTCATGCCCTGGGGGCTCCTGCTTACCAGCTCTACCTGCTTCTATTCCTCCAATTTTGCTGTGCTGGCCATGCTGCTCCCTGTGTGCCCTGAGGCCTGGGCTTCATGTGCTCCCTCTGGCAGAGGTCCCCCCCCCACTCCCCCAATTTGTGCCTGGTGCTCCTCGGGGCATAGCTCAGGAGACTCCCCCACTGCTGTGAGCCGTGGCTCCCAGTGCCCTGGGGCTGCTTCTGGGAGGCTGAAGTTCTTTTGCTCTGGTGAGCCACCCCTCTGGCTGGCCGCCCCTCTGACCCGGGGAACAGAGCCTTTCTGTTCTTTTCCAGGTTACCTTGAGTAGGAGAACTGTCTCACTGGTCCCCTCTGTGGGTTCTGTCTCTTGAAAATTTAGTTAGAGTCCTTAGCTTATGAGTTTTATGAGAGAGCACCTAAGACCTGATCCGTTCTTGTCGCCATTTTGGCTCCTAAACACTTCTTAATAGTAATATTCAGAAAATTGGAATGAGTTACTTGTACTGACTGTTCAGTTTTGTGCTTAATGATAAAATACTATATGAGCCAAATCCCTCATCTCTTTCTTGGTTAGATATTTTAATAAAGTCTAATTTGTCTCCCAGGCTCTGGTTCATGCTCTTCCAATCCATCTTCCACCATACTGCCTAGGTAATCTTTCTAATGCACTGATTATTATAATGTCCTTTTTCCAACTCAAAAATCCTTTGAAGTCCCCATTTGAAGTATAAATACCTAACCATAAACTTCGGCCAAAATGGTGGAGCAAGGCCCTGTGCTAAGATCTCCTGATCTTCCCTCATTTATAATATGAAATAAACCTCTTAACAGAAATCCAATAGACAGAACCAGAAAGAGAATCTAGGAGAAGATCTACCTCAAGGTGTGTCTTCAGGATTGTGGAAACTGCTCTGAGAAATAGCTGGAGAGTAGAGGTGTTGGCAGTGGGACTGACAGTATGGGGCTTACTGGAAGGGCTGGAGGGTGAGTTATTGCCTTTAGCACGCCCTACTGGTCCAATGGAGTTATTACACTTAGTGAGCAAAGCCTCTAGCACCCCCTACAGGCCAGCCCATTTGAGGTTACTAAACCTTAGTAAAGCCTCTAGGAATCCCAACACCAAAACTCTGTGTATCAGCCCCTCCCCCAACACAAGATTTTAGGAAAATGAAAAAAGGGCAGGGGAAAGGGGGGGTCCATAGAAAAATTCCTAGAAGGAAAAGACCCTAACTCAGAGAGACCTAGAACCTCTGAGGCAAATATGATTTGGTCTCCAGTATAGAAAGACTTCCTTGAAGAAATCAGGAAGGAGTTTAAAAATCAATTGGAAAATTTGGGAAAAGAAACCCAAGGGAAGATTAACACTTTGCAACAAGAAAACAAATCCTTGGAAAATACAATTGGACAAATGCAAAAAGAAAATAATTCTCTCAAAACCACAATTGGTTAAATGGAAAATTCTTACAAAAATAGTATTGACCAATTGGAAATGGAGTTATAACCGGTAAAATGAAGAAAATTCTTCTCTAAAACAAAGAATGGAGTCTGTGGAAACTAATGACTACATGAGACGAAAAGAATTTGTTAAACAAAATTAAAAATTAAAAACATAGAAGAAAATGTAAAATACCTCATCAGCAAAACCACTGACCTCAAGAATAGATAGAAAAGAGAGATAACCTAAGAATTATTTGTCTTCCTGAAAACACTGAAGAGGAAAAAAAATCCTGGATTCAATATTACAGGATTTTAGTAATGGAAAACTGCCCTGATATCTTGGAACCAGAGGACAAAATAGCTATTGAAAAAATACATTGATCCCCTTTGGAAAGGGATCCCAAAATGAAAACACCAAGGAATATTGTGGCCAAATTCTAGAACTATCAGATAAAAGAGAAAATCCTGCAAGCAGCCAGAAAGAAACAATTTAGCTACCAAGGAACCACAGTAAGGATTACACAGGACCTTGCTGTATCATCATTAAGGGATCAAAGGGCCTGAATTGAAATATTCCAAAAATTAAAGGAGCTTGAAATGCAGCCAAGAATTTATTATCCAGCAAAACTGAGCCTTCTCTTCCAGCACAAAAAAAAATGGACATTTAATGAAATAGGAAACTTCCAGCTTTTCCTGATGAAAAGATTAGAGCTTAATAGAAAATTTGTACTTCAAAAAGAAGACTCAAGAGACACATGAAAAGGTTAAAAAAAGGGAGGGAGGTTAAAAAAAGAAAAAAAATTGTTATCCAATAAGATAGAATGACTATATCCCTACCTGGGAGAAAGACTTTAATAACTCTAGAGAATTGTAACTCTATTAGAGAATATATTTAGCCAGAAGTGATGGACACTCATGACTTATTCAAGAAACTGCTTTCCAATAAGATGAAACTACCTATATACCTACTTGGGAGAAAGACTCTAATAACTCTCAATAATTGTAATTCTATTATAGAGAATATACTTAGCCAGATAACCTTTCTGTGACTCAGACAGAATGATTTAAAAGCAATACCTGGTTTAAAAAGGGGGACAGTAAAGAGATGGAAGGATGGAGGAGACTGAATGGGGTAAATCTCATTACATTAAGAGGTACAAAGGACTTACTGCAATAGAGAGGAAGAAGGGAGGAGGTGAAAACCCCCTGAATCTTCCTCTCATCAGATTGGTTTAAAATTAACATACTCAGGTGAGTTAAGAAACTTATCTTAGCTTTAAAGTGTTAAAAGGGGAAAGGGGGAGGAGAAGGAAAGGGGGAACCAAGAGAAGGAAGGGAAGGAAGAAGGGGGAAAGAAAAAGGGGGATATAGGAGGACAAACACACTGAAGGTGCCTGTATTCAGAAACAAAACACCAGGGAATATGGATAAAGGGGAAAAAAGGCAAAAATACAAACAGTGGGAAGATAACATGGAGGGCAATGAAGAGTTAGTAATTATAACTTTGAATGTGAATGGGATGAACTCTCTCTTAAAACTCAAGCAAATAGCAGAGTGGATTAAAAAACAAAATCCTATGCTGTTTTACAAGAATCTCATTTGAAGCAGAGAGATACATATAGAGTAAAGGTAAAAGGTTGGGGCAAAATATATTTTGCTTCAGCTGAAGTGAAAAAAGCAGGGGTCGCAATGCTGATCTCAGACAAAGCAGCTGCAAAAATAGATACTATTAAAAGAGATAAGAAAGGAAACTATATCCTCCTAAAAGGTACCATAGACATAAAGTAATTTCAATATTAAATATGTATGCACCCAATGGTATAGCATCCAAATTCTTTGAGGAAAAGTTGAAGGAGTTACAGGAAGACATAGACAGCAAAACTCTACTAGTGGGAGACCTCAACCTCCCACTCTCAGATTTAGATAAATCTAATCATAAAATAAACAGGAAAGAAGTTAAGGAGGTAACTAGATTGTTAGAAAACCTAGACATGATAGACTTATGGAGGAAACTGAATGGGGATAGAAAGGAATATACTTTTTTTTGTGTAAGTGCAGTACATGGCACTTACACAAAAATTGGCCATGTACTAGGGCATGAAAATCTAATAATCAATTGTAGAAAGACAGAAATAGTGAATACATCTTTCTCATATCATAATGCAATAAAAATCACATGCAATATTGGGTCATGGAAAAATATACCCAAAACTAATTGGAAACTAATAACCTCATTTTAAAGAATGAGTGGCTCAAACAACAAATTAGAGAAAGAATTGTTTTATCCTACATAATGACAATAATGAAACACCATACCAAAACCTATGGGATACACTCAAGGTGGCTCTCAGGGGTTATATTATATCTTTAAACTTATATATGAATAAATTAGAGAAAGAGGAAATTGATGAACTAGATAAGCAACTAATAAATGCCTAACCATATCATTTATGGCTAGGTAAAATCTGATTCCAATCTATCTGTCCATATTTATGCCATTTTTCTTATAAACACTACATTCTCGTCAACTGAACTGCATCAGGCCCTTTCCTGTCTGAGAACTTTGTTCTCAATGATCCCCATGATTCTCATCTTTTAACTCTTGACATCTCTCCCATTAGTCAAAGCTTAATTATAATTTCATAGAGCCTTTACTGGGACATTAGGTGGCATAAGTTTGTTTTATAATATCATGCATTTAAACATGCTAATGTTTAGCAAAATTGATTTATGTTTCTGATATAAAACATTCTATCCCCTGCCTTAAAAGCTTTCACAGCACTGAGTCTAGAGTCAGAAAGACCAGAATGACCAGGGTTCAATCTGACCTGTGATACTTACTAGTTATGTGACCCTAGGCAAGTAACTTAACTCCTACCTAAAATGGAGAAGAAAATAATAAACCATATATATATGTTGAGGGCAGCCTCTTAGGTTTCTCATATTATTTTGCCTGAACATTTCCTTTATTTCTCTATTATGCTCTTGTATCATATTTGTGCACTTTTTCTTCTATGAATCAATAATCATAAGCATATGCCAGATATTTTTCAACAATGAAAAATGAAATTGTCCCTATTTTCAGAAAACCAACATTTTACTATGGTGATATAATATGTACACAAATATCTGAATGTAAGACAATTTGAGGAAGGAGTATTGATTGATACCTAGGTACATCAGGAAAGTTGAGTATTGAAAGAAATTTAATGTTCTATGAAATGAAGGAGGGGGAGCAAGTAGATATTTAAGGCACATTATGTACCTGCCTATAGGAGATGGAATACTAGATTTAGAAAACAGTTGATAGGTCAACTTAATTAGAACCTGGAGTTCTAATGGCAAGAAAAGTGAGATAAGTTTGGAAACATAAAATAGATGACTTTAAATGTCAGCCTGAGTAATTTGTATCTTATTCTAGAACAGTAGGGAGTCCCTGAAGTATATTGAGCAGAGGAGTGGCATGATTAGAGTTATGCTAGTAAAGTGGCAATTATATGAGACTGGATTAGAGAGAAGAAAGCCTGGAAGTTGTGTAAACAATGAAAAGACTGCTACAATCATTTAGATGAGAGGTAATAAACACCTGAACTATTAATAGAGTGGAGAGAAGGGAAGAATAAAGAGGTATATGTGGACATAGAACTTACAATATTTAGTATTCAAATAGTTAAGAAAGGTGAAGGACAGGGTAGAGTCAAGGATGACTTTAATCCTGAAAGAATTAAAGGATAGGGTTAACTTCAAGAGAGATGAAGTTTGGAAGGTGATAGGTTGGGGGGGAAACCCCAAAGATTCTATTTGAGACATGTGGAGTTTAAGAGGACTATTGGGCATCTAGGGGAGAGGAAATAGTGCAGGCAATATTTATAAAAAGAATTTGGCACACACACATAGTAAAGTGCTACTCATTCCATCTCCATTAAGGATAGACCTTCAAGGTCTTTGATGACAGAAGTGAATATCAAATGATTGGGGAGAAAAAGGGAGATGATCTAGTCATAAATACCTGATGATTATGTGCACAAGGTTTGATTGAACTCACACTGGGCTTCATCTTTTGTACTATATGAAGAGAACTAGAAGTGATAGAATAAGAAAATTCTCAATACTATGTAATATATTTTTATATTACATAGTATACAATATATATTAACTATTGGTTGTACCTGGTGACCTTGATCATGTGACCCAGGGTTTGGGTATGCAATGGTTATGGGGAGTTGAAACACTTTTCAAAAATGAATAGGAGAGGGGCTGCTAGGTGGCATAGTAGATAAAGCACCAGCCCTGGAGTCAGGAGTACCTGGGTTCAAATACAGTCTCAGACACTTAATAATTACCTAGCTGTGTGGCCTTGGGCAAGCCACTTAACCCCGTTTGCCTTGCAAAAACCTAAGAAAAATCATTATGAGAAATTTATCATCCATTTATCCCACATTAATGGCAAGTTACCTCATCTTCCACTTGAATCTCTAGCTTCTGTCAAGGTGAAAAGTCTCCAGGCATCTTTATGTATACCTTGTGCCCTCCCTGAAGTTTTCTACTTCTTATTCTGAGCTCAGTAATCAAACCAACAATATCTTTCCTGAAAAAAGACAAACCAATGAATTGCCCTCTGTCTCCATTAACCATCTGACTTCACAGTCCAGCTTTGACCACCACTGTCCTATATGTTTTGTCTTCTTCTATTAGAATGTAAACTCCTTGAGGGCAGCCTCTTTTTTTGTCTTGTATCCCAGTCTTTGCCATGGTGCCTGCCATTTAACAAATGCTTGTTTGTTTTTAATTCTTACTACCCTGGACTCCCCTATTAGATAAAAAGTTTCTTCACAGTGTCTTTCACTGTTGCATCATATATGTATATTGAATTGAATTAAATCTTCAGCTTTGTTGGGATGGGTTTAGGAGGCATATCAAAATATCTTGCCAAGATAGGACAAGACAAAGCTCTCTGTCTTTTTTGACCTACACTTTGATTTTCTGCCAGAACTGATGATCTTTCTTACACTTCCAGCACAAAAACTGAAGTGGTTGATAACAGACTTCACTAGTCTATAAAGCTACCCTTCCATTTTCTCAGATATATTCACCAGTACAGCAAAGGGAAAATTCTCTTCAGGGAAACCAGAAAATGCACTCTATATACAGAGAAACCATCTACTTATACCCAGATGCATTCCATTACAATACCCTATTGTTAAACTCACTCATGGGTAGAGCTGATATTCCTCACTCTGTATTGCTTGTAATGCAATGTATGGAAAGGATCTTTTTTTTATTTCCTTCACTTCTCTTAAAAACCCAAGGAGAGTCACCAAAGGCAAACCTCTGTCTAGTTTTCTGAAAACTCTTTTTTTCCACATGGGTGGAATGATTATTAAGTGTGTAGACAATGATGAAGTATATTTTTGAAATAAAACAACAGCCACATCTCTACATTCAAACACAGGCTTATTCAGACTAGGGCAAACAGGTGTGAGTCAAAGTTGAATATTTGAAACAGACCACATCAAAGCAACATTAGAATTTGAGATCTTACAGTAGAACTGAGCTTTCAGCAAGTCTTTGATCTTAGTGAATAGATTATTTGTGAACACATATCTCCTAAAATTTAAAAGTTCAACAGCCTCTCTTATTAAATAAAATATGCATCTGGAACCATGACTTTTCTGAATGTAGTTGAGGTATGCTCTGGCCCCCTCTTCTGGCTATTAAATGATACGATCACATCCAAAAAAAATCATCTGAGCAAGATGAAGTCTTGACTCTTTCATAACATAAGATCATAGATTTAGAACTGGATATTTTCCATTCCACTCTATTTGTGGGAAAATTTCTACCTTAAAGAGTGCTCAAAACTCTGTAATAATTTTGAAAGTGTCTTATCTAGACAAATTGAGCAAAGGCAAAATCTAGAAAAATCACTACATTTCAAGTGTCTGGACTTTGTAGGAAGTGAGCTGGGAGCACCATCTAGTGTATTTGCTTATGAAGACAGTCAAAATAACTACTCAGTTTGTAATCGTGATGTCCAAGAGGATGTTGACTGGGAAAATTAATTCAAACAAATTCTTCCACTACTGGAAAACATCCATGTCATTTGAAGGCAGTGAAAAACTAGTACATTTCTTAAATACCAATTGGGTTCAAGTCACTGGAGTATTTATTAGCTATAGATCACAATTGACAGATTGATCAGGTAGGAAAAAAGCTACTTTACTGAAATGAGAATTTTTTTAAGTTAAAATTTATTTGTATTCTTTGTAGGAATATCAATAAAAGACCTCAAATATATCTATATTTGTATGTGTACAAGAACCATCAAAAATTATTCACATAACAAAAATTAATATTCTTTTAAATATACTCAGGTAATGATAAGCAGATCAATCCATGTGCTACTAGCACAAAAATGTAGCTTTAAAAATAAAATCTTGGGTTTCATTTTTCTAAGGTATATTTCTCTTTCATGAAATGAAAAATAAATTATTTAGTTTGAGCATTGTAAAAATATTCCCATGTAGTAATACAAACTTATTAAGGTCATTAAGATGAAAAAGAAAACCCATTTTATAAAGGAAATTTCTTCATGAAAATGATACAGATTGATATGTTGTTATTTCTGAGAGTTAGTTTTAAAGTAAAAAAGAAATATATAAGTTGTAAACTTTTTAAAGAGAGGTTTAGGTCAGTTGAACTTTTCAGATAGCACATTCCCCAATTATCCTTGGGCATTTTTTGGCCTCATTTAAAAATGTCTCTACATGGAAAGGATAAATTAAAAAAAAAAACCAGCTCATTCAGTTTTATTTTTAGGTCAATGGTATGGATCTCTTATTTAAATATAATTTCTCCTATGTGTCCATTACAGGAGTGGCGATCATGAATATGTCAGTCAAGTAGCAGCCAGATCTGGCCTTGGGAAAAGTTGTATAATTGGGTATTGTTGTATTTCCAGTTCCCTTTCAGCACTTGTTCATACACCTCTGCCCATAATCCATTAGCTTTGTACTGCTATCCAGACGTCCCCAAACCCAGCACCATAAACCTTTCATATCCTGTTTTGTCCTCATCTCCATTCTTTCAGAGCACTCCTAGAAGATTGGATAACAAATATCTGTAAAATTAATTATGTGAAGATATCAATGATGAATTATGATGATGCATTCATTATTCTTTGTAGATATGTTTTCATTTTAATGAATACTCTATTCTTTAAACTCAAATACCTAATGTGGGAGTTTCAGCACAATTGATTAGACAAGTAAAGGAATTGAGAAAGGACTTTTTCCTTAGTTTTGTTGACACATTTATCTATAACTATAACTTCTCCCTCTCTCAGCAAGCCCTCTAAGCAACAATGATTTTTAAAAATGATAATATTCCAGAAAAACCACTGACACATAAACCACATCTAATATAATTTACCACAGTCCACACCAAAAATATGCCCTACCCATTCCACAAAATGAGGGAGCTGCCATCTCTCAACTTTTCTTCACTTACCTAATAAGATAAAACTGGGGACAAGTTTGATTGCATTTATTTTATTATTATATCGCATCCATTTTATTATTCATTCCTTTTTATAATGTTGTAGTTATTAGGAATGTTATGTCTTGGTTCTGCTTATTTCACTAATTCACTTAATTCACATATTAGTTCAAATGTCTTCATGCTTCTCTGAATTATCCACTATCATAAGTTCTTGAAATGAAATATTTCATTGTGTGATGATTTGTTTAGTCATTCCTCAATCAATGGGCAGCAACTAAATTCCAGTTCTTTGCCACTATGCAAAATGCTGCTATGAATATTCTAGTGCATGAATATACATATATGTAAATATTTATGTATGTGTAAAATCTTTTTTTTTCAATTCTCATTCCTATCCCCACTGCCTAATCTCCTAGGAATAATGATAACCTGACTCAACTAATTCCTCAGTGATTAGTATATTCCTATCTCAGTGATTCTTAACTGAGCTGTCATTATACAAATTTTAGTACTTATCCCCATCCACCTGCTCCCTTACTCCCATCCTTCTCAATCTTGTCCACCTAATGACCCATTCAAAATCTACCAACCCCTATCACTATTCTAATGAAATGTCTACTCCATAGATAACAAATCTGCTTTCACCTTAAATCTTTTCCTTTTTTTATGTACTCGCTGTTACCTGGATCCCTGTCAGTATCATAGATTACCTGGCCAACCTTTCCAGTACTGGTTGTATTTTCATTCATATGCCTTGACTTATTGGTTGTGGTAGGAGAATCAAAATAGTTTTTTCTCCCCAAAATCATATCCATATTCTCTACCACTATCTCTCAGCAATCTCTTCTCTTTTGAGGTTCATTGAATATATATATATATATATATATATCATCCAATCAAAATTCTAAGCTATTGTCTATGACCATTAGGACACTACACTTCTTTCTTCAGTGAGTTTAAGATCTGGTTCACTGTCTTTCATTCCATAACTCCTACTCTGATAATAGAGTATTTTGGCATATATTTTGATACTCTCTCTCTCCTCTCTTTCTCAAACCCTCTAGCTTCCCAGTTTTTCAGCTTATTGATCTCCCATAACCCATTACTCCTCCACCTCACCTCATCTACACAGAGATGGTTGTACTCTTAAACTTTTATAACTCTAGTATTCTGCTTCTATGTTTGTGAACTCTGAAATTAAATCACTTGATCACAATCATTTGCTCTGTGACCCTTCCCTCTACCTTCTATCTCCTCAACCTGTTCATCCTCTTCACTGGTACATTCAATCTTTCCACTATTTAGTTCTTTCCTAGGCCATCATTCTGACCTCGGCTATATTCTTCTCCCTTTTTCATCTTAGCTCCTCTGTGAACCAGGTCAACTCTATTCTTTCCTCAAGTCCCTTCCTCCTGCACCCTATTGTCAACCTTGCTCTGCTAATCTTCCATGATCCTTTGCCTTTATGCTTTCACATGCTGTTGAATGGAGCTATAGAAAATCATGAAACCAATCTGACTAGGTCCACTACAAATTTATACTACACAATTTTAACTGGGTGCTCTCACCACAGTAGCTTTTCTGAAATTTTCATCCTTTCTTATATCTCCCATAGTTCTCTATTTTTTCATCTTATCTAGGAACTTTTCCTAGATTTCAGTAAAGAAAAAGAAGTGAGACCATTTATCTCTCTCTTCTTCCTGGGACCTTCTCAATTCACATCATTCAGATAACTTCTGCCACTCTCTCCTTCAATTGGCTCACATGAAGAAGACATTCCTTCTCCTTGTCAAGGCAAACCCCATCTACTTAAAATTGATCCTATCCTATCCTATATTCACTAGCAAATTGTTCCCTCTATCTTCTCTCACTCATCTTCAGTTTCTTCTTGTCAATCGACTGTTTCCCTACTACTTACAAAACCTACTAATGCCTTTCCCCATCCTCAGAAAACTCTCCCTTGACTCATCCATCCCAACTAGGTACCTTTTAATCTTTCTTTTCCCTTTGTGAAGAGAGATCATCTCTAGTAGGTGCCTCTACTTCTTTCCACTCATTCTCTTCTTAGTTCTGCAATCTGGTTTCTAAGCACATCATTCTACTGAAACTGCTCCTTCCAAAGTTGCTCATCATCTATTAAGGGCTAAGTAGTTTTTTCTTAATTTTAGTCTCTCTCTCTCTCTAACCTTTGACACCATTCCAATCTCTTTTTCCCTTAAATCTAATTTCTCTCTAGTAATTCAAGACTTATGATTATATCAAACTCTTATGATTTTCTTATCTTGATCACATTTCACTTGTTTGTTGGATCCTTATCCAGGTTGTCCCTGATAACTTTGGGTGTCCACCAAGACTCTCCTTCTGGGTCTTATCCCTCTATATCATTGTAATTTCATGAATTCCTATAGATTCAATTATTATCTCTATGCAGATGATTCTCCATGCTATTTATCTCTCTCTTCCTCTTGACTTCTCTTGCATTTCCAATTGATTTATACATCTGAACATCACTATCTCCAAAACTGAACTTATGCTCTCTTCCCAAAAATGCTCCTCTTCTTCCTAACTTCCCCATTACTGTCAAGAATTCTATCAAAATTCAAGTCACTAGACTCAGAATTTAGGTATACTATATAAAAAATGAGAATTTTTGTAATGCAAATTTACAACAAAAAGTCTAAATTTGAAAAAAACTACATATATCACACAATCTTAACCATTTCTATTTTCATCAGTATTTTGACTGAGGATTTAAAAAATATATTTGATGATTTGATAAGTTTTCATAGGATTGCTAGTTTGACATTCCTTGGATCTCTGTTCATATCTTTGCACCACTTATCTATATATGTCATACATTTGCATTAATTTACTACAAATTAGATATTAATCAGTGATATTAGATACAAAAAATTTTCCCAGTCAACAATGTTCCCTTTTATCCTAATGGCATTGCTTTTTCCCAAAATGTTTTCCATTTTATGTAACCTATCTGAAATTAAATAAATTTGATTTTTGTGATCTCTTGATAAGAATTTTCTTCCTAATCATAACTGTATAAAAAGGAAATCTCTCATCCATTTTGCCATTTAAAAAATATTTGACCTTTTAGAATTGAATATTCCTTTTTATATGCTTTATTTTCCTCCATTAGATTATGATCTCCTTATAGAAACTATCCTTTGTTTTTCTTTATAACATTAACAATAAAGTGCTTGAAACATAACAGATGCTTAATAAGTGCTCACTGATTAAGTGATTTGGAACTTATTCTGGTACATGTTGGCAGATGGTTTATTCAATTCCAAAGATTAACTGCTGATTCATACCTAAAGTTATTATACTTTTTAGAAACTATCCTCTATTCTCCTATTACCTGTGTTTTTACCAGCTTAGTATTTCAGCAAGTAGTCAGAGCTGGAAAAAACTAAATACAAGATAGTATCCATTCACTCATTAAACTATTCATTTATTTTGGCAATGATTCAACAGCACTAAGTTTTCACAATCTTCCTCCTACCGCAGATCATCTCTCCTTTTCTTCTGAAAAGAACATACTTTTCAGACTAGAGTTACATTGTCATCTTTAGTCTCATCTTTTTTTCCATGTATCTTTGAGTTAAAATTTTTTTATTGCTGCCGGCCTATTCAGAGACTTACACAAAGATGAAATGGCAAGACTATAAGCAAACTCTTGTTTTTCATGAGAAACTAATCAAGAAGTCTAGTGGAGAATATTCCTTTTATATGACAGAATAGGTTTCAGCACATGGTTTAATGTCAGATGTCCATGGTTTAGGGGAAGAGGAGCCCAAATTCAATTCTTAATGGAATTAAGTTATAGGAAGAGTAGAAAGATAGGAAAAGTCTATGTTATGAGTACTTTAAAAGTCAAATAGAGAATTTTATGTTTGATTCCATTTATAATAGGAAGCAACTGAAGACTTTCTTATTTTGTTGTTAGATAGCTCTAGTTCATATATCTGGCACCATTTGCAAACTAACCATACAAGGTGACATTTACATTTTCTACCTTTTGAGTCTCATTACAACCCTGTGAATAGGAGCTATTATTATTTCAATTTTGTAAATAAAGAATGTAAGCAATTTTTCAAACACACAATTTTGTGTCTAAGTCAGTATTTGAACTCAGATCTTCCTGACTCTAGGTCCAGAACTCTACCTACCTGCTAATATATGTACAACTAGAATCACATTTCTGTAATTATATTATGCCTGATAATAAATTATGGACCTACATTTTGATTGATAATAGCATAACTGGTGACATGCTATTATTCTAAATTTGAAACTTCTTCAGGATAAGAGGTAGCCAGTTAAATTGGATAGAGAGTTGACCTTAGAGTCATGAAAATCTCTGCTCAAATTACCTCTAAAGTTTACTAGCTGTGTGACCTTGAGCAAGACATTTCCTCCACCTTTAGGCAAATCTAGAACTCATCTATATCTACCAAAATTCATTTTCTATGCTTTCAGGATCTTAACTTTGAAACAAGCTAAATGCCATCCATATGGCAAAGGTACATGACTAAAATTGAAGATGGATTTCATTCATCTGTCAGAGTAATATTGAAATTCAAAGTGAACCCAAATAAGTTGGAGCTGTTTCAAAGTATTCATCATTTGAGGTTTATTTTAACATGAATTAATCCAAATGGGATAGATCACTACCCACTACACCTGTGTTTCCTTGAGCACAAGTGATGCTATTGGGATTGTTAGGGAAGAAGCATCCTAGAGGAGCACCTGTCCCCAGAGCTTGCCAAAGGCAATGACCCATCCTTTTTGATACATTATTATGCTGGGAAAACAGTCAATACCTTCTGTCATCACAAGTGTTGAATTTCCTTCCTCCTTTGAAACATGCTGTCTTATGGCATGGTTTGGTCATTATATTTTTGTAGAAAGAATATTGTCTTGGAATTCAAGGGTATGGGATTAAAAACCCTGGTTTTGTTCCTTACTGTTTGACCTTGGCCATACCTCTGAACCTCAATAGATAAACACAAATGGCTCCTCCATGAATTTTTAATCCCACAACCTGTTTAGTACATGGTTCCAACTGCTTTACTTACCTAGAGGAAGCCACTTTCTATTGAAAAGGATGAAGTAAAATATCTAGTGACTTTAGGATTTGTAAAGAATCTAATGTTATTTCATTTGATTTTTACAACAATTCTATGAGCAAAGGTACCATCGTTAATCCCATTTTACAAATGGAGAAGTTGAGGCTGAGGTGTTCAGGATCACATACTTTGTATCTGAAGCAGGTTTCACACTCAGGATTTCTGACTCCAAGTTCAGTGGTCTATGCTACCTCATTGCCTCTAAAAGAGAATTCTAGGAATTGTGCCTTATATTCAATAGTGACATAGTATATTTCTGATCAGGAAATAAGGACTAAGTCACAAATGTAAGAAATAATAATTGCATCATATATGCAAATTAACTAGACTTACTTAGTGGACGCATTGTTGTTAATGGAATTCAATTTTTCTTCTTTATTCCAAAATAATTTCTTTCATTAAAACTTTAATACCTTTGTAATTAAAACTTGGAAAAGTTTGAGTTTTGTTATTTTTATAGAAAATCATTCACCAAATTTTTAAAGGCCTAGTACTATGTTATCAGCTATATATGCTTTTGGACATACAAGGAAGATCTTATAATTTAGCTGGGGAAACAAGATGAATAGAAAACCAGGGAATAAGATGAAATTCAGGGTGATATACTAAAGTGGAGATTTAAAGAAGACTTTATTTTGAGATAGGGAAAGGAAGGAAGGGAAGGAAGATGCAGGCCTTGGATATATAGAGATTATATCAAACAGCACAAAGACTCAAAAGGAGGAGTGGAGTATTGAGGTTGTATGGGGAAATTCTAAGACAGAAATTACAGTGAGAGAAAACATGGTTTAATGGGTAGACCTAACCTTGGGGGAGTTCAAGCCTTGCCTCTTGAGAGGTTGTGTTCTGGTGTAAAATTGTAGTTACCTTGGAGGAGATACAAGAATGAAGGTTCTGTAATACATATTTCATATATATACACACACACACACACACACACACATGTGCTTAAATATATGGCAATTCATTCAAAGATTGGAAAATCTGATTGAAGAAAAGCTAATCATTTCTCACATAGAGTTTTTCACTTAGAAATATAGCATCATATCTCTGTAGAGTCAACTGCTCCCTTTGGGTAGTTATGTGACTGGGAAAATATAAGCAGATCACTAGAGAGCAGCTACCACTTTTCTCTTTACCCTTGGTAGGTTTTCCTTTGCACCATGTGGGAAAGGGAGAAAGGTAGGTATGCAAAAGCAAAAATTTGCCTCTTCAAGTTGAAAGCAGGCAAAAGAAAATAAGCCTTATAGTTGATGACAAAAGCATCATGGCCATTCAACCTATATTCAACCTAGGACTTTTATAAAAAGTAAATTTATTTCTAATTAATTATTTCTTCTTATTTTTATAAGAAGGTTAAAAAGAAAATTTCATTTCCTACTCAAGTCTGGGGATTAAAAAAGGATCAGATCAAAACCAGTATTAGACCAAGTATGAATTAAAACAAGCAATTATTAGTAAGATAGTGAGAGAAGAAGTATAATTGAGTCAAAAAGTATGCTAATCCCTTTCCCCTAATCCAATTAATAACTTTAGTGTAATGACTTCCCATTGTTTACCACACTTGAATATTCCAATTAAATGGTTGGAACTAAAACCCAACTATAACCATGGTGTCAGGTTAACTTAATTCTAGTCAAAGCTTTTAGGAGGAAATAAATACTTCCATGAGTTTTGACCTCAGGAGTATCATATGAGAATGAGCTGGGATATCAAAGCATATAAAATACAGAACCAGACAGAGGAGATGAAATGGTTTAATTTGCATTTTCCAGTAAAATAAGTTGCTTACAAATTCTGACTTTCAGGGATACATGAAAAAAAATCCAACCCAGAAACTGTGTACAGAATAATATTAAACACAAGGCAATTAAAAGAGAGCTCAGAGATTAGCAACTTGCTGAAATGTTTATAAGTTTTCAAAACATTTTCAAAGTTAAAAAAAATCTGGTATATTCTTGGGGGGGAATTTTCCTTATTGTAAAGTTTTATTTTCTTCCACCCATCCCTTTAGGGGTGAGAAGAGGAGGGAGGGCACACAGGAAGCTTTGTCTTTGTATAGAGGAACTCTTAGTGTGTACCTCTATAATACAGATGGAAACTCATAATTTTAGAAAGTTGCTATAGAATTTAAAGTTTAAATAATTTTACCAACATCCCATAGTCAGCATATATCAGAGGCAGAACTGAACCTCAATCATGCTAATTCCAAGGCTGGCAAGATCTCTAGCTACTATGCC
The DNA here is from genome assembly GCF_037893015.1 of Macrotis lagotis. Taxonomy (NCBI): domain Eukaryota; kingdom Metazoa; phylum Chordata; class Mammalia; order Peramelemorphia; family Peramelidae; genus Macrotis; species Macrotis lagotis. The sequence goes on along the minus strand of NC_133662.1, from coordinate 128,549,673 downwards.
ATGCCACCAGAGAGAGCAATAGGGTTCTAAATTGTTGGTCTTTGGACAGTGTTTCCAAGGATGGGCCTCCAAATTCAGAGATGCTAATAACCTAGTCCCCTTCCTCCATGCTCAGTTGCTATTTTCTTGCTACAAAAAAAAAAATAAATGAAAGAGAAAAAATAGTCATTTTAGTACAATTTAGTAAATTTTTATTTTAAACCATGAAAGTCAATTTAATTGGGTTCATCTCAGGCAGAATACCTAATGATAGATGTTAAAAAATCCCATAACCTTTTCCCCCTCTCTCCTGGTTGCAAATTGAAGATCATTTGCTTTTAAAAGACCTACAGTAGAAATTGGTGCAGAAAACTAAGTAAGTAGATTTACATCAAAGTTTTCAAGACACAGATATGTTGCAGAGATCTGCAGTTGTCACTATAGTTACTACCACATCTTGGGATTTAGGAAAAGCAGAATCATAAGGCCATTCATATCTTTCTCTGCCTACATAAATCTAGTACTCCCTAAGGTTTACGAGCTTCCATTTTTCATCTCTGGATTATTTTCCGTGTTGTTATTGTCCAGTAGTTTTTCTTCATCTTTTTTTGAAGCATCTGAAAAAAAATATATCAATAGATCATTTACATTCATCTCTCTGATTAATAGCTCTCAATAAGAAGTATTTAGCTATTTCCTGTTCAATAGATATAAATGTTTAAGTCTCTTTACTTTCCCTCAGCATTTCTTTACTGACTGTTTTTCCCCCTGAGTGGAATATTCCCAATGAAACCATTTCAGGGTTAATATTCCCAGTGAAGTCCTCTCAGGGTTAATAATATTAATGAAAGAACAAACTATTATTCTTAAACTTTTTCTAGAAGAAAGCCCCTTGTAATCCAAACAGGTGGCTCACTCTCCTAACTTTTGATAAGACTACTTTTACTGACTACTAGAAGGAAAATGGACTTTTTTTCCCCATGAGAAAAACCTTGCATTCCAAAAAAGCTTCTTGTTTGATGATAAGCAGACTGTTCCCAGACCTTGCTTTCTAAGAAAAGTTAGTTATAATCCTGAAGGTTATTCTCACCCTCTGGATGGTGAGGTAATATTTTATGAAAACCTTTCATTCTTTTCTTTGTTGCTGGGGTAGATTTTCACAAGTAGAATGTAATTCTGAAGACTAACCAATGAGTCAACAGAGAGGGATGATAGGGAGGAGGAGGTGATTGCATTAGGCCATATAATCTTGCTTGACAGTAAATTGCGGGGCAGCTCCTTAATCTTCACTAACTTTGTGAGACTTGGAGTGTACCCTTTTCATGAAAAAAAGTCAAAATAAACTTTTTTTTTTACTCAGAGGAATCTCTATATTTTTAAGTGGATTTTTATCCCACACATCCCTCTTTTATATCCTTTGAGATATATGTCATTTTCAAATGATATCCTTTGAGATATATTACATAAATCCTTTGAGGATGTAATATCCTATATTACATATATCCTTATATCCTTTGAGAATAAATTGAACCTTATGAACACACAAATACCACATGAAGAAGAGTCAGTAATTAAATTTATGGAAAATTTAATTACTACAAAATTTTGAATATGTGGTCAGCTGTGTCTTTGCAATTAATGTTCTACTACTGTATTGTTATTTAAGTGGAAGTAGGTTTCTTTTTCTCAGTACAATAATCTAGAAAATGGAGAATAACAATCAAATTGATAATATAAGAGTTTTGCAATGACAATTCAGCAGAGTCATAACCAGAATTTGGAAATTGGGGCTTTGCACTAAGGTGATGAATTTAGAGTATTGATGGCATTTGTAATCTTTACAATTTAAGAAAAGCAATTTAGTAACTAGTTAATAAGAATATTTAAAACTAAAATCTTCCTCCACCTGCTTAAAACACAATCCCCAACCCAACCCAAGTGAGTTTATTTCCCTACTCTCAATACCACAGCTATCTCTCCCACTTTCACTTATCACAACCCATGTGGGGAAGTTTACTGCACTTCTCAGGCACAAAATTTTGCTAAATATGGCTCTAGAGTATGGCAAAAAATTGCACCTAAAAATTTAAGTAGAATTCTGAGTCTCTTCATACTGCTTTATGGCAAAATTAATGACCCTGAAAAACCTTCTTTGCTCATAATGGTACTGACATCTATGTGTAGGATGCTCTGCCTCTTTTAATGTAGCCTAGCAGAGCATACACATTCATTGATTTCTAAGAAATCCCTTAGAGATCCCTTGTTGTTAATTAACTAAAGTCAGCATTGCTATGCCAATGTGAGGGAAAGGACCATATAGGCAAAAGGAAAACTGCTTAATTTGATTACTTGTGCACTCTTCAGAATTCTCTTGCCAATAGTTACAATTGCTTTTGGTCATTGAAAACAATTCTTTGATTCTCATTATTCATTTCTCTTCACTTGTCACATGAAGGTTTTCCTTTAAGTCATTGCCCTCTTTCACTTCTGCTTAATTACATTTTCTTATGTAAGTCTATCTCATTCATTTCATACTAAATAATACTTAGCATTCCTATGATAATTTCAGACTTGAAAAATTCTTTTCAAATTTTATTTCATTTGATCCTCACCACAATCCTTGGAGGTAGTTGCTATTATCATTGCCATTTTTACAGATGAGGAAACTGAGACTGATGGAGGTTAAATGACTTGTCCAGGCTCACACCCACAGTAAATGTCCAATGATGGATTCAGATCCAATTTTAAAGGTAACATTTAGGTTTTTTTGCAAGGCAAATGGGGTTAAGTGGCTTGCCTAAGGCTACACAGCTAGGTGAGGTCAGATTTGAACTCAGGTCCTCCCGACTCCAGGGCTGATGCTCACTGCGCCACCTAGTCGCCCCCTCAGACCCAATTTTATCAAAATACAGTAAAAATAATTTTAAAGTAAGTTCACAGATCTCTTTAGGTAGATGGCATGCAATGCCCTAGAGCCTAAATCCTGAGGTAGGGTAACATCTCCCAAGGAGGAAGCCTTCTGTTGCATCAGGTGTTTAGAAACTGAGGCTTTGGGGTGAATATGAATCTACTTTGTCCAGAATTTTTTGTAATTCTGAGACTCCTTCAGAGGAATAATGATGAAATGATTAGATTTTTGGGGGTTGGCTGTGAGTTCTGAAAGCCTCATAGGAAAACGTCAAGGTAGAAAGACCACTTAGAAATGGACTTTGATACAATTCAAACATTTATATTCTGATCCCTAAGTCTCTGGAAGCAAGCAGCCCTCTACTTCCTTCTGATCCCATGATACCTTCTACCCACTCCTATGGAAAGCTTAGCCAGTCTTTGTCTTAGAGGTCTTCTATGGGTACCTAGACAATGAATCCTGAAATAGATATGATATTTCTTGGGAACTAAGACTTCCTAGTCTCCTGATCTTTAATACTCACACTAGATCAAAAATTTAGCCTCTTTTCTGAATACCCAAAATAACCTGTCCTTTCCCATTCCAGGTATAATGAACAAATAATCATAAGATCCAACTGACTCTAGGGATTCTTTGTCTATTCTCTTTACCCTTATTTTGTTCTGTGGATAAGAACAACTGAAGCACAGAGAGTTGAAATAATTTCTCCAAGATAACACAGGGAGAGCAAAAATATTTTTGAGACATACTCTAATTAATTCTAGCCTCTCTCTGCATAGTTGTTATTCTATGGTTTCCTTCCTTGTCCAATTGCCTAATTTTATTTTTAATTATTTTCCAGTTAAACTTAAATTAAATTCCAGTTTTCCAGTTTCCAAGTGGTTCATTTCTTTTTCTTTATTATTCATTTGTGCATTTCTTGCCATCTTTTGAACTTCTGCTTTCTCTGCTTATCTAGTAATATTGTCCAAAAATCTTTCCTATCTGCTTTCCCCACCCCCAACTTCTGAATTTAATATTCTTTTGAAATATCCTTTTGTCCCCAATTTTCCTTAACTTTATCTTTATTTCTCTTTTACTCTGGTCTATTCTGATTTTGTTGCTAAGTATTTTCTTGGATTGAGCACTAGGTGGCACAATGGATAGAGGAGAACAAATGTCTAAAGTCATGAAGACTCATCCATCTTCTGACATCTTCAAATCTGGCCTTAAGAGTATATTAGCTGTGTGACCCTGGACAAGTCATTATACCTTGATTTGCCTCAGTTCCCTCATATATAAAATGAGATGAAGAGGAAATAGCATAACTACTCCTGTATTTTTGCCAAGAAAATCCTGAATGGGGTCACAAAGACTCAGACACAACTGAAAAAACTGACTGAAAAATTGAATTTTCTTGGATAAATTACTAATGGACAGGATTTATTAAAAATTTCAAAACAATATTAATTAGTGATATTGATCTAATATTTTCATTCTTTGCTTTATTCTTTCTTTTGTTAGGATCCTTTGGTATTAATTCATGCCCAATAAGGTCTGAGCCTCTAGTCAGAATGTAGGAGACTCTCCTCCCCAGTCCCAAGGCAATCTTTCAGTGCAAGTCATTAAGAGTTTTGGCTGCCAAATCATACAATTTGATTGTGGACAGAGTGGAGCTCTGTCATCAGAGATTAGCCTAAATCTAGAAAGGTACAACCAGGTTGCATTTTAGCTGAAAACATTTTTTAGCTATCAAAACTCTTAAAGACCTTCCACTAAATCATATAAAGGGCACAATCTTCATCATTATATCATTGATATAATCATAGGTCATTGAAGTACAAGTCACACTTCCAAATCACTTTAAATTTACAGTCTACTTACACTCAGATTTTTTTCAGACAAATTACTTAGTCATGCCTGCCTTCATTCTGAACTTTAGGAAGATGGGGTTTTTTGAATCCTATGAAATATTATCTTCCATTTTTCCTTTCCACTTTTCTCTAAACTTTTTCCTCTCCCCCTTTTCATCCTTTCCATTCCTTCTTCACTCTTTCACCCCACTTCTCTTTTCCCCCTTCCCTTTTTACAATCACTTCTTTTCCCTTACCCTGTTTCTTCTTCTCTTTTCTTGCCCTGTCTTTATTTTCCCCCTCACTGCCTCTCTGTCTCTCTTCCCCAATCACTCCATCTCTGTCTGTCTGTCTGCATGTATGCATGTCTCTCCCTCATCTTTCCTCTCTCTTTCTATGTGTCTGTCTCTCTGTCTCTTTCTGTCTTATCTATCTCCATCTCTGTCTATGTATGTGAGTATGTCTCTTTCTGTCTCTGTCTCTCTATGTCTGTCTCTATTTCCATCTCTGTCTCTGTGTATCTCTCTGTCTCTTTGTCTCTGTCTGTCTCTCTGTCACTGTCTCTCTTTCTCTGTCTCTTTCTCTGTCTCTGTCTCTCTATTTCTGTGACTTCATCTTTCTGTCTCTCTGTCTCTCTCTTTGTCTGCCTGTCTCTGTCACTCTGTCTCTGCCTCTCTTCCCCCCACCCCAGGAATACTATTATAGCATTTGGTAGGAGACACAATGAAAGTAGGTATATTTGGCACTTGGGTCATGAAAAGAGCTGAATGTCTTGTTCTTTGTTTTTTACATGGAACAGATTGTCTTTGACTCATCAGTCTTTATTCTCACTGCTCCTAAAATTGTACTATTGGCTTACTTGAAATAATTTAGAGAATAATCTCAAGGGATCCAAGCTAAGGTTCTGTGTACCAAAACTAATTGTTAGCTTCACTCCTGAATATCCATTTACAGTACCTCCAGTCCTGATTATGTTCCCCCATTCAGCCTACTCATACATACAAGAATTTAAATCTTGGGGCAGCTAGGTGATGCAGTGGATAGAGCACCAGCCCTGGAGTTAGGAGGACCTAAGTTCAGATCCAATATCAAACATTTAATAATTACCTAGTTTGTGTGGCTTTAGGCAAGTCATTTAACTCCATTGCCTTGCAAAAACAAACAAACAAACAAAAAAAAGAATTTGAATTTTAGAATCACACAATCAGGAACTGAAAGAGACCTTAGGACTTATCTATCTAATACAGGGGTTCATTACTTTTTTAATGTCTCATAGACCCTCTGGGAAAGCTTATGGACCCTTTCTCAGAGTAATGTTTATATTTATATGGGGTTACAATGTTAAATAAATGCAATTGAAATACAATTAACAAAATATTTTCTAATAAAAAATTTATAGACCCCTCCTGAAATTGATAGCCACAGATAACTTGGGAGCCTTAGACCCCAGGTTAAGAATTCCTAATCTAGTAAAATTCCCTCATTTTACAGAAGGCAAAATGTACCCATTCATGTCTTAGAAATTGTTCCACTATAATTTTGTTAAAAAATGGAAATATCTCTTTTGGAATTTTATTGAAATAACCAATATACTTATTTAAGAATAGTGAAATTCTTCTGGGAAAAACATATAGTTTTCATAAAACTGAAAGGGGGGTCAGAAATATCTACATTTTTATTTCTAGATTTGATCTTTTCTTTTCCTATTTTGAAGTTGTTTACAGTTTGATGATGAGTATGTAATGAAATACTGTATCCTTAGCATCTCTATTGAATAATCAATGTCATTCACTGCAAGTACAAACACAAAATACAGATAAACTAAGTCTAGAAATGACTGTTAATGGAAGACTGTTTGGAGAATGAATTTCAAAATCTCATGTGATCTTATAGTACAAAAGCTCCCTGGAGATCATCTAATCAAAAATACTCTTCTTCCCCACTTTCATTTTTAAAGATAAGGAAAATGAGACCAAGGACCAAAATTTCCTCTATCACAGAGCTAAACAATAATTAGGTTTAAACTTAGATCCTTGACTCCAGAGATCTTTCCAGATTATCATTCATTTTTAACATTTAGGTCCACAAATATGATGTTGTTGTTGTTCAGCCATTTTCAAGTTTTGCCCAACTCTTCATGACCCCATTTGGGGTTTTCATGGCAAAGATACTGGAGTACTTTGCCATTTCCTTCTCTAGTTTATTTGAGATGAGGAAACTTAGGCAAGTAGGGTTAAGTGATTTGCCCCTTGGTCACACAGCTAGAAAAAGTATGAAGTCCACTTTGAACTCAGGTCTTCCTGATTCCAGACCAAGTTCTCTACCTACTGTATCATCTGCCTATTCACAAACATACAATTTACCAACACATGCAAAAAAATATAGTCAATTAAAGTCAGGATATAGCAAAATGAAAAGAGAATGCTTTGTTTTTTGAAGGGAAAAATTAACTCCAGTATAAAACAACTTTATCCAGTTTAGTCTTCAAGCAGCTAGGTGATACAGTGGATAGGGCATTGGACTGGGAGTCTAGAATATTCATTTTCCCGAGTTCAAATCTGACCTCATATAGTTACTACCTATGTGACCCTGTATGAATCACTTACCCCTGCTTGACAAACTATTCCAGTATCTTTGCCAATAAAACCCTAATGGGTTCATGAAGAGTTGGACAAGACTGAAAACAACTGAACAACAATGTGAAATAAAATTTTCCTGAGGTGTAGGGCTGAAAGATATCTTAGAAGACACCTAGTCTAACTCCAGTATTTTACAAATGAGGAAGCTGAGGTCCAGAGAAGCTTTGTCCAAAACCAAATAGGCAAGTATATAAAGAGGAATGGAGTCCATGACTTCAAATGCAGTGTGACCTTTCTATTACACAGGAGTTGGCCTGACTGCCATCCTCAAAGAAAACAAACTTTTGAGCTATAAAGGAAAGTACTCCAGGCACACAAAACTAGGTAATCATGATGGAAATGAGCATCAAAGATAATAAGCAATAGATTTGCTCTCAATCAATAGTATTTTTATTTTTTATTTTTAGAAAATATTTTATTTATTTGTTTTTCCAACTATATACAATGGTAATTTTCACCAATCTTTTTTTTTGCAAGGCAAATGGGGTTAAGTGGCTTGCCCAAGGCCACACAGATAGGTAATTATTAAGTGTCTAAGGCCAGATTTGAACTCAGGTACTCCTGACTCCAGGGCCAGTGCTCTATCTACTACATCACCTAGCCATCCCCTTACCAATCATTTTTAACAAAGTTTTTCATTTTACAATTTTTTCTCCCTACCTCCCTTCCCTCCCCTTAACAGAAGGCAATCTGATAAAAGTTCTATTTTTATAAGAATCCTAAATATATATCGATATTGAAAATAATCAACAATATTTTTAACATTACCTTGTGACAAGCTGAGATTTTCTAGCTTTTTAGGCAGTTCTGATGATCCAGAACTTTCAGAAGAATTCTGGATGTCTGGTAAAGCATTCCGTCGACCTGTCCTTGCTGAAGTTGAAAACTCTGTGATCACAGACTGTACATCAGTCATTTCTGATTCCTTTCCTCATAGCAACATCTGAAAATAGAATGTCCAAGCAAGGTAGAGAATAACTTAATGGGGAAAAAAAGCAATTCCTAGTTCAGTAAAGAAATACTGGAACAACAACCTATCAAGGATTACCTAGTTCTAACATCATGATACTAACACATACTTCTCATGTATGCCTATCATTTGTTTCTAACAGCTTCTATCTGTACACTGGCTAACTAACCTGAACTCGGTGGAAAGTCCTCAGCTGTGTTAAGTAAAGTTCTCTAAACAGAGTCAGACTTCCTTGTATGCTTTGAGGGGAACAGATCCCTTTCATTTTGTTCTCCTTTTTCTCAAGATGACTCCACAGGAATGAAAATTGAAAGGGAAATGAAAATGAATTTGTTTGACTACTCATAAGACAATCTATCTGCTAGTCTTTAGTACAGTCCTTGTCCAAAACCCTATCATAATTTGAGAAAGTCAGATAAAACAATTTGTCTTTAAGTTTTAGCAAAGCCAAATTAAATTTTTTTTATCCTGTGAGAGCTGAGTCTTTTATATAAATCTGTTCTACAAACTACACAATTTGTGTTTTTCTTTAAATTCCTTTAAGAGCAGGTTCCCTTTGTATCTATCTCTGAGTACCTAGCAATTGTCTGTGCCTGAGAAGGAAGTCTATCTTTACAATACATTTAGGTCCTTGAAAGATCACTTTTTTATGACCACTTTCCTTTGCTTTCTGTCAGTTAATTCTTTTTAATAAGGCCAAACTCAAAAACTAGACTGTCATGATCAAAAAATTAAAATAAAAAATAATGCATATTTAAAATTTTATCACACCTTTTATGATTCCTTCTGGTTCAGCTTTGAACAAAGTCAGCATTGAATATTATTTTATCATTATTCTAATTATCAAAATATTAAGAACATGTCTTCTAAAATACCTAAATGGAGTAAATATGATATCCAAGAAAAAAGATATATTAAGGTGATAAGTGTCAAAGGAAAAATGGATTGGGAGTTGAATGTTAGAGAGTATCAATAATAAGCCTTGTGTTCAGTGACCTCCTAACAAAAGTTGATTTGTTGAAAAAGCTTATCCATTTCCTGGTATAGTGCCTGGCACATAGTGGACACTTAATCAAGGCTTGTTGGCCTCACTTGATTCATTTAGATGATTGATATCCTTTCATAAATTTCTTCTCATCTAGGTTTCTTTGTTTCCCACTTCCTCTCCCAGTCCTTCTTTCTCCTGAGTCTCCCTATATTAGTGCAGGATTTATTGCACCTGATTGACAGTAGTTCTACTGAAGCTTATAGTCCCAAAACTCAAGGAATCTACCACCTCAGCTTCATGACCAGCTCCTGGCTGTTACTCTTGAAGCTCATGATACTGTCTTCATTAGTCTTTCTTAACCAGTCTTATCTTCCTCAATTCAACTTCATCCCATGCAGGTATTGTCCAAGTCTCCTATCCTCAGCCCTCTTTTCTTCTCTTTCCATAACTTCTCAATTGGTAATCTGATCCAAAACCTGTGACCTCAACAATCACTTCTGTGCAAATGACTCTCAAGTATGTGCATGTATGTAAATAATCCACTGGAACCTCAAAAATTCAACATATTCAAAACAAAACATCATCTTCCTCCCTATTCCTCTAGTATCCTTCCAGATAGTTAAGGCTTAAAATCTGGGAGTTACCTTTGAATTTTCTGTCTCCTTTAACTCCCACATATAATCAATCAATTTATTCAATCCATCTTTACTTCTGTATTAGACTCTTATTCTCAACTAATGATGCAGGCTTTCATCACTTTCTGTGGACTACTGAAATAGCCTATTTTTTTTAAAAAAATTTATTTTATTTTCAATTCACAAAGCAAACCAGGTATTTCTATGATACCGTACAATAAAAAGACAATTGCACATGAAGCTGCAAATCTACCATTAGTAATGTGCTATTGTCTCCAAATATACTTATCATATTAATTTCTTTTTTTTATTTTCTTTCCCCAACCCCACCCTGGAGATGACTCCCATTAAACAAAATAGGCATATACATATATACACATTCATACATTTATATGCATATACATGTAGAATATATATATGTATAAATTATTCTCTCTCCATATATATATATATATGTATACATACACACTTCTATTTATCATTTTTCTCTGAGTGCAAATAGTCTTTCTTCATATGTCTTTTATTTCATCCTTAAAACAATATTGCTGTTACTATGTTTTCTCTTTTTTATTTTTGCAAGGTAATAGGCTTAAGTGACTTGTCCAGTCACACAATTACATTAAATATTAAGTATTTGAGGTTGGATTTGAATTCAGGCCCTCCTGAGTTGGTTCTCTATCCACTATACAACATAACTTCCTGTTATGTACTCTTTAATTGGCCTCCCTGACTCCAATTTACCCTCTTCTAAATATTCTTCAGATAACTTCCAGAGTAATATATGTAAGGCCTAGGTTTGACTATTAAATCAGTGCTTAAAAACCCTGGTGGCATCTTACTATTGAACAAAATGCTTAGCTGCACATTTAAAAATCTTCCATTTCCACTATGGTGGCACCAATTTACCTTTCCAGTCTTACTTCAAACTACTCCTAATCATATGCTCTGCACTCCCACTGAACCAATTGTACCAAGATTTTGTTCTGCCCTCCACCTTCACACATTTCACTGAGCCATTTCCCAAATTTACTCCATTTATATTTGTTGAAATTATTCAAGGTCCAATTAAGATGCTATTTTCTCTGAAGCTTTTGCTGATTTTCTCTAGACAAAATTATCTCTCCCTTGACTCAATTTTATTCTACTTTGAAGCATGTTTAATTATAAAGTATATATAAATATATATAAATATATGAAAGTAAAGTGTATATATGCATATATATACTATAAAGTAAAATCATACTTGCTTCAGACTGTGAGCTCTTTAGGGATATCTTTGTATCTCCAGCATGTTACCTTGAACATTGTATGTGATTAATAAATATTTATCTGAATGCTTAATTGAAATGTTTAAAGCATGATATTTGAAAACAAAACCACCACAAAACTATCTCAAAACTTTGCTTGAGTGATCTTCAGATTCTATAGTAAAAATTAACCATAAGAGAAAGGTGTTAATTTCTTTATTTTATTTTCTTTCCCCTTAGGGTTATTAGTCTTGAATGTAGAGGGAAAGCAATAATCATAGCTTCATTTGTAGTTTTATTTAATTCAATATAACACAAATCTGTGATCTTTCAATATATTATCTCAATCACAGACTTTTACCACATTTAAGGTAAGTGACCATGTGTAGAAAAAGAAAAAAACATTGATAGCCCTGGTCTTCAAGAAGTATATAATGAAAAAATCAGAACGATGAAAAGACAGTAATACTTGTTAGAAAAATGAAAGACATCTTATTTTGAGACGTTTGGTTTTTTTTTTTTTACCGTCTCACAAAGATGATTAAATATATTTGTGTCAACCAAAATAGTTACTGATTGTCAGCCTTTTCTCTTTCTCCTCTAGGGATCTGACTCATTTCTGCTTTGTCTGTTGTGGGGGTAATTAACTTGTGTCTTGGATCTCTTAGATTGCTTGATGATGTCAATAGATGTCTTTCTCATAAAAATGTTTGGTACTTACCTTCATAATTAAGGAAAAATGTTAAAGTTTAGTTGGAGGTTTGTGAAAGTAAAGAGGAATTTTCTTCCCCCTCCAGTTCAATGGCTTCAGGAAATCTATTTATATATAATATGGATGCCCAGAGACCCCAAGTAAAGAACCCCTGGTCCATTGTGATCTTCTATGACAATTAATTAACAAAGATCCTGCCATCACCATAGGCAAGGCAATATCATTTTACATCACTAGAACATATTTGTATTTCTCTTGTTTTAAGTAAATTGATAATAAACTTTTCCCCAAAAACCTGTATCTTCTTCATCATCCAAAATATACCCACATGTTGGTCATTTTTGCAGTTTTGCAAATGTTATAAATGAAAACCAGCATTACCTGTTTAGAGAAATAGAATGATCTGTTGGAGGCATATGATAAATTTCTCTGGCCAGTTCATAATGGGCTAAAAACAGCTAATCCCATATAAAGTTACTGTCCAGAAACAAATGAATATAACTTCTAATTTATTTTCATTTTTATTCTCTCTAGTTCCCACACATTCTTTGTGTTTATTCATCTTCTCTATTTGTTATAGCATTCACCTTTGAAGAATGCCAAGTTTTGGGAGTCAAGATGGCAGAGGAAACTTCTGGAACTTTTCTCAAAACAACATTAAATGAAGCATCTACATAGACCCTAACCCTACAGATCCCACCAAAAAAAAAAAAAGAGTGAAACAAGTTCTCAACTCAAGATATCCTGAAGGACCTTCACTAAAGGTCTGTCTCACCTGGGTAAAAGGTAAGTATTGTCCAGCTTAGACAGGAGAACTAGAAAGTCAATGGGAGACTCAGCCACAACACAGCTCAGATAAAGGCTCAACAAGTCAATGTTGCAATAGTTCAGCCTTGTGGATCCCAACCCCAACTCAGAAGCCTAAGTTTGCACCTGGGAATGCTGATGAAATATACAGGATTGGTTGGCTACACTAAGGCAGGGAACAAACCACTGAATAGACAATGCCTTGGCAAACAGAAAGTCAGAACTACCCTAAAGGAGGGAACAAACATCTACTTAGGCAATGCCATAGCCAAGTGATAAATCATACACTAGATCCCTGCCCCGGACCAAAAATTTTGGTACTATACTCCCTGTACCCCAAAAGCTCAACTATCAAAATGAGCAAAAAACAAAACAAATGCTAACCATATAGAAAGTTACTATTCTATTAGGGACAATAAAAATACCTACTCAGAAGAAAAAAGCAGTAACAAAATACTATATGTGAAGTTTCAAGGGAGTTTATGAAATGACTTCAAATTCAAAAAGACATCTTAAAAGTATTTGAAAAAGCAAAGAAGAGAGGAAGAAGAAAAAAATGGAGAAAAGAAATGAGAGCCATTCAAGAAAATTATAGAAAATCAACTGAAGAAATAAACTCTTTTAAACCAACTCCTTTAAAAGTAAAAATGGCAACTGGAAAAGCAATGTAACTCATCAAGAAGTAAAATTAACCAACTGGAAGAGGAAACACAAAGGATAACTGAAGAAAATAAAATCCTAAAAATTAGAATTGGACAAATGGAAACTAATGGTTCTATGAGACATTAAGATTCCATAAAACAAAATCAAAAGACTGAAAAAAAATAGAAAAAATGTAAAGTATCTCTTAGGAAAAATGACTACTCTGGAAAATAGATATCCAGAAGAGATAATTTATGAATCATTGGTCTACCTGAAAGCCTTGATACAAAAAAGAGTCTGGAAGATATCTTTCAGGAAATTATCATGGAAAACTGCCCTAATATCCTAGAATAAGAATACAAAAATAGTCCTTGGTGAAAAAATTCACCAATAGCCTCTAGAAAGAGATCCCAGATTAAAAATCCTAGGAATATTGGAGTCAAATTTTAGTATTCTCAGCTAAAGGACACAATATACAAGTAACCAAAAAGAAGCAATTTTAAATACCAAAGAACCACAGTCAGGATTATGTAGGTCTTATCAGCATCAGTATTAAAGGATCAGAGGGCCTGGAATACAATATTCCAGCAGGCAAAAGGATCTTGGATTATAAACAAGAGTCAATTACACTGAAAAATTCGACATATTCTTTCAGGGAAAAAAAGATGGATTTTCAACAAAAGAGAACATACAAAATTATCTGATAAAATGACCAGAACCAAATAGCAAATATGATTTCAAGATTCAAGAGATGCATAAAAAGGTAAACAGAAAGGGGAAAAATGTTAGTTAATAACATTAAAAATCCCTACATGGGAAGATAATACTTGTAACACTTGAGAACTGTATTTCTCTTAGGACAATTAGAAGAAGTATATTTAGAGAAAGGGTATGGGTATAGTGTAATCATGAAAGTGATAATGCTTAGAGGTCATGGGTATAAACGTCATGAAGTGATTTTGCTTTACATGATACTTTATCTCATAAGGACTGTATTTCTAGAGAGATACAAAGAAAGAGGTACATATAATCTATAATTTGATTATAATTTGATGATTTTTATGACTCTTGAAAATTGTATTTGTAATGAGACAGTTGAGGGGGGTATATTTGGACAGAGGCTGTGGAAATGAATATAAAGTAATGATGCACATAAATCAATCAACCATAAAGAATTGTACTTCTCTCAAGACAGGTAAAATGAGTATATATTGATAGAGATTGTGGGTACAATATAGGATTAAAACAATTAAGACAAGGAAAGAAGAATTATTCTAAGAGAAGGTAAGGCATTATAAAATAAGTAACACTGCATGAAGAGGTACAAAGACCTATTATAGTAGAGGGAAAGAAGGGAAGGTATGAACACTGAGTAAATGTTACTTTCAACAAATTTATCCCTAAAAGGGAAAAATATACATTCTCAAATTGAGAATGTATCCTACCAGGGTGGCTAGGTGGTGTAGTAGATAGAGCACTGGCCCTGGAGTCAGGAGTACCTGAGTTCAAATCCGACCTCAAACACTTAATAATTACACATAGCTGTGTGTCCTTGGGCAAGCCACTTAACCCCATTTGCCTTTCAAAAACCTTAAAAAAAAAAAAAAAAAAGAATTTATCCTATCCTACAGGAAAATCAGGTGGGGGAAAGAAAGGGGAAGATGGGACTGATAAAAAGGTCAAAAATAAAAGTTAAAGATAAAAAGAAAAGGAAAAGGGGGAAGAGAAAAGGAAAGGAAAAGGGGTTTAAAGAAGAGCTGATTAAAAGGCAGCAATCAGAAACAAAACATTGTGGAAGCGGGATAAGGAAAAAAGGAAAGAAAAAAGTATAAATGGAGGATGATAGAATGGAGAGATATACAAAGTTAGTAATCATAATTTTAAATGTGAATGGGATGAACTCTCCCAGAATCCCACAACATGTTGTTTACTAGAAACACATTTGAAGCAGAAAGATACACACAGGGCAAAGGTAAAAGACTGGAGCAGAATATATTATGCTTTAGTGAAGTAAAAAAAAAATAAAGGCAGGGTAGCAACCCTTATCTGAGATAAAGCAAAAGCAAAGACAAGTTCCATTAAAAGGGATAAGGAAGGAAACTGAATCTTCTTAAAAGGCACCATAGGCTATATATTGTTCATATAGACAAAGCTTTGATATTTTTAAATGGATATATCAAAACAAGACCTTTGAAAGAAAGAAAAGTTACCATAGACAATGAAGCAATAGCTATATTAAACACATGTGCACCAAGTAGCATAGGCACCAAATTCTTAGAGGAGAAATTAATTGAGATACAGGGAGACTTAGATAACAAAACTGTAATAGTGGGGATCTTAACCTCATTCTCTCAGAATTAGAGGAGTAAGGTAAGAAGGTAAATAGAATTTTAGAAGACTTAAATATGATAAACCTCTGGAGAAAACTGAATGGGGTTAAAAAGGAATAGAGATTTTTCTTTGAAGTGCATGACACCCACACAAAAACTGACTATGTACTAGGACATAAAAACCTTATAATCAAATGCAGAAAGGTAGAAATATTAATTGCATCCTTTTTAGATCATAATGAGTAAAAATTATATCTAATAAAATGCCATAGAAAGATAAACTCAAATTATTTTGAAACTAAATAATTTTAAACAATGAGATCACACAACAAATCTTAGAAATAATCAACAATTTCATCCAAGACAATAACAACAATTAGATATCATATCAAAACCTGTAGGATACAGTCAAAGCAGCTATTGCAGGACAATTTTAAATCTCTAAATGCTTATATGAATAAAATAGAAAAAGAGGGGATCAATGAATTGAACATGCAACTGAAACAGATAAAAAAACAACGAATTAAAAATCCCCAATTAATACCAAATTAGAAATTCTGAAAATCAAAGGAGAAATTAATAAAAATGACAGTAATAAAACTACTGAACTAATAAATAAAAACTAAGAGTTGGTTTTGTAAAACCAACCAAAAAAAGATAGCAGAAAGCTAAATTACTAATAGCAAAAATCAAAAGGGTGAACTCACCACCAATTTGGAGGAAATTAAATAATTTGGAACTATTTTGTCAAACTATATGTCAACAAATCTGACAATATAAGTGAAATGGATAAATATTTGCAAAAACATAGAAGCTATATAGTTTAACAGAAGAGGAAATAAAATACTTACCCCCATTTCAGAAAAAGAAACTGAAGAAGCCACCAATAAACTCCCTAAGAAAAAATCTCTATGGCCAGATGAATTTAAAAGTGAATTCTACCAAACATTTAAGGAACAATTCATTCCAATTCTAAATAAACTGTTTGAAAAAATAAGTGAAGAAATAGTTCTGACAAATTCCTTTTAATACACCAATATGGTACTGATACCTAAACCAAGAAAAGTCAGAACAGGCAAAGAAAAATATAAACCAATCTTCCTTATGAATATTGATGCAAAAATCTTAAATAAAATGTTAGCAAAGAAATTACAAATTAATACTAGGATAATATACTATGAGCAGGTAGAATTTAAAATAAGTAGGCAGAGATGGTTCAATATTAAGGAAGCAATCAATAAAACTGACTATATCAATAGCAAAATTAATAGAAATCATATGATCTTCTCAATAGATGTTAAAAAAAGATGCTGACAAAAATATAGCATCCATTCATATCAAAAATACCAGAGAATTATAAGAATAAATGAAGCTTTCCTTAAAATGATTAGCAGTTATCTATCTGAAACTATCAGATATATAATGGGGATAAACAACAGCATTTTCAGTAAGATCAGGGGTAAAGCAAGGATGTCCATTATCACCACTATTATTCAATAATATATTAGAAAAGTTAACTTTAGCAATAAGAAAAGAAAAAGAAATTGAAGGAATTAGACAGGCAATGAAGAAACAAAACTTTCACTCTTTGTAGATGATATGATGGAGGAGGAGTCTAGAAAATCAACTAAAAAATTACTTGAAATAATTACCAACTTTAGCAAGGTTGCAGAATATAAAATAAACTCACATAAATCATTAGCATGTCTATATATAACCAATAAAGCCTAAGAGCAAGATAAAGAAAGAGAAATTCAATTTAAAATAACTGTAGAAAATATAAAATATTTGGGAATCTCCCAAGACAAACCTAAAAACTAATTAACACAATTACAAAATACTTTTTATGCAAATAAAAACAGATCCAAACAATTGGGAAGATGTCAATTGCTCTTGTTTAGACTGAGCTAATATAATTTTTTTTTTAGGTTTTTGCATGGCAACGGGGTTAAATGGCTTGCCCAAGGCCACACAGCTAGGTAATTATTAAATGTCTAAGGCCGGATTTGAATTCAGGTACTCCTGACTCCAGGGCTGGTGCTCTATCCACTGTGGCACTCTGAGATAATATAATTTAAATGACAATTCTACCTATAACAATGGGTCATCAGAGTTAGGGAAAAAAATTAATAACGAAATTCATCTGGAGCAGCAAAAAAGTCAAGATATCACTGATATCTTATTGTCTGATCTTGTTATCTCTTATACTTTATGTTTCTTCCTTAAGGGTATGATTGCTCTCTCATTACACTCAATTTGGATCAGTATATAACATGGAAGCAATATAAAGACTGACAGATTGCTCTCTGTGGGGGGTGGAGGGAGGGAAGTAAGATTAGGGGAAAATTATAAAACTCAAAATAAATAAAATCTTTAGTAAAAAAAAGAAAAAAGTATATTTAAAGGACAAGAAGTGGTCAATAAAATAATTTTAAAAATTAAAAAAAGTCAAGATATCAAGGGAATTAATGAAAAAAATACGAAGGAAAGTGGCCTAGCTCTACCAGATTTAAAACTCTTTTACAAAGTGGCAGTCATCAAAACTGACTGTTACTGGCTAAGAAATAGAGAAATTAATTTGTGGATTAGATTAGGTACAAAAAATGGTAATAAATGACTTTAGTAATCTACTGTTTGATAACACCAAAGACACTAGGTTCTGAGATAAGATCTTATTACTTGACAAAAACTGTTGGGAAAACTGGAAAATAGTATGACAAAAACTAGACCCATATCTCATATCTGATGCCAAAATTGAAATGTTATAGAATTTAGACATTAAGGATGAGAACATTATTTTATTATTATTATTATTATTTATATTATTACATATTATTTATATTATAATTTATTATTTTATTATATTAAAAAGATTTGCACAAATAAAACTAATGAAACCAAAATTAGAAGGAATGCAGAAAGCTAAGAGACAATTTTCTCAATTTCTTTTTTTAATTTTTAAAATTATTTTATTGACCACTTCTTGTCCTTTAAATATACTTTTTTCTTTTTTTTACTAAAGATTTTATTTATTTTGAGTTTTATAATTTTCCCCTAATCTTACTTCCCTCCCTCCACCCCCCACAGAGAGCAATCTGTCAGTCTTTATATTGCTTCCATGTTATATACTGATCCAAATTGAGTGTAATGAGAGAGCAATCATACCCTTAAGGAAGAAACAAAGTATAAGAGATAACAAGATCAGACAATAAGATATCAGTTTTTTTTTTCTAAATTAAAGGAACTAGTCCTTGGACTTTGTTCAAAGTCCATGGTTCTTTATCTGGATGCAGACAGCCCCAAATTGTCCCAGATTGTTGCACTGATGGAATGAAGCAAGTCCATCATTGCCCCCGTGTTGCTGTTAGGGTATACAGTGTTTTTCTGCTTCTATTCATCTCACTCAGCATCAGTTCATGCAAATCCCTCCAGGCTTCCCTGAATTCCTGTCCCTCCTGGTTTCTAATTGAACAATAATGTTCCATGACATACGTATACCACAGTTTGCTATAAAGGACTCATTTCTAAAACATATAGAGAACTGTATCAAATTTATAAGATTACAAGTCCCAACTGATAGTCTAAGGATATGAATAGGCAGTTTTCAGATGAAGAAATTAAAGCTACTTTATAGTCATATAAAAAATCCTTCAAAACATTATTGATTAGAGAAATGCAAATTAAAAGAACTTTAACATACCACCTCATACCTATTAGATAGGTTAAGATAACAAAAAGGGAAAAATGATCAATGTTGGAGAGAATGTGGGAAAACTGGGACACTAATGGTTAATGGTTGTGTTGTAAACTGAGTCAACCATTTTGAAGAGCAATTTGGAACTATGTCCAAAGGACAATGAATCTGCATATCCTTTGATACAGGAATATCACTACTGGGTCTATATCCCAAAGATATCATAAAAAATGGGAAAAATCTCAAATATTCAAAAATATTTTTAACACCCTTTAGTAGTGGCAAAAAATTGGAAATTAAGGGGGTATCCGTCGATTGAGGAATGTTAGAACAAATTATGGTTATATGAATGTTATGGATTACTATTGTTCTTAAGAAATCTTGAGGGGGCGGCTAGGTGGCGTGGTGGATAAAGTACCGGCCCTGGAGTCAGGAGTACCTGGGTTCAAATCCAGTCTCAGACACTTAATAATTACCTAGCTGTGTGGCCTTGGGCAAGCCACTTAATCCCGTTTGCCTTGCAAAAACCTAAAAAAAAAAAAAAAAAAAAGAAAAAGAAATATTGAGTGGCTGAACTTTAGAGAAACATAGAATGAACTGAAGCTGAGTGAAGTAAGAATTAAAAGAACATTATACACACCAATAGCAATAATGTGATCAACTAAAATTGGCTGCAGCTCCTCTCAGCAGTTCAGTGATCAAGGAAAATTCTGAGACCTGATATGGATAATGCCACTCACATCCAGAAGAAAAACTATGGAGTCTGAATGCAAAGCAAAGCATACTATACCATACTATAAACTTCTTTTATGTTTTTCTTTATTTCTTATGGCTTTTCCCCCTCAGTTCTAATTCCTCTTTCATAACACTATTAATATGAAAATATATTTAAACACATTTGGACATGTACAACTTTTACCATATTATTTGCCACCATGGGGAGAGGGGGAAAGGAAGGGAGAGGTAGAAAAATGTGGAACTCATAGACTTGCAAATGGATAAATGTTGAAAATTACCTTTGCATGTATGGAAAATAATATTAAAATAATAAAGAAAAAATGTCAAATTTCAAGAGTCCATATTTAATATCTCTACAGAAGTCTAGTGACTTATATTTCTTGACTACAAACCTAAGTAAAAGGAATAAATTTTCTGAAATCACTACCTAATTCTGTACACTAGACTTAGAATAAGTTGTACACTTATTAAGACAGCTTTATGAAACAGTAAGTCAGTTAATCTGATCATTTATTTAAAAAAACTGATAAAAAAATATGGTTTTGGGAAAGTTGATGTCATGATTATTACCATAATCCACCATCCCTAGATGAAAATGCACTTCTTTAAATGGGAGGCATTAGTTGGGGGGAGGGATGGGTTTGGAGAAGTTAGGGAAAAATCGAAGGCTAATTGCACAGAAAATGTCAATTTTGTCTCTAAACAACCACAGCATTGATAACTAGACAAATGAGTGACTTAAGGCAGAATTCTTAATTACTCCTCCTGTTTAAATATTATTTTGAGCTGTGGATGTTCTTCTACTTGGAAAGGCAAAGTATACCTCCAATGCCGATCTTGAAAGTAAGATATATTTTAACATTCTCAGTATTTTTATTGTTGTTACAAATCTCAAATCCCAATAAAATCATAATAATATATTAATTTTATTTTTATCATGACAATCATCTATTTGGTCATGTAATAGGAAGCTTTCTTAGGGTAATTATAGTTGTCTAGGAACACATACATACATATGTTTAAAAAACTTTTATTTACTTAATGTTAATTCAAAATATTATTGTTGAATATATTTATTCACAGGTTTATTTTTTTTAATTAGTCCTGTCCTCTTTTTAAAATAACCTAAAACCTTAAAATGGCACCATTAAGTAAAACTTAAATTATTAAAAAAAAATCTACTTTCTCTTTGGGCAAATGTGTGTTATATGTGCATTTTCACTTTCCAAAGTCCATCTTGGGCATAAAATAAACATTTCCAAACCATATTCAGCAAGCACATTGAAGCTATATTCAGCCAAGAGGATATTTTCTCAAGGTCAAAATCCTATTCAAAATGCAAAGTCACAAACTTATCTTGTGCTTGTCTTCTTGATAACAGTCATGCAGTAATAATGGGGTCTCATAACAGCATAATATTCTTGAAAGGTGCTATTTGCCAACTGAGCACTCAAACTATTACTATTGCCTAATGCGGAAAATGGCCAAGATCTACTATGAGAAACTATTTAATTTCAAGGATGATCTTTGTTTCTTTAACAATGCCCCATAGCATCTATGTACTTCATAGATTCAATAACTATTAGGTTAATCAATTTTATTTTTTATTTCAGTTTTATTGACATCTGAGGAAAAGAGTCTTCTGCTGTATGTAAAACCCTTATCAAAATCCTCTTAGTATCTTGAGCACCTAAGTGGCATAGTGGATAGAGTGCTGAGTCTGGCATAAAGAAGGCTCATCATTATCTTAACTTCAAATCTGGTCTCAGACAGAACTGTGTGACCCAGTTTGGGCCACCCTGTTTGCCTCAGTTTCTTCATCTATAAAATAAATTGGAGAAGAAAATGGCAAACCATCAGCATCTTTGCCAAGAAAATCTTAAATGGAGTCAGGAAGAGTTGTACACAATTGAAATAACTAACAAGAACTTAGTATGCCTCAAAATCCTTATAGAAATCCCTGGAGCAATAAGAGACTGAATGACAGGACCTTGTACCACTGAAAATTTTTTTCCTCTCTCATCTTCCATCTTCAATCTTTATTTCTCTGTTGGTTCCTTCACAATTATCAGCAAACATACGCACATCTCCATAACTTGAAGAACATTTTATTTTTACACTGGTAGCTCTTCAAACTCACATCCTATAATGCATCCCCTTTATTGAGGAATTTCTAGTAAAAGTATCCTACACTCCTAGACTCCATTTCCGTACTCACTCCACTCTATTTCCATACTCACTCCTTAATCCTGGTCCTGTTAAATTTGGTGGGGCAGGGAAGAATAGAGGGAGGGAAGGAATTAAATAAATTGAGCAATTCCATATCCTGGTAGGATTGGACTAAATGATCTCTAAACTTCCTTCTGATGTTGTACAAACCTATACATATTTGAGTTCTGTGTTTCCTGCCACTTTTTCCCCCTTTTTCTCCTATTCTTTTTTTTACCCTCTTTTCCATTTCCTTACCGCCATATCAAAGGTAAAATTGTGGGAGTTGGTTGAAAAAGAGTCGGAAATGAAGAATGGATAAGTGAACCATTCTCATTTCTTTCTTCCTGACCTCAAAATCTTTAGTGCTGGAATTATACTCAGAGGATGTGGGTTTAAATCTCTATCATATCCATTGAGGAATGCCTAAACAGGTTGTGGTATATGATTGTGATAGAATACTATTTCACTATAAGAAGTGATGAGAAGAATGGTTTCAGAAAAATCTGAAAAGACTTACACTAACTGAAGTCAAATAAAATAAGCAGAACCAAAACAATGTACATATTAACAACAATATTGTACAATGGTCAACTATGAATTTCTTAGTTATTCTCAGCATAAAAAGATAAGGACAATTCTGAAGGACTTATTAAAAATTCTAGCAAAAGACTGCTGTAATTTGAATTCAGATAAAAAAATATTTTTAAAAATTTTATTTTTCTAGGGATTTTTCTATCCTTGTTTTCTTTCACATATGTTTAGCATTATTGCATATTATCTAGTTGCTTGTCTTCTCTAGGAGAGAGGATGGAAAAAATTTGGAATTCAAATTTGTAATAAATGAAGATTAATTTTAGATAGATTTGGGAAAAATAAAATGTTTGAAATTCAAAAAAGAAGTAAATGCAAAGAAGAAATCTTATCCTTAACATATTACCTATATGGCATTGGGTAAATCATTTAGCCTCTTTTTTGGTCTCACTTTCTTCATCCATAAAATAAGAATAGACCTTGATATCTTTGAAGTTCCCTTTATGGCTCAAAAGCTGAGATCCTTTATCTATTCTAACCTTTTTATGCATGATTTCATAAAAATTAAGTTTTTGTGTTCAGTTAAGAAAAAACTTTTTTAGAAGCATTTGAGAAGAATCTTGAATTTAGCTAACCTGATTCTTACCTTTGTCAACTGCTACCATATTCAGAATCTTTAGAGATCTCAAAAGGAGCACAAATAAACTCTTTAGAGATCTCAAAGGAAGCACAAATTAAAAAAAAGTTCTGTGGTCTGGTCTTAGAGGAAGCTGGTGGTACAATGGATAGGGCATCACTATGATTGCAGCCAGGAAGACAAGTTCAAATCTGACCTCAACCTTGGGTAAGTCACTTAAATTCTATTTTGCTACAGTTTCCTCATCTGTAAAAGGAAGATCATAAAAGTAATTACTTTGTAGGGATGTTTTGAGGATCAAATGAGATATCTGGTTTAAAAAAATAGGAAATGGCACAGTGGATAGAGCACCTGCCCTGGAGTCAGGAGTACCTGAGTTCAAATCTGGCCTCAGACACTTAATAATTACCTAGCTGTGTGGCCTTGGGCAAGCCACTTAACCCCACTGCCTTGTAAAAAGAAAATCTAAAAAAAAATCTAAAAAATAGGAGAAGGAAAAAAAGCCCTCAGCACAGTGTTTGTCAAATAATAAGAGCAATATAAATGCTTATTCTCTTCCCCTCCTCACCCATATTTATCTTGATTTTTTTAAAAAAAGCAGTTGTATAAGATATGTTGTCTAGGCATTACTGATTGATTAACTTAAAAGTGAATTGATAGATGAAAAATGGTTGTATAATAAAAATAGCCTAACAAAGAGCAGGTTTTCTCTCATCAACTCACTTGCACAAGGGCCAGTTCCCCTTTTAATAAAAAAGGGGATTTCAGACAGATGTCAAATGACATTTGATGATATCGGGGAAAAGGAGAAGTGGAATTTATTTTTGTAAAATTTCTTTATAATCTGGAATTCAGATAGGGTCTTTATATAATCATGATGATATACAAAATCACTGAGGTTAACTGTCCAAAATAACTTTTCAGAAAAAGAACTATAAAGTGCTCTGATCTCAGAGCTAGAAGACATTGGGTCCTCATATTCTAGTGCTGCTTCTTCCTAGCTGTGTTGTGTAACCTTGTACCAGTCCTAATTTCTGAGAGCCTGTTTTCTCCCCTATAAATCAGGCTAAAAATACCTGCATATCTCACAGGGTTGGTCTAAGGATCAAATGTGCATTAAAGCATTGATAAACTGTAAGTTGATATATTAACAAAAGCTATCAATAGGCTGAAATATGTGGGAAAACTATATGATGAGGAAATAAGACACTAGGACTCAAATCTCATCTCTGCCAGGAATTAGTTATGTGACCTTGGGAAAGATGTATGAGGATTTCTACTACTCTATAAATGATATTATAACTACCAGATGCTTTCCCATTTCCATTTTGTCCTAAAATTTCATGGTATTATGAAATGTACTACATAAAGACCCAATCTACTTTAGTTGAATACATGTTAAAAATAATTAGGGGTTGGTTAGGCTGCAGAATCAAAAGAAATTAAAGAGTCCAAGGAGCATATAAAATACATAAAATGACTATCAATGTATTATAAGTCCAATAATTTCACTCTGCCCAATGAATCTGGAAATCCTTACTCTTCATCCATATGGAGACCTCCTTATGGAAGATATCCATAAATATTAAACATTGAATAAAAACCACCTAGAAAGTTTGTCCCTGGAGAGTTTGTGGTCACCAGAAATGAAATTTTGCTAAGTTGATTAAAAACAGAGGAAAAATTCTATAGAGGGAGATGAACCATGGCAAATAAGTAGCTATATGAACCATTTGGGCTCAGATCTATTGAGTATATAAATGAAAGTGGGGTTGGAGGGTGGGAATAAGTATACCCTCCTTCTAAACAATAAACAGTATGCCAAGACCAAGCTCAGGAGATTCCAAAGCATTGGTAGTTTCCCCCTCTAATCCTATTTTTTTTTTTTGCTTTTGTTACTTAAATAAATCCTTTCCTTATTCTCTCTTTTCCCCATGGATGTAAATAGTAGCCAAAACTTGAAGTCCTTCCTACTGGGTGGGAGGCCAGGATTCACTCCTCCACCTTTCCATTTTGGCCTGCATTGCTCTTTTCTTGACTGTTCCCCTATGTTACTGTGGCCCATGATGGCTTTTGTTACTTCACTTTTTCTGTTCTTTCTTTCCTCTACTCTTAACAGTGTCATAGGTTCTCTCACCAGTACTTCCAAAAATTCCCTGATACATTTTGGGAAACTCTCACTTCTCTGGATTATTGACTTCACCCTACTTCTAGTGTCTGATACTTTTATAATACAACTGTTCTGTGTTGTACATTATAAAAATAACAAAAATAGACATTTAAAAATAAAATTAAACTATGAAATATTAAATAATATTTGAAACTAATCAATAGGGAAATATTGGAATTTATTTTTGGTTCCCCCAACTAAAAAAAGATCCCTTTCCCATTAAAATCTCTGTTTGACCTCTCCTGTATTACTTTTCTCAGTTGAGAGGATGGTGAGAAAATGGAAGCATCTGGTTTTTCAAAAAAATTCATTATGTGGGCATACCCTTTGATCCAGCAATACCACTATTGGGTCTGTATCCTAAAGAGATCATGAAAAAGGATAAAAAATACCACTTGTACAAAAATATTCACAGTAGCTCTGTTTGTGGTAGCAAAGTACTGGAAATCAAGGGGATGTCCATCAATTGGGGAATGGCTGAACAAATTGTGGTATATGTATGTTACGGAACATTATTTTAGAAATCAGGAGGGATGG
The DNA here is from genome assembly GCF_037893015.1 of Macrotis lagotis. Classification (NCBI taxonomy): domain Eukaryota; kingdom Metazoa; phylum Chordata; class Mammalia; order Peramelemorphia; family Peramelidae; genus Macrotis; species Macrotis lagotis. Next base: position 128,523,466 of record NC_133662.1, on the reverse strand, counting down.
GATTTCAGAGAAGCCTGGAAAGACTTAAACAAATTGATGTTGAGTGAGATGAAGAACATTATACACCCTAACAACATAGGGTGATGATCAACCTTAATGGACTTACTCATTCCATCAGTGCAATAATCAGGGACGATTTTAGGGGAATCTGTGATAGAGAATACTATCTGTATCCGGAGAAAGAACTGTGAAATTTAAACAAACACCAAAGGTTATTACCTTCAATTTTTTATGTATCATATAATTTTGCTATCTCTAATATTTTATTTCTCCCTCAAGGATATTTTTTTCTCAACTCATTCAATTTTGATCAATGAATAGCATGGAAATAATGTAAAAATGGTCAGATTGCCTTCTATGGGGGAAGGGGAGTGGGAAAGGATGGTGGAGGGTGGAAATTGTAAAATTCAAAACTTTACAAAAATGGTAGATAGAAACTTCTATTATATGTAATTAGAAAACAAATATTTAGATAAAATAAGAAATTTCATTATGAGGGAGAGAAAAGGTAGAAGCTTAGAGAAATTGAAGAATGAGTGGAAGAGATATTTTTAAGTATTAAAGAAATCTCAGCACCTGTTTATAACAAGGAAAAGAGCCTATGAAAAAGAAGAGACTGAATATGTATAAAAGATATGGGATAGCAGAGCAAGTTCTTAGAGAAGATAGGAAGAACCAGGTCAGGCACCCAGGTACAAAGATAAGCCTTGGAAACAATCACATACTTTTCCTTCAAAACAGAAGGAAAGAAGTGGAAAAGGGGGTGGTGATACTGATAAATTATAAGAGATAAGGAAGAGGATAATAAAGGAATGGTCATGCTCGAAGTCAACCTCAGCTATTTCCTGATTTATGGCTATTCCAAACAACCAAGGCTAATAGACTTCAGAGCTTCAGAAAGGTGAGATGGAACAATACATGCCAGGGCTTTGTTAGTTTTTGATTTGTCCATTTAATAATTTTAATTTAAAAATTGTCAGAAAATACTCCCAAATCAAGATGACTCATATGAAGTTTAATTTCAGATTTAATAATTAGGCTAGGTAAGCTCAGAGGTGTTCCTTATTGGTATTTTTAGACTGAATGATATTAGGAAACTGTGTCTAACAGATGTATTTTTAAAATTTATTTCAGGTGAAGAAAAAAGATAGCATATGCTATTTTATTGAATCTTCAACAAATATTAATCATTTGATTTCAGATAATATGCTGGCTTTCTATCCTGAGGTTGAATCCTTATTTCTTAAGGTGATACTCTTGAGGTTTATGGAATAAGAAATCCGTAGGAAATGTAAATGTCACTCTGGACACTTTTGCTTCTCTCTAATATTTCCTTTAACTTTCAAGTTGGGAAGTTGAACTTTTTTTGTGTTTTTCACTATTTACAAGAAATGATTTATCTGACTTTGTTAACAATTACTCTGTCTTTTAATTAATCAAATGTCAGAGTTGGAAAGAACTATGGATATCACTTAATTCAATCCCCTTATTTTACATGTAACACCACTAGCTTTGATACCTATAAAACCCTTTTGCAAATAGATAAGTACATTGAGCCCAGAGGACTTAATTTATCCAAGATCACCCAGAATATTAGTAGCAAAATTAGACTTAGAACCCCAAATATCTGCCTTCCTGTCTGAGGTTCTTTCCTCTCCTTCCATTCTAATGTCTCTCTCATGTTGGCCATGTAGAGAGTACTCAAATTAATCATAAGTTAATGATTACTTAATCTTTCAAGTCAATAAAGAATAGTATAGTGAAAAAGTAGTAGTATAATGAAAAGGATACTAGACCTGTGGTCAAGAGACCTGATTCTGAATCCTGCTTCTGGTTCACTACTTTTATAATTTTTTAAGAAATTAGGATAATTTAGGCTTTTGACCTATGATTCTTTCAAGATCATTCTCAGTTATTCAGTAAATCAGGGGTTTTTAACCATTTTTGTGTGTCACAGACTCATTGGTAATGTTAAAACCCATGAAACCCTTCTTAGAATAATGCTTTTTAAAAAATTGATAATAGAAGGAAATGCTAAATTTCCATTAAGGGTTCATGAAAATAAAATGTCTTTTATTTTCTGCTATTAAATTCACAGAATTTGAAATCATCTATGGGTCCCAGATTAAGAATCTCTATTGTAAGAGGTCACATCTGAAAATTCTTTTAATACTCTGTCAGTCATGTTATTCATCTGTTGATATACTCAAGCTAGGTGACACAAAGAATATTGTGCTGGCCTTGGAGTCCGGAGTTTGGAATTTCAAATCCAACCTCAGACACTTGATATTTACTGTGTGACCTTGGGGTAGTCATTTGACCCTGACTGCCTTGTATCCATAGCCATCTCCAGTCATCCTGATTCATATCTAGCCACTGAACCCAGTTGACCCTGGAGGGGAAAGTGAGACTAGTGACTTAGCCCAGCATCCCCTCACTAAAATCTAATTCATGTGCTTGGCACTTATCCTGATGTCATGGTCTTCTTTGAGAATGAAGAACAAACATCATCAACATCATCATCATCATCATACTCAAATACATTTAAAACAATAAATTGGCACTATTCTCTTATCTTTTGGAGAGGATAGTGTTTCTTACTTATATCACAGAATCACAAAATTTCTACATTGAATGAATATTTTTATCCATTTAAAATTCCATTTACAACATACCTAAGAGATGGTCTTATATAATTAGCTTGAAGAATTTCTTTGAGGGGGACTTTGCTAACTTCCAAGAGAGCCAATTTGATTTTTTGGGGGACAGCTCTAATTCTTAGGAATTTTTTTTTATGTTATACCAAATTGGTCCTTGAAACTTTCATCCAGTATTTCTAGTTCTGCTCTTTGAGTCCAATCATAATCCTCCTTTTAAGTACTTCCTTGAAATTTTATGTAAATGCTAATTATTCTTTTCTCTTTCATAAATAAAACCAGTTAGATTGAAGTATAGTTATTGATTTTTTTAATAATTTCAGGAACTGCAGGTTAAGATCCCTAAATAACATTTTCTGATCTGCCAGTCCATCTTTCAAATAATAAATAGATCTGTAATCTCATCAGTCTTATCTTCAGGATCTCCTAAAGATGACCCAGATGACACATTATTATAGCATGTGACAATTGTCTATCCATGTTTGCCACAAGTTTTCCACAAGAGGTCTACTTAATATGGAAAGGACTTTCCTTACTTCCTACTGATATTGTGGGATGATGATATGAGAATATCAGTGAGGCAACATTTGCTTATGGGTCAATCAATCAGGTAACAAAGATTTATTAAGAATATGCTCTTTGCCAGACACTGATCTAAAAGAGTGGGAAAACAAAGAAAGGGAAAAAAAAGAAACTTGAATTCTAGTAAAGAAGATAACATATAAACTATGTATACATTCAAGATATACAGAGTAGATGGAAGATAATCTCAGAAAGAGGAACTAGCAATGGTAAAAGAGTTGAGGGAGTAGTAAAAGAGACCTGGAAAGGCTTCTTGGAGAAGATCAAGCTGAATCTTGCTAGATGTCACATAAGTCAGTGGGTAGAGGTAAAGAGGGGTAATCATCTATTGAAAAAGCAAGGACCCAGGAAATAGGTGTAAGGAATAGTGAGAAGACCCACTGGTCTTCCTGAATTGTGAAGTATGTAGAGGGAAGCAAAATAGAAAAACTGGAAAGAAAAGGGGGGGGGGAGTTAAGACAATGCCAAATTAAATGTCAAATTCAACAATTTATATTTGATCTTGAAAGTAATAAAGAGCCAATAGAATTTATTAAGTAATTGCAGTTACAAGGTCAGATTTGTACTTTATTTAGAAAGATCAGTCTGATAGCAGAGGATGAACTGGATTGGAGAGACATGAAGCAGGGAGAACAGCAAGCTATTGCAGCAGTAAAAGTGTCAGAGGAAAGAAAGGAACTTAGATGAGAGATGTTGCCAAGCAGGAATCAACAGGACTTTGCAACCAATTGGATATAGGGAGGGAGGGAGGGAGGGAGGGAGGGAGAGAGAGAGAGAGAGAGAGAGAGAGAGAGAGAGAGAGAGAGAGAGAGAGAGAGAGAGAGAGAGAGAATAAAGAGTCAAGGATGATACTAAGGTTATGATCCTAGGTGATTGGACATATGGGGATACTTTTGACAGAAATCAAGAGGTGAGGAAGAGTAGAAGTTTAGAATGGGAGGAGGGAATAATGTTGAACATGTTGGTTTTGAAATGCTTATGGGATATCCAGTCCAAAGGTAATTGGTAATGGAAGATTATAGCTCAGGAGAGAAGTTGGGCTTGGATATATAAGTCTGAAAATCATTTGCATAGAAATGATATTTGAACCCATGGGAGTTGATGAAATTTTGTGATGAAATACCATAGAGGAAGAAAGGAGGACCCAGAAAAGACTACTGGAAACATTCTTGCTTAATAGGCATGACCTGGATGAAGAGCCAGCAGAAGAGATTGAGAAAGAGTGACCAGATAGGAGGTAGGAAAATCAGGAGAGATCAGACCTATTGCTGTTGTCCATTAGGATTTATTTGCATTCTGATCCTTTCATCCAAGTATCTCTAATAATTTTATGGATTAGCAGATTTAATAGATAAGCTTTATTTGCTGTTGTAGCTGCTATTGTAGTCATGTTCAACTCTTCATGATCCCAGTTGGGGGTTTCTTAAGATACTGGAGAGATTTGATATTTCTTACTCCAGCTTGGTACAGATGAGGAAATTGAAGCAAACAAGGTTAAGTGACTTGCCCAGGGGTGCATAGCTATTAAGTATCTGAGGCCAGACTTGAATTCAGGAAGATGCCTTCCTGACTTCAGACCCAGCATCCTAACTGCCTTTGCTATTTATGTCTTTATCTAAAACAGTGAATAATAGTCGCAAGATCAAAGGTATGGACCACCTCTGTATTGATGAGGTAAAGTGGAGGACTAGGAGGTATAGACTGGGGAAATGAGAAGTCACCAACAAAATTATCTCAATGTATGACCTTATCCTTTTTAAGGTGTTCCTCTTTGAGTTGAACTCAGACAATGGCAAACATTCTCTGTGAAAATCTCTCAAACTCTGGCAAGACAGTAGAGGTTAAGGGACTTGCTCAGAGTCTACTACTAAGGGTTAAGTGTCTAAGATTGAATATGAACTCAGATCCTCCTGATCCAGGGCAGGGACTCTATCCACTTCACCACATAGCTGCCCCCATGTCTCACTTTTTGATTCGTAACTTTATTTCAATGATGAGACATTTATTAAACAAGACTATCTTTCTTTGTATCTTCTGAAGAATTTTGTATGATTTCAATGGAAGTGCATGGGATACCTTCGTGTAAGAGACTTAAAGGTGTGTTTTGCTCCACTTTAATCAAGAATTTTTAGAATCAATATGCACAAAGGAATCTTGTATTCTCTATTCAATTTTCTGTGATGGTAAAGATGTGATTTACTTATAAATTTGCACTTATATAGTAACATCTGTTCTCTGCTAATACTTTCATCAAGGATACCCTTAAAAGTTGTAGAGATTATATATGAAAATAGGCTTGTAAATCAATAGATGCTGATGTTCTTTTACTTTTCTAAGTTATTAGTAAAATTTAATGGGCTTTTAATATACTTTTTTATATTTTCCTGCCTTCAGATGCCCAGTAAAAATAATCCATCAATATAGTTACAATTCTGTCATGTCTAGCACAGATCCCTTCCATGTTCATATGGTCTAATCCAGATTCTCTTTAGAGCCATTTCTACATTTTCTATATTAGAGGTTATTTATTTATTCATTCATTCATTCATTCATTCATTTCTTTATTTTTACAAGGCAATGGGGTTAGGTGACTTGCCCAAGGTCACACAGCTAGGTAATTATTAAGTGTCTGAGGTCACATTTGAACTCAGATCCTCCTGAATCCAGGGCCGGTGTTCTATCCACTGTGCCACCTAGCCACCACCGATATGCTAGAGGTTATTTAACCTAAGGGATTTTATAAACTTTTTGGAATAAAAATTACACCTTTATTTTTGCTAATTTTAACTGAAATTTAGTAATCCCTTTGATTTTGAATGTAAGCAGAAAATATTTATTCAGAGATTTCACCCAATTTCCTAAGGATCTGTGACAAAAAAGTTAAGAATTCATGTTTCATAAACATATGCAGGACTGTGCTGTTTGAGTTCATATATGGTGACTGTTTCCTTAATGACAAAAAAAATTTATTCTTAAAATCTTTGCAGATTTTCTGTAGCTTTAATCTGTTAGTTGTTCTACAGTTTCATTTCAAAATACTTTTGAGATGATTTGGCTAACTGGGTTTCTCTGTACCAAGATTTCTTTTATCTTTTTTTAAATCAAAAAATAGTATTTTATTTTTCTGAATTACAATGTCTTGACTTGTGCATGCGTTAAGATTTAAGTGGGGCAGAGTTGCTCAGAGTTGTCAGCCTCATTCTTTCTTCCAGTCATTAAATCCTAATGGTGGCATTGCTAGGTTGAGCTTTCTTTAAATCATTTTTAGGGGCAGCTAGGTTTTCTAGTTTAAACTTACTCAACCCCATTGCCTTGCAAAAAAAATTTAAAAATTAAAAATGTTTTACATACACCTCCTTCCCCCCTCTCCAAACACACACCACTACTTATCTCTGTTTGTGAAATATCACTGTTCATAATCTTCCAACATATTTCTTCCTAAGATTTTTACAATTTTAACTGGTATCACTCTTGGCTGCTATTTCTCAGCTTGGCAAGTAAGTTAAATGTTTGCCAACTAAGGATCTTTTGGTCTCCTTTTTATGACAACTGATTTACATTTTTTAAACTTGTTTTAAATTATAATACTTGGTGTCTATATTCTTTTTCCATCCAAATCCCATGCCAGTAACAATAACTTAAACAGGTCAAGTTGTAATTTTTTTAAATGTATATATACACCTTTTTCTCATTTTTATTTTTTCATGTAGTTTTGTTCTTTAATCTTTCTTATAACAAGTAAATGTTCTGACTGTAAAGAGTTGTTTTGTATCTGTTAAAATATAATCAATTCAATTTTTGTAATGTTATCTGGTACAAATCATTTCTAATACCTTCCAATTTTTTTCTCAATGAAAATATTCAGAATTTATAGGTGTGGAGCTTCTGTCTATAGGTTTTGGGTCTCTCTAATTTCTTATTCCTGATTCATGTGCTTTTCAAAATTTTTTTCCATTCTCATCTATTCCCACCTTTGTGCTAAAATCACCAGGTAATAATGAATGCCAGTTCAATTGAATTTTTCAAGGTCACCTAGGCTTTTTTTTTTTAACTAACCCCTTATTTTAGGAATTAACTTCCTGTTAACCACTTTGATTTTCTCCTTTCCTACAAAAAGGTCATTTACCTAGACAGAAAAAAACCAGCTCTGCCTTTTTTAATCTTGTCATTTGTCCTCATTTCATCCAGTCCAGTCAGTGAATTCATCCTTTTTGTTTGTTGTTTCTCTTCTTTCCCACTATATAGCTTAAATAAAGGAGGGGAAGGCTGCTGTCTTTCAGTTTCCTGCTGTCCTCAGCTCATTCTGCCCTTGAGTATTACTAATGTTATTCTTACAGGCTCTTGTCACTCTCTTATATTTATCATGTTATTTTGCCTTTGCTTCCATTTACTCTAATTCTAAAAATCTAAGCTTCTTGGGGACTTCTGTGTGCATTGAAATCAGTCTCTTTGGAGAGCTTCTTTATTTCCTTCTCAACAAAATTATTTCCTTTCACATCTTTCATTTTTGAGCATCCCCCTTCCTTCCTGAACTTACAGTATATAGGAGCCTACTAAACCTTAAGTTTAAAATTGACTAGAACTAAGATTGACCATATTAAAATGATTAAATTTACCAGATTGAAATTAATCAGAAATAAAAATTATATTAAATAATCTCTTGGATTCATTCTGATTAAGATTCTGTCAATTCTCTAGGTATCCTATCCATGATCTGTCTTTTTAAATAATCATATTAAAATATCCATGAATGATCCATATGGAGGTAACTGAGGGTTGAATGCATGTGATGCCAAAATTTCAAAACATTAATCCATTAAATACCTTTAATCAATCCCCTTGGTTATTTTTCTAAGGTAAATAAATATGCATAAGGACTTTGATATAAAATTCTCAGCTCTCCCTCTGATACTAGATTAAGATCTGGTGACCTTCACCAGGTTACATCAGCTGTATATTCTGTGGATGCCGAGGTTAATGTGTCCTCTTAGCTTAGAAACTGTAGAATGATGAGACCCACTTCTCTTTCCATCTGTTGTAACTGTGACCTCTTCCAATTTTTTTTTATGAGATCTGGGTATTTTCTTTTTTTAGCTTTGTCGGCATAATCATATTACATCCTGACACCAGACAGTGTGAATTAATTCCTCTTCTTTCTTATGCACAACTCCACACAGATGGACCCAGATTTTTCTTTTTATAAGGTTATTAAATTGGATCCTGAAAAGAAGAAAAAGGTTCCCTAAGGGACAAAATATGTTTTACTTCTAAATGTATAAAAACAGATAAGATTAGCTTTACAGCAGATTATTTCTTTACAAATATTAAAGTTTTTTTAACTGTTTCCTGAAAAAGAAAATGGTTTCCTATAAAAACCTTTTAGTTAATTTACGATTATGCACACAAATTTCCAAAAGAGATTTGGCAGTTCCTTTAGGATAAAGGATTGGGTTATACAATTCAGTAACCCAACTGTCACACAACCAGACAACATAATGGTATTATTTTTCTCTAGCTTAAACTCCACAGACACAGACATATTGACATCTCTTATCCTGGACTTCAAACCCAATTCTATTCAACAAACATTTATTAAGAACCTATCTTTATAAGAAAACACTTAACTCGTTCAATCTTACTTAGTTCTCCCAACTGAATTTTCAAACATATTGATAGGATTTTATTTATATTATTCTTTTATGATACATATAATATTGTATTATTTTTAAATGTTTCTGAGAGTCTTTTAACCCCAAAAGATTATAAACTCCTTCAGGTTAAAACTTGCCAGATACTTTTTCTGAATAACAACTTGCACAATGTTGGCACATCATAGAAACACAATCAACTCTCATTTGAATTGTCTGTTTATTAGTGATATAGTTCAGTCCATAGCCAGATATCCCATGACTGTATGAATATGAACTCTAAATCCATAGTCAGTAAGCAACTCCATATCCATTCAGCAGAAATACATCTTACATCAAAGACTGGAATATAACAAGGTTTAATTCTGCCATGTAGCTATTTTTTTTCCAGTGGTGTAGACTGAAGATGAGAGGAAGAGAAGGGATGATTTAAAGTTCAAGTTCTGAAAGGAAATAGGAGTGGACAGTTATAGGTGTTGGCTTTGATAAAAATGTTTCCTCTTTTTCAAAGAACTGAGAAGAAAAGAGCATTAGAAACAGATGGCCTCTATTTTCTCAGCTGAACCTCACAGAGGCATTGTTAGCAAATGACCTGATTCAATTTACCACTAAAACAAGACCCTGGGAAATCTCATGATTACCTTCATGAGCTTAGGTACTCTACTCTGTTGAAATTAGGTGAGTTAAATTGAAAGCTTCAAAGTTTCCTAACAAGATATAATCTTCTAACACCTCCAGTTCTACCTCCCTCTGGGTAATTTCAGGGTCTTGTTAGTCTTAAGAGTTGTGATTAATGTGGATTTACCTAGTAATAATTAGCTCTTGAGCTTGCCTCTACCTAGAAACCTTGTCCCCACCTTGTAACTAAGAAGTCCCAGATGCAAAGGCAGACATGCTTGATTGTAGGGAGAGTAAACAATAAAAGGAATTTGTCAATATGCAATAGATCATCTGTTACCATAAATCTGTATCTTTCCCCAGGCTACCCAGAAACTCCTATTTCTGTCACAGGCAGCAACCTCCAATCCTTTCTACAGTGTTTCCAACTTCATTGTTCACAGTCTAGACTAACTGACTATTCTTCTTGGCTTATTCATTGCTAATATGGTGATAGGGGTTAGGATAAAAGAATCTTTCTGCCCAGTTTACAATCTTGCCTCATTTCTGTTATCCTATGTCTTTGAACTTTCCTCCTTTCTCCTTTTACCTTGTCGATATATATTTCACAACCCAAATCAATACCCAAAGTTGGTCATTCCCAGTTATACTGAAAGAGCCAAAAATAAATACATCTGCAAAGTAGGAGGAATGATACAAAAGAGATTTTTTTTGGTAAAATTGCTTCAGAAAGTCAGTCAATCAGAAGAGATCATAAGAATTTCCATAAAGTAGTTAGGACCAAAGTGAGATGAGATAGATATATTAGACAGCTGTTGCAAGACTTGGAGTAAGAACAAAACAGGCAGATGATAGAGGTTACTAAAGGTTAGGGTTTATTAAGATTTAAGTAGTTTTAAAAATATCTTATTAATATATGAGAACAATGAGCCTCAGAGATTTTTATCACTTGCCCAAGATAATAGAAGTTTTAAGATAAGAAGGCAAAAGATTCAAGGGTAGAAGAAATTTAAGAATGTAAAACAAGAACAGTGACCAGATTCAGACTTGGGAAACAAGGATGTTATCAAAAAAAGACAGAGTAAGTTTATGTGGAATGAGTCAGAGGGAGAGGTCCGGGAATACAGGAAGGTGCAATCTGAGAAGAGTTCAATGATAGTAATACATCAAGGTTATAACTGTCCTTACCAGTGACTGAGATGGGAATCAAGGTGTAGGTCATAGACCTGAGGAAGTTAACCTGGAAGACTGAGAGTTTTTGAGGGAAAGAACAGCATGGATAGAAATTCCAAACTATTAAAGGAAGAGACTGGGGTAGAGAATAAGATTGTGGGATAAGTACTAGTTTGGAGAATGATCTGGGAGTTGCTGATGATTGAAATCAATATCTTTATATAGAGAGTCAATTCTAGGAAAGATCAATTTTATTATTTTAGCGCCCACCATGGCCTTTACTCATGGAAATGGACAAAGAAATGTAGGAATGAAACAGCATAGCTTCAAAATGCTGTTCAATTCATATTCTCCTGAGTATCCTTAATATCCTTATCAGTCAAAGGGAAGGGATGAGAATATAGTGAGGAAGAAATAGAGAGAAGGGGAACTTCTCAAAGGAGAAGAGGTTGCTAAATGATTGGTAAAAATGAATGTTCTGGAAGTGGTCTTTTTATATCAAGAAATATGAAAAAAATACTCAATAATAGCTAATGTCAGCATTTTATGAGGGAAGTCAGATTTCTGTAAGTTCAAAAATAGTCCAGGTTAGAATTAGCTCAACTGTATGCATTATTCTCATTCTTATTCTTTCTAATAACTTGGTACAATTTTTGGTCTTTTCTCTAAAAAGTTGATGGTCTAAAATAGATTGACTAGAAGACTTGGAGTAAATAAGATGTGCTTAAACTTGGCCTCAGACACTTAAATAGTTTGGCATAACCTTGGGAAAATCACTTAAAATCTGTCTGCCTCAGTAACTGTAAAATAGAAATATTAAAAACATCTACCTCCCAAGACTGATATGAGGCTCAAATGAGATAGCTGTAAAATGCTCAGGAAAATGTCTGGCAAACATCAGGCACTTAATAAATGCTTATTTACTTCTTCCCATTCATTTACTGTTAAAATATTAAAAACTTCATTTTTTGGTGTGCTTATACAATGCTTGCCAAATCTATTGCCTGTTTTCTAATTCCTTGAAGAAAGTACAAATGACAAACAGGCATGAGACTTTTGCCTTTTTCATTTCCTACTCTTGAGCCATATTTTAAACTACACACACACACACACACACACTTTTCTCCTCTCTGTCCAATTTTGTATTGACATCACTGAACATTAAAATAAAAGTTAGTTTAAATGGAAAGGCTTTATCAGGTTTTTCATACAGTTTCTGATACTTCCTCATCTTCTACAATATCTGTTGGTACATAAGCTATAATTATCTTCACAGTAGTCTTTTAAAGCAAATCTGGAGCACTGCCATATGAAACTACCAAATATCCCATGAAATTATACTTCCTGCTGCCTTTAGACAGATGAATTCAGTCCAATCTTTTTTTTTTTGGTGGGGGGAGGGGAGGAAATGGGAGATGGAGAAAATCTCTCCAGTGATAAGTCATCCTTCCAATCTAAGTGAAATTCAACTGACATGATTCAGTTCCTCCAATAGAATGTCCTCCTATTAGTCAACTGAACAAAGATTAACATTCTGAACACTAAAAGTTAAGTTAATGTATACACAAATATAAAAACAGTATGATTCTTAACATCGTCTAAAAATTCTCAACACCTTAAAAGTTTTTTACCACTGTTCCATCATTGTGACAGTAACAAGTTTTATATCATTATCCTTTGACATTTAGTTGATAACAATGAATTTTTAATTAACACAAATGATTCACAATAATCAGTCTATAAGAAGAAAATCAAATTTATCTATTAAATTTGCAAAAATATGCAAATTATTTTAATTGCAGTCAGTTCTTAATTATCCATGTAAAACAATAGAAATGAGGAAAGTATATATAATTAAAAATAGAAGATGATAATAGTTGACACTCTATATCATTTTTACAAAGTAGTTTATATACTTTGGAACTAACCCAGGTTTCTAAACCTGGAACATTTTGCTTGCTGCTGCTTAGATGTGATAGTATCCTGGCATGATACTGGATGCCTGAGGGAAGGCAGAGTTGGCTTAAGAGCTGGAGAAAGAAGAATCATTGTTCCTTTAAGAAATAACATAGAGGTATATATCATTTTATTGCACTTTAAAGACATTGTAATTTTTACAAATTGAAGGTTTGTGGCAACCTTCAACAAAATGGCACCATTTTTTCCAATTTCACATTTTGGTAAATCTCATAATGTTTCAAATTTTCCATCATCATCATTATTATTATATATGTCATAGTGATCTGTGATCTTTGATTTTACTAGCATAATTGTTATGGTACACTACAAATCACACTCATATAAGACATCTGACTTAATTCTGTGTGTCTAACTGTTCCACCAACTGGCCATTTCTTCTCTCTCTCCCCCTCTCTTCAGGTCTTCCTATTCTCTAAAATACACCAAATATATTAGGCCAATTAATAACCCTAACATGACTTTTACTCACTTGATGTGGTAAAATTCATTGTCATCTATCTTTAAGGAACAGCCACAAACACTCCAATCTTTAGGACCCTGATCAGTCAGCATTCATCAACATGGAGGCCAGACCATCCAGCAAAACATTCCAACTCGCGGAAGCCTCAGATGATGAATTTACTTGTTATCCACCATTTATGATATTCTTTCACATTACCAGCTTTTGGTAGGAAGGGGTAATATATTTGATAATCCTACCCACCTTAAGAATGACCAGGAAGAAAATTGTTTCAAACCAAAATCATGTACAGTCATACAATTCCAGGATATCTTTCAAAAATTGATTAACAAAGTAGTCAACTTGAGGCCTTATGCAAGAATTACAGTGACCCTTGGGACAGTCTAGAGATATCTGTCAGTGCCTCCAGTGAGACTCTTTTGAACAATCTATGTGGACACAAATCTTACCTGGGTAATACACTCATACAAGCATGCACACATATTTGACAAAATATTTTCATTGAATTCTTATAAAAATCTTTTGAGGTAATTACTGCTGCTGCTGCTGCTACTACTACTACTACTACTACTATTCTCACCTTAGCATTTGGAACTCAAACCTGGAAGAGATTATATGAGTGATCCAGGGTCACAGAGCAAATAAACTTCAGAGCTAACATTTTAAGTCAAATTTAATCATTCAGAGCCTTTTCTATAAAAATGGGAGTAATGGTGATAATACTTCCTTCACAGAGTTTTGGGAAGGTTTAAATTCACAGGGAATAATAAATCATTGGTAGTTGCATGGATGACCCATTCAACTTTAATCCAGAAGTGTTATTTTGGAGGAAGTAGGGCCCTTCTTGTTCCCCTGAAATTATACCTTCTGCCTAATACTAGCCCTTACTATAACATGACATAGCTGTCTTGAAGTCCTAGCAAGTAGCTGACTAATATATGATGCTTTGTTATCAAAGTTCAATACAATGATCAACTTTGTCTGACAGATCTCTTCCTTGGTCTCTGTTAAGTAATAGTCAAATTTTTCACCTTTTATTTGTGACTTGCATTATAGGGTCAGTTCTTTATAATATTCTGTCTCATTATGTAGCACTTAGATTTACTTCTTCATCTTTCTCACTTAAATCATTCCGCCTACTTAAAACATAATTAAACTACTAAACCACTATTCAAAGCAATTAAAGATCTATGATCATGTCAATTGATATTCCTTCTAGAAGTACATTGATTTTCCTTCTTTGCTGTCTTATCCTTTCTAATTCTTGTTCTTGAAACTTTATCTATAAATTTACACACACACATATGTATGTATATATATATGTGTGTATACATACATATATATATATATATATATATATATATATATATATATCTGACTCTGACACTTACTACTTTTGTAACTATAGGCAAGTCACTTAACTTTCCTGGGTATCAGTTTACTAAATCAGTTTACTACCTTTTCAGCTATAGATCTATGATACAGAAAGTCACTATGAATTTACCTAATAGTCTAAAGAATTTCTTCTAGGTCTTTTATTTTTTTTTACATTCCAAAGGTATCAAATTCAGCATTTGAACTGACTGCTATTATCCCTCCCTCTCTTCCATGACAGGGCCATCTCCTTTTCTAACCTTTTTTTCTATTCATGCCAATTCTTGTGGTCAGGTCATCAAAAGTATTTTCTGACATACATTCATTAGCCCTTTAGACCATGAACAATTTTGATTCTTTAAAAATTGTAGAGTTCTCTGCAGAGCTGTTCAGTTCCAGAATGACAACTGTATCTTTTCCCTTATAAAATGTAGTGATACTTCTGGCCAAGACAGTAGAAACAAGGCACTTTCTTAAGCTCTCCCAGGTTTCCCCTTAGAAACAACATTAATAAAGCTTTCTATCACCTTTGGAGTGACAGAACCCACAAAAGAACATTGTGGAACATCTTCCAGCAAGGTCTGTTGTGGGGGAGCAGAGAACAGAGACCCAGAGACCCCGCCTAGGTGGCAGGGCAAGGTGGGGCTCACCTGAGATTCTCAGCTGTGGAAGAGATCTTCTGCTAAGGTAATCCAGGTTTGGTGGGTCAATGGCACAGTGGACAGGCTGGGACCCCCATTCAGTCGGTGTGACTAGATTGGATAGTCCAGTCCAGACAGTAAGCCCCTGGCTTTCCCAACCCAGTGAACAAGCTATTGGTGTTCCAGTGAAGACAACACACAGAGCAAGCCCCAGGTGTTCCCCATACAGACAACCCAGGAAATGGGCAACTGGCATTCCCAACACCAACAGTCTAGAGAGCAAGCTGCTAGCATTCCTAACTGGTCAGTCCAGAGAATAACCCCCTGGAGTTCCTAAATCCAACAGCCACAGGCCAGTGAGCATGTTTCTGGGGTTCTCAATATCAAAAGCCTGCAACATAAGAACTTTGCATGATTGCCCAGGAACAAAACTCAAAATGAGTAAGAAAGACCAGAGAAAGGCAGATCTATTAAAAATTACCTTGAGGTCAGGTTGGGCAAAACATCATCTCAGAAAAGGTACTGCAATGTGAAACTGCAGAGGAGAATATAAATTAGTCTCCAGCTCAGCCATATTTCTTAGAAAAGCTCTAAAAGGATTTTAAAAATCAAATGGAAAAATTGGGGAAAAAAGAAATGCAAGAGAAATTCAACATCTTTCAAAAGGAAATATAAAAATTGACAGAAGAAAACAAATCCTGTAAAAATATAATTGAGCAAATGAAAAAGAAAATAGATCAAATGGACAAGGAGTTAGCAAAAGCTAACTGAATAAAATAACTCCTTGAAGAATAGGTTGGGGTTAATGGAAACCAATGATTCCATGAGACATCAAGAATTAGTTAAACAAAATAAAAAGTAAAAAAAAATAGAAGAAAATGTAAAATACCTCATTGGAGACAAACTGACCTGTAAGGTAGATCTAGGAGAATTAATTTAAGAAATATTGGACTACCTGAAAGCCATAATCAAAAAAGAAGAGCCTAGACATCATCCAAGAAATCATCAAGGAAAACTGCCTTGATATCCTGTAACTAAGAGGGCAAAGAATCCACCAATCACTTCCTGTAAGGGATCCCAAAATGAAAATACCAAGGAATATCATAGCCAAATCCCCAAATTATCAAATCAAGTTGAAAACCCTGCAAGTGACCAGAAAGAAGCAATTTAAATATCAAGGAGCCAGTCAGTGTTACACAGGACCTGGCAGAATCAATATTAAATGGTCAAAGGGACTAGAATATGATATTCTGGAGGACAAAGGAACTTGGATTACAAACAAAAATCGACTACCCAGCAAAATTGAGCATATCCTTTTAGGAGAAAATAGAACATTTAATGAAATAGATGGTGTTCAAACTTTCCTGAAGAAAAGCTCAGGACTGAAAAGAAAAGTTGATCTTCAAACAAGAGACTCAAGAGAAACATAAAAAGGTAAATGGGAAAATAAAAAAGACTACTAATCAATAAGATTAAACTGGTTAAATTCTTACAGGGGAAGAAGAGTCTTATGACTTGAGAATTGTAACTCTATTAGAAAGAGTATACTTGGGCTTAAGGTATGGACATAATTTAATTTTGATGGAATGATTTTTAAAAATTAAGACATTAAAAAGGGGGGATTATAAAGAGACAGGAGGAAGGAGGAGGTAGAATGGAGTAAATTACATAACATGAAGAGACTCAAAGGACTTATCATAGTAGAGGTAAAGAAAAGAGGGGAATGAGAACTGCTGAATCTTACTCTCATCAGATTTGACTCAACCAGTTGGGTTCAGAAATTTAGCTTATCTTTTAGGCATTAGGAGAGCAAAAGTAGGATGGGAGGGAAGGAAGGAAGGAAGAAAGGCAAAGAGAGAAGACAAGGGAGAGTGGCTGATAGAAGAGACAGACTGAAGGAGGTGGTATTCAGAAGCAAAACATTGGTGAGGAGGGAAAGGGTGAAAAAAAGAAAAAAAAGTACAAACAGAAGAGAAGTGGGATGGAGGGTAATAAATGTAAATGGGATGGATGATCTCTCCCATAAAACAGAAATGGATAGAGTGGATTAAAAATCAGAATCCAACAACATGCTATTTACAGTAAACAATAACAATAACAACAACAACAACAATAATGTTTGTCCTTCATTTTTGAAGAAGACCATGAGATCAGGGAGGTGATGTCATGACAAGCACATGAACTGGATTTGAGTGAGGGTAATAATGTGCCAAGTCACTAGCCTCACTTTCTCCTCCAGAGCCATCTGGATCCAGTGGCCAGATATGAATCAGGATGATGACTGGAGACTAAGTGGCAAGTATATGAGGCTAAATTTGAACTTCCATCCTCCTGAAGCCAAAGTCAGTGCTCTATCCACTGTGTCACTAGCTACCCCTTTACAGGAAAGACATTTGAAGCAAAGACACAAACACACACACACACACACACACACACACACACACACAGAGTAAAAATATAAAGTTTAAAAAGCAGGGGTAGCAATCTTGATCTCAGACAAAGCAAAAGCAAAGATAAATCTTTAAAAGGGAGAAGGAAGGAAACTGCATCTTCTTAAAAGGTACTATAGACAATGAAGTAATTTCAAGTGGCATAGCATCCAAATTCTTAGAAGATAAGCTAAATGAGTTATAGGGAGACAAAGACAGAAAAACTATACTGGTTGGGGACCAATAAAAAAGAAGGGAATTAAGAAGTGATAGAAATGTTAGATATGATACACCTCTGGGGAAAAAATTGCATGGGGATAGAAAGGAATATGTCTTTTTCTCTGTGATACAAGGCACCCTCACAAAAACTGACCATGTATCAGGGCATAAAAATCTCATAATTAAATGCAGAAAGGCAGAAATATCAAAGGCATCCTTTTTAGATCATGATGCAATAAAAAACATGTTCAATAAAGAGCCATAGAGAGCCAAAAATTAATTGGAAACTAAATAACCTAATTTTAAAGAATGAGTGGATTAAATAACAAATCATAAAAATAATGAATCATTTCATCCACAAAAATGACAATAAGGACACAACATATCAAAACTTGTAAGATACTGCATTGACAAGAAGTTATTACTAGAAATTTTATATCTTTAAATGCTCAGCTGGCAAGTAAAAAACTAGAGAAAAGAATAAATTAAAAGTCCACCATTAAATACCAAATTAGTCATTCTGAAAATCAAAGGAGAGAATAATAAAATTGAAAGTAAGAAAACTATTGAAAAAATAAATAAAACTAAGACTTGGTTTCCTGAAAAAAAGCAACAAATAGAGAAATCTTTGGTTAATTTGATTTTAAAAAAAGAAAGAAGAAAACCAAATAGCCAGTATGGAAAAAGGAAAAGATAAATTCACCATCAATGAGGAAGAAATTAAAGTAATAATTTGGAGACATTTTACTCAATTGCATACTAATAAAATTGACAATCCAAGTGAAATGGATGAATATTTACAAAAATATAAATTGTTCTGATTAAAGAAATAGGAAATTAAATACTCAAATAGCCCCATTTCAGAAAAAGAAATTGAGCAAGACATCAATGGACTTCCTAAGAAAAAAAATCTCCAGAACCAGATGGATTCACAAGTGAAGTCTACCAAACATTTAAAGAACAATTAATTCCAATTCTAGATAACTTTTTCAAAATAGTAAGTGAAAGAATTCTGCCAAATTCCTTCTCTGATACCAATGTAATACTGATACCTAAACCAGGAAGAGTCAAAACAGAGAAAGAAAATTATAAACCAATTTCCATAATGAATATTGATACAAAAATTTTAAATAAAATATTAACAAAGTGATTACAGCAAGTTATCACTAGGATAATATACTATGATCATGTAGAATTTATACAGGAATACAGGGTTGGTTCAATATTGGGAAAACTATCAGCATAATTGACTATGCCAATAAAAACCTTATAAAAATCATATGATTATCTCAATCATATGCTGAAAAAAGCTGCTGACATAATAAGCACTCATTCCTATTCAGAAAACTAGAGAGCTCAAGAATAAATGGAATTTTTCCTTAAAACAATTAGTAGTAACTATCTAAAGCCATCAACAATCTTTATATATAATGAGAAGTTAGAAGCATTCTCAATAAGATAAGGGGTGAAACAAGGATAGTTTTTATCATCACAATTATTCAATATTGTACTAGAAATGTTATATTTAGCAATAAGAGAAGAAATAAATTGAAGAAATTAGAATAGGGATTGAAAAAATAAAATTCTCACTGCAGATCTTGAAAAATCAACTAAAAAAAACTCCTTGAAACAATTAGTAACTTTAGCAAAGTTGCAGGATATAAAATAAACCCACAGAAATCATTAATATTTCTATATACTACCAACAAGACACAGCAGCAAGAGATAGAAAGAGAAATTCCATTTAAAGTAATTGTAGACAGTATAAAATACTTGGGAGTCTACCAGCCAAGACAAACTCAGAAACCAAATGAAAAAACTGTAAAACACTTTTCACACAAATAAAATCAGATCTAACTGGGCAAATGTCATTACTCGTGTGTGTATATAATGTAATTAATATAATATATATGCTCATGTAATATAATAAAAAAATTATTAAAATATATTATTTATTTTGTGCCATACCAATCAAACTACCAAAAAAATTACTTTAATTGAGCTAGAAAAAAGAGTAACTAAATTCATTTGGAGGAACAAAAGGTCAAGAATATCAAGGGAACTCATGAAAGAAAATGTGAATGAAGGTGACCTAGACATACCAGATTTAAAGTCATATTAATGAATCTTCAGTCATTGAGAAATAGTAGATTATGTGCAAAGGACAGTAGTAAATGATTATAGTAATCTGCTATTTGATAAATCCTAAAATTCCAGCTTCTGGGATAAGTTCTCACTTGTTGATAAAAACTGCTGGAAAAACTAGAAGATGCTATTGTAGAAACTAGGCATAGACCAACATCTCACACCCTATACCAAGATAAGGTCCAAATGGTTAAGGATTTAGGCATAAGAGGTGATGTCATAAATTATTTAGGAGAACAAGGAATAGTTTATCTGTCAGATCTATGGAACCGGGAATAGTTTATGACCAAAGATGAGATAGAGAAATTATAAAATATAAAATGGATAATTTTGATTATATTAAACTGAAAAGTTTTTACACAAATAAAACCAATGTAACCAAGATTAAAAGGAATGCAATAAGTTGGAAAACAATTTTTACAGCTAATGCTTCTGATAAAGGACTCATTTCTAAAATTTATAGTGAACAGAATCAGATTAATAAGAATACAAGTCATTTCCCAATTGATACACAGTCAAAAGATATGAACATACAAGTCCTCAGATGAAGAAATTAAAGTTATCTAAAGTCATATGAAAAATGCTCTAAATCATTATTGATTAGAAAAATGCAAATTAAAACAACTCAAAGTACCGCCTCATTCCTATCAGATTGACCAATATGACAAAAAAAAAAAGGAACATGATCAATGTTGGAGGGGGGTGTGGGAAAACTGGGACACTAATGCATTGTTGATGGAGTTGTGAACTGATTCAACTTTTCTGGAGATCAATTTGGAATTATGCCCCAAAGGCAATAAAACTGTACAATTGATCCAGCAATTCTACCACTACTAGGTCTATATCCCAAAGAGATCACCTAAAAAGGATAAAAAACCTTCATGAACAAAATTATTGCAGCTCTTTTATAGTGGCAAAGAATTGGAAGTTGAGAGGATACCCATCAATTGAGGAATAGCTGAACAAATTATAGTAAATGAATGTGATGGACTATTATTGCTCTGTAAGAAATCATGAGGGTTAGGACTTCAGAAAAGCCTGGAAAAACTTGCACGAACTGATGGAGAATGAAGTGAGCTAACCAGAAGAAAACTGTACACATTAACAGTAACATTGTGTGCTGATCAACTATGATGTTCTAGCTAATCTCGACAGTTCAATAATCAAAGACAATTCTAAAGGATTTTTGTTACAAAATACAATTCACACCCAGAGAAGGAACCATGGAGTCTGAATGCAAACCAAAGGTTACTATTTTTAAGTTTTATAATTTGTTTTATATATTATGGGGTTTTTCCCTCTCATGGTTTTTTCCTTCCCATCTTAGTACTTCTTTCATAACATGATTAATAAAGGTATATGTTTAACATGTTATAATCATATAAATATATATAAAACATATATTTAATTGCTTTCTGTATGAGGAAGGGAGGAGGGGAGGTGGGGGATAAAACTGTGAAACTTAAAACCTTACAGAAAAATGATTTAGAAATTACTGTTTTAACAGTTCTTGGCAAATGGCACTTTAAAATAAAAGATCCTAAAATGGGTCAAGTCTTAAGAATGATGTTCAAACTAACTTTGCATATAATTGGAAAAATAAATAAAATATTTTTAAAATGTGGTGATATCAATAGCAAGGGTGTTTTAATAATCCATACTAATAATATATATGTCAACCATTACAAGTATTATATACAAAAGTATTTATGTCTATCAACTTCTTTCTTAAGGAAAAAAATCTTAAAAATCTTTTCTTAAAAAAAATTGAGACAACTCCTAATTCTGTGCTTCTTCATTGACTGTCCCTCAAACCTGGAATATTCTCTCTCTTCTTTCACCTTCTGGCTTCCTTCAAGATTCAGGCTAATCCCACCTTCTATAAGAGGCTATTTCACAGCCTTATTCTCCCCAGTAGCAGGAAGATGAATAGATTTGGAGGTACCAAACTTAAATGAGTAAGATACTGAACCCTAAAACACAAAGGTAAGAGCAAAACTCAAGACTCTATCCTTAAACAACTCATTGACACCCCAAACCACATTACCAGCAAAGTTTCCAGACCATAGGGTTGTTTTAATGTAGGACTTCTTAATCTTTTTGTGTCATGGACCCCTTTGGAAGTCTGATAAAGTCTATGAACACCTCAAAATTATGTATTTTAATACATAAAGTTCAGAGAATTACAAAGAAAAGCATTATATTGAAATACAGTTGTCTATGTATATATACATACATATATACATATATATAGATATATATTTTAAACAATTTCACAAACCTAGATTAGGAACCTCTGTTAATGTTTAGGAACAAAGATTTGAACTACAGAAAGTACATCAATTTAAATTCTTTTACAGTATCCTTTAATATTCCTATATACACCCAACTCAAAACTCAAATACTCATTTGTATTTAAGCAATCTGTTTATATGTGTATTATCTAAATGTATATCATGATATGAGATATGTGTACTTGTCTTCCCCTTTAAAATGTTAGTTCATTGCAAGTAGAGATTGTTTTATTCTCTATTCTTGTATCACCATATTATATACTTAATAAACCAGCCAGTTTCTTTTATTTTCCACCAGCTGTTCTGAGTGGCTATGTCTCCACCATCATCATGCTCATCATTCCCCTGCTCCCCACCCCAATCCACTATAAGCTTGGCAACAAGAAACTTAGCAACAAAGATTGCTTTTGCTTTGATATTCATATTTCATCAGTACCCGAAGTTACTTCTATCCCTCTGAATGGAGGACTGGAGAGTGGAACAAACAACTCCCAAAGACTCCCTTAAAGAAGGCCCAGGGGTTCAATCAATTCTTCATTTCCCTCCAACTGTTCTGCTTGGTTCCTCCTCCATCATCATCCTCTTTTCAGGTGCTCTCCTCCTTTTCAGCTTTCTTTTGTGTGTTGTCTTCCATGATTAGATGGTAAGTTCCATAACGGCAGAGATTCTCTTTTTCTTACTTGTGTCCCCAACAACTATATTGTACAATACAACAGCACAATGTTATTTGTTCAGTCATTTTTAGTGTGTCCAACTCTTGGTGACTATGTTTGGGATTTTCTTAGGAAAGATAAATAGAGTGAGTTGACATTTCCTTCTCCAGTTCATTTTACAGATGGGATCCTGAGGCAGACAAGTTCAAGTGACTTGCCCAGGTCACACAGTAACTGTCTGAGGCCAGATTTGAACTCAAGAAGGTGTCTTCTTGACTTCCTGGAACTTTATTCACTCTACCACCTGGCTTCTTGATCCACAGAAGGCATTTAACAAATCCTTATTGTTTCATATAAATACTCATTAATTGAAATTATTTGTGATCTCAGCACTGCAAATATTTTCTTTAATAATGCAGACTCACAAATTTGAACATCATTCTCAAGATTTGACCCATAATTGCTTTCTAGCATCTATAACCTTTAGGATCTTTTATTTTAAAGTGCCATTTGCCAAGACCTGTCAAACCACTAATTTCTAAATTAAGAAACTTTAGTAAGACTAAAAATTCATGTTTTGTTTTGACTGTTTAAATCGGGGAAGGCTAAACCTGACACAGCCATACATTTTCACTTCTAATAAATGGCATTTATATAATATTTTAAAGTATGCAGAGCACTTTATCAGTATTTCCTCATTTTATCATCACAACAACCTGGTGAGGTGGGTGCTACAAGGTCCTATTATCTCTATTTTGCAAAAAAAAAAAATAGGAAAACAAATTCAGAAAGCTTGAGTGATTTCCTAGAGTTAAACAACTGATTAAATCTTAGATGGAGCTTGGAATCCAAGTCTCCTCACCTCCAAATTTGATAATCAATCCACTACACCATATTGATTTTCATAGCAAGTTGTTCATATGAAGCAAAGCAGGTTAGTTATTTTGCCATTTTGCCATTTTGTTCATTGATGCTAAAAATCTTCCTTTTTTTGAATTTTAACCTTTAACAATAAAAAAATGAAAATTCTAGAGAAAACAATATATAATTAAATGAATACACACTCCTCCAACAAAAGAAACCTGGGGAACTCTAGAACAGAATGTGGTTTGGTTTGTCAGATAAGGTTTCCATATGTTTTTAATTGTTTTCACGAAGAAGGGTTCATTGGGGAGGATGACTGCAATGTAAAGACAAAGATATCAATAAAAAAATATTTTTAAAATATCTTCCCTTAAGCAGTTTATGACCAAGGAAGAGATAGAGAATATCACTAAAAATTAACTAGACAATTTTGATGACATTAAATTAAAAAGTTTTTGCACAGACAAAACCACTGAAATCAAGATCAAAAGAAATATAGTAAATTGGAAAACAATCTTAACAATTAGTATTTCTGATAGAGGACTCATTTCTAAAATATACAGAGAACTGAATCAAATGTTTAAAAAAGACAAACCATTTCCCAAATGACAAATGGTCAAAGGATATGCAAAGGCAATTTACAGCTGAGGAAATCAAAGCGATCCACAGCCATATGAAAAATTGCTCTACATCATTACTTATTAGAGAAATGCAAATTAAAGCAGCTCTGAGGTATCACCTCACACATCTCATACTGACCAATATGACCAGAAAGGACAATGATCAATGTTGTAAAGGATGTGGGAAATCTGGGACACATTATTGGTGGAAATGTGAAGTCATCCAACCTTTCTGGATAGTAATTTGGAATTATGCCCAAAGGGCAACAAAAATGTGCATACTCTTTGATCCAGCAATACCAATACTAGGTCTATAGCCTTGAAGAGATTATGAAAAAGGGTAAAAACATCACTTGTACAAAAATATTCATAGTAGCCCTATTTGTGGTGGCAAAGAACTGGAAATTAAGTGAATGTCCTTCAGTTGGGGAATGACGTAACAAACTGTGGTATATGTATGTCATGGAACACTATTGTTCTATTAGAAACCAGGAAGGATGGGAATTCAGGGAAGCTTGGAGGGATTTGCAATGAACTGATGCTGAGCGAGATGAGCAGAACCAGAAAAGCATTGTACACCCTAACAGCAACATGGGGGGTGATGATCAACCTTGATGGACTTGCTCATCTCATCAGTGCAACAATCAGGCATAATTTTAGTGTATCTGTGATGGAGAATGCCATCTGTATCCAGATAAAGAATTGTGGAGTTTGAACAAAGACCAAAGACAATTACCTTTAATTTAAAAGAAAAAAAAGATAACATGTAATTTTGCTATCTCTTATTCTTTATGTTTCTTCGTTAAGGATATGATTTCTCTCTCACTGTATTCAACTTTAGATCACTGCATACCATGGAAACAATGTAAAGACTAACAGATTGCCTTCTGTGGAGGGTGGGGGTGGGGGAGGGAAGCAAGATTAGGGGAAAAATTGTAAAAATCAAAATAAATACAATCTTTCTAAAAAAATCTTCCCTTTCAATTTTTTAGGAGAGGCATTATGG
This sequence comes from Macrotis lagotis, assembly GCF_037893015.1. Classification (NCBI taxonomy): domain Eukaryota; kingdom Metazoa; phylum Chordata; class Mammalia; order Peramelemorphia; family Peramelidae; genus Macrotis; species Macrotis lagotis. The sequence goes on along the minus strand of NC_133662.1, from coordinate 128,498,103 downwards.
AAAGAATGCTGGAACTGGATTGAAGACAAGGGTTTGAATCCTTCCACAGAAAATCTATACATATAACTACTAGAAGCCACTTAACCGCTTAAAACATTGTAAAATGAGGATGATTATTATTATAATATTTATACTACTTATTTTATTTTGCTCCTATTAAATTAACTTCTTAATATTGGTTTAATCCAGATGTTCTAAAATGTTTTGATAAAAGATTAACTATTTTCTGAAAAACTGAAGACTCTAAAGAACTTTTTAATATTGATATATTTGCCATATTAGAAATTAAAATTCAAAAATTTTTGAATGTATTTATTAATTCATTTTAAATTAACAATAATAAGCCGATTATGTTTTGACATAGATTACTTTTGAGGGGGTATAGCAATGGGGCTAAGTGACTTGCCCAGGGTCACACAGCTAGGTAATTATTAAGTGTCTGAGGCTGGATTTGAACTCAGGTACTCCTGACTGCAGGGCTGGTGTTCTGTGCCACCTAGCTGCCCCAACATAAATTAGGAAAAATTACTGTTTTCAAAAAAGAAGAAAAGATTAATCGGAAGAGTGGCATCATTTTAACATATTTTTTTCAAATTTCTTTAATCTTTTTACATACAATCTATTGCAATTTGGGGTATTTTGATAGTTGTCTTTTGTTTTTTGTTTGAAATATGTAAATGTGATGTCACACAGATATGTAGATGAAAAAGTGGAGTATTTTAATAGACAGGATAGCTAAAGACCAAGCAGATAAAGTGCTAGGCCTGGAATCAGGAAGATCTAAGTTCAAATTCAACCTCAGACAGTTAATAACTTTGTGACTCTGAGCACGTCATCTAACTTCTGTATGCCTTAATCCATTGGAGAAAATGTCAAATCACTCCAGTATCTTTTCCAAGAAAATCCCAAGGATACTGTCAATATATTATATCCATGGGATCATGAATCATTGGACTTAGAATTTTAATAATCAATCGATGTCCTACTATTATTATAATAATTTTGACCTTGTGCACTCCCTGAAAGGTTCACAAGGAGACCAGATCCTAGGTCCATTGACCACCACACTTGGAGAACCGCAGGTTAAGTCCAACATGTAATTTCAGCCAAAATATGTTTATCTCTTCTTTTCACTGAGAAGCACTATGTCATAGTGAGGGAGGCCGAGGAGGAATGCTGGATATTTTCAATAAAGAGTCAATTCAATAAACATTGATTAGGTACTTACTATGACCTTTCAAAACTGATTCACTTTAAGGAGGGAAAAAAAATCAGGAACTACAGTGACAAGGTCTAATCAGGTCATATAAGCAAAAAGGAACTCAGTATTATGGAGAAAATTTTGAGTAACATTTACAGAAAATATTAAGATATTTAACTCCAAAAAAATGAGCTTTTTGATCCTAAATATCTCGTTTCCTTTTATAAATTCACTATAATTCTTATCCCTCTTTTCACCAAGCCATGATCTTCAATTCTTCTAAACTCTGAAGGCTTCTTGGTGAATTTAGCAAGAGTCTATAGAATTGGATGAAGTCAAACACAGCTAGTTCTATGTTGTGGTCTGATGAGTTGTACAATCTGCAGACCAAGAAGTAAAAATTAATCATGTGGCAAGAAAATAGGTGCCCTCCACTCCTGTAGCATCATGTAACTAGGGAAGTTGGAAAGATAGGCATCAATTCCTAGGCCTATGAAACTCCAAGATGTTGTATGCAGATATTGAGGGGAATACAGACTATATTACAAGAACAAAAGAGAGTGACATCTGACTCTTCTGAATAGTGTTTGAGAAAAGAAAAAATCTTGTGCAATTAAGATGTGACATTTAAAAACAAATTATGCTACATTGTCATCAGTCTTTAGCAAAGTATAAAATGAATTATTCTTTTATGCTTGCTATTTCAAAGAAGTTTTTTAATTGCTTTGCCTTTATAGGTTTAATCCAAAAAGAAAAAAAAAATTCAATGCAGTAACTACTTCAACCTACAAGCTGCTAGAAAGGACTTCATTTATTTTTCATACAAAATAAAAAGCCTGCAGAAAGAAGAAACCAATTAAAATGAAACACTGGGGTGAAAATCCAATCAAGTGAGTATTCAAAAGTATCATTTTGCAGAAGAGTGGTTTGGATAACTTGTGTAGTAGAAAGTGAAAATTTTAGTTTTCCATTTCCCAATCCTATCAAATCAAACAAACATTTAATCTCCCGTATGAATAAGCAAATACAAACAATCTAATTCAAACTACAGCAAGAATTATCCATATGTGTTTTCAGCAACTAGCAAATATAGTCTTATGAAGTAAAAATGAGTAAATTTTTCTATCCCAAGAAGTATTATGTAACTCTAAGATAAACAGAAATATGATCTGATCTCTTTTCATTGAATCCAAAATCCCAGAACATTCTTTATCTGAGGGAGTACTCTGAGAGTTTAAGTGATTTATTCTAGGTCACAAAAAGAAAGGATAGAATTCAAACATGTGCTTATTCTTAATTCTATTTCTATTGTTCAAATCCACTATATCACATTGCCTCTTATCTAGCAAATAATAAGTGATTAATAAACTTATCGCCTTGTGACCAATATGGTGATGATTCTCCCAATTTAGCAAGTCAGATCTCAGATGACAGATATATTGTCACCAGGTCCATTGTTGAAACTTATACCACTTGGTAGACCCTTCTAGAACTTGAGCTCTGTTGGTATCATCTTCCAGAAACCAGAATCAATCCCATAACATAAAAAGGCAACAGGACATTTATAGTGGAGTTCTCTGGTTGAAATGACCAAATAAAGATTTGAGTAAAATTTGTTTGACATAAAAAAATGCTGAGAGGTATAACTATCTTATCTCAAGAAGGGAGGGAGCACATAGAGATCCACATCAGCAGTGATGTAGCTTGGTTCTGAAACATCTGCTATTATTTTTGTCTTGACCATGATCAGTCTTTCTTTCCCTTCATCAGGACTGGTCTGAGAAAAAAAAATTATGAAGTAGGTAGTGTTTATACTTGGTATGTCTTCCGTGCTTGTGATCATGTTGTGAATAATTAGTAATGTTATAGGTTTAAAGTAATCATACATTTTATGCACTTAAAATAAATTTTTGGAAAGAGTTCTACTTTCCTTTTAGTATTTGTTCTCACCTAATCAAAGTATGGCTCCTGAAGGATGTGCACTGAAATCAAAATCTGTCTTTCCATTGCTTCAGATAATTTTCCAAGTTATAAGATCTGATTGGACTCCACTAAATTTCTAGATATGTCATAGGCACTAAGTAAATAATTAGATCTTGAATTTTATGAGGGATCTAGCTTTTATAAATCAAAAAATTTTGAACCTTTCCCTAGATTATATATTTTGTATGAAAGAATGAAGCATTTATTACAGGTTTACTATGTACCAGACACTGTCTAATTGCTAGAAAAATAAATCTAAAAGTGGGGTAAGTCTGCCCTCAGGCAGATTATATTCTAATAGTTGGAGACAACACATAAAAATGGAGTGGTGCCCAGTCACATGGATGGTGAGTTGCTCATCCTGCTATATATCCCAAATTTTTTTATTCTTAGCTACGGATTTTTAGGAACTTGGAAATAAACATTAAGATTTTCACATTGGGCAAACCAGCCTAAAGAACTTTTCCAAAGAAAAAATAATATAATATCAAGAAAATCCAAGAGAGGGAAAGGATTACTAATAACTAAGACAATTTCTTCACTAATTAGGAAAAAATTCATACAACTATTCCATGTATTTTTATTCCATTTAAATCAGTCACAACCAATAAAATTTGGTTTGGATTGTGCAGTATCATCAAGTGTTTTAATAAAGAACATATTTCTGTTGAGAGATCAATACTCAATTACCAAAATAACTGAGAAAGAAAAAAAAGTAAATTACATTCAAGAGGTCACCTGATTAGCATCTGCAAGTTCTGCTGGACAGGCCTTTCATTTAAGTGAAAACACTGATGATGAACCAAAAGAAATTCTGCCTGCCCAGTTCTAACATAAAAACTTTCATGAATCTAATCACATTGTCTGTGACTAGTATCTATGTCTAATAAAAGCTTCCTCATCTTTCCAGGTCGTGTCAATGTGGAGGTAAAATAGAAATCCTCCCATTTAAAGTTAACACAATCTTACTTCCAACATCACATGTCAGTCTCTGACTAAATTTATTGACTAAATCCAAAGGGTAATTATATAACACAGTGGTGCTCATGTCAACATGAGGAAAAACTTGAAAATGACTTTGAAATCACAGTATGCATTTGCTGGATGAGAAAAAAGTATTATGTAGGGAAAGGGGCAAAGAATGATTGGAATGAGAGAAATTTCAGAGGGATTCTTACATAATGGAGGATTGAGAATCCAACTTGAGAGTACACTGCATCTTTGACAGGGCTCTTGCAATTTGGCATCCATATTTCTAGCATCCCCATAATAAGAATGAAGGAAATTTTGCCATAAGGCTTGCTTTCAAAAGTCACCATTAGACTGTGACTACAAATAATAATTGTTATACATCATTTTATAGTTTACAAAGATTTTCTTTATAATGGCCCTCTAAGGGGAATACCACATTTATATGTAATGTAATGTAATCACCATTTATAGATGAAGAAAGGTTCTGAGAACCTGTACTCTGCTCTACTGGCCTGCCCTCAATTGTGGTTCTTTGCCACTTTAAAAACTCAACTTCAGACAATAATACTATAATCAAGAAAAAAGAAGCAATAGTCAAACTCCAGAAAAGTGTAGGCCTAAGTGACTTAAAAACAAAACTGAATTAAAATTTTGTTTCAGAAATTTATCACCCATGTGACCCCTGAGCATACCACTTAACTTTTCTCTTCTTTAAGGCAATAAGGGTCTCTGACCCCAGTGTTTTGCAACCACATGATTTGTTAATAAATAATGTAAATCAGATTTCATTTCCTCAGTTTACTTCAATTCAGTCTCTAAGCTTGTTAACCAGATCTCGAGTAAAAGATAGATTCAAGGCCCAGGTCTGCTCTGTTATTCCTTCAACTGTACCATTATTTGGAAGCAGAACCCAGTCTCAAAGAGCTATCTAATTCTATTTGCTTCTCTTAAGATGGACCAACATCACCAATGATATAAGGAAATATCAAATTCATGATTCTATTTGTGAATTCTAGGAAGATGTAATGTTTTCAAAGTCTAGTCTACTCAACATAGTAATATTCCCTCCCCCCAGATAGGTCTATCATTTTTCCTTCTAAGCATTAGGCTGCCTTATCATCCTGCCTCTTGACTGTCCAAGTCCCACCCCAAAGCTTTGCTCTATATAGAATTGTCTTCCCAGGAATTCCCAATGCTGCCTTTCTCTAAGCCTCTTCATCAAAATGTAACATTTCTATTGATCGCTTTGCAGAGCCCTGCCTCTTAACTTCACTTGCAAATCAAGCCATCATCCTCCTTTGTCAGTGGTCCTCTTCAAGAAGGAAGGAGAAAGCACACAATCCTGAATTCTGCCTTCAAGATCATCTTATAGATTTTATAGATTATAGCTTAATATCATTCCATAAGAGAGTGGCTGCTTATGTTAAAGGATTCTACCCTCCCACCCCAACACCCCACCTCACCTCAGTCCCAGGTAACAGCATTTTAATAAGAAATTTTGACAATAAAAAGAACTATTTTAATGATTAATTTAACTACACATCTCAATGGGGCTATGGGGAAGAATATTTTGGACAGAGAGATTTTCAGACCCCTATTGTTCTAATGCATTATAGCTGGAATTTGAATTATTTCTATACTTTCTCCATTGTTGTTATCATTGTTAATGGACTAATCTACATTTTAATGGATTTGTAATTTCATTGGTAAAGGGAACTCTTAATCTTCCACAGTTTCTTTTCTACAACTTAGTTTGGGGGTATTAACCAAAGTCACATAAGTCAGTATGTATCTGAGATAAGACTTGAACTAATATCTTTCTGACTATAAACTAACCAACATTTAGTCTTCTATATTTCTACTTTCAGAAAAATAATGAAGAATAAACAAAAAGTAAGTGAATTATGTTCTCTTAAAGTCTAACTCTATCATGGGTGTCTAATCTTTTAGATCTTCTGGGCTGCATTGCCCAACAAAGAACTGGATATAAAATTTAATATTTATTTATTTATGGCTATAATGTAACCCATATTAAAAATGAATAATGAGTACCAATGGGGACTAAGCTGCATGAATGGACTTTGAGGGCAGAGGGGTGGACATACCTACTCTACAATTACTTCCCTTGCCTTGGGTCACTATAGAAAGCTAATAGAAGCTATCAGCAGCCATGGTGTTCATGACCCAATAGCAGTTTTTCATCCACTGGAGGGAAGCAAATTTTGTTTAATGAATATATCAGAACTATACCTTAAGAGAAGAGTAAATTCATTCTAATGAATGTAGACATAGTGCCTTAGATTGTTCCAGTGGTGTCACTCTGCCTCCATCCCCTTCCCATCATCCTTCCACTTGAAAGAGGCTACTCCCAATCATCTTTAGCTTTATACTTGTTGGTTGGTAAGGAGGATAAGGTGATTATTTGCATAGACCACACCCAGTCATCAACATTCCAGATGGACTTTGGAACTTAGACTGTTGTACAAACTTCTATTATGACTACTAAGACTACTTGGAACCCCACATACTTACAAAAATGCACACTTATCCCTCCCTTGCTTAGAATGAATAACAGATCTACTTCACACAAAAAAACATCATTTGCCCTTTTTTGCCCTTGTTAATCAACTCCACCTACAATATAATAACCTTGTTATCTTCTTCCATGATCTCATTCCTATTCAGTTCACTCCTAGTCTTTCTCAAGCTCATGATGATTTTCACTATGCCATTTAGAAACTTTGATCTACAATGATAAAATTCTCTCAGATCTTTCTACCAGGACCCCATCTACCTCAATCTTGTTGTTAGTCATTTTCAGGCACTTTATGACTCCTTTTGGAATTTTCTTGGCAATGATACTGAAATAATCTGCCATTTTCTACTCCAGCTCATTTTACTGATAAAGAAACTGAGACAAACGGGATGAAGTGATTTGCCCAAGGTTCACATGGTTAATAAGTATCTAAGACTGGATTTGAATTCAGATCATCTTGACTCCACTGTACCACCTAGCTTCCCTATCTCTAATAACAAATGATGGCATTTATATACCTGTATGTGGCAAAAAGCATAAACAAACCTATAGAATTTAGGATCCATCTGTGTGTTGAGGGAAAAGCTCAGACCTATAGGCATGGCCTTCAAATATGAAAAAAAAGATGGATTTTAGAGCCAGAGAAAGGAATCCAATATCTGTTAGCCCTAGAATATATCTATTAGAACAACTTAGCCAATGAAAAGAAATTTAGGAGGGGCTACAAAAAAGGTCCACAACAATAGTTAAGACTTGAACCAGAGGTCAGACTGTGAGCATATGAGAGCAGACCCAGAATAACCTGGCTGGTATGGGTCAGACTCACAAGGACCATAGTCAGGTTAGGTGAAGATAGAAAGAAGAATTCCTTTTGTCTTCAAGGGCCAAATAAGCTAGGAAAACCTAGCAAGTTAAATCTGTTCCTCATGGACTAATCAGATTTTTGGGAAGCTCCAAAGCTTTAATATGTGCAGAAGATCAGATAAAAAGTGATATGCATAAAGGCCTGAATTCTGAAGGGGAGAGAGAACTATGGGATTCTATTAGGGAAGAGTCTCTTATTAACAGTCAGAGTAGCAAATAGGGTCTTTTCCTAGGCCAATACAATGGCCTAAGCTTAGGAACTATATGTTGGAAAAAAAGTAAATTGTAAGGATTGTAGGAGAAATTCAAAAATTGCTTCTACTATCTACCTGCATTGGTAAAGGGAATTTCTTCACCTGGGAGTTCTTTTGCCAATGAAAACACAGGTCTATTCTCTATCCTTATCTTTTACCTCTTATATTATATATACTCTGCCCCCCAGAAATACTCCTTTGTATCTTTCCTTCATAGTGTTTATAATAAAGAGAATTTGAAAAAAAAATAAACAAAAAGGATAGTACACTGTTTAAATAGAGTATGTGGTATAATAGTATTCTAAGCAAAGTTACCTCTGCAGGGTTACTTGGTTTTAGGATAACTGAAAATAATAGCAGTTAATACTTATATAGACTTTAACACTTACAAGGTACTTAATATACTAGATCCTCAGTATATTCTACTTTATGAGATAGGAGCCATTATTAATTCATTAGTGCTGAGGAAACTGTGGGTGAGATAAGTTAAGTGATTTGCCCAGGGTCATAAGGTTAGTAAGTATCTAAGGCCAGATTGAAGTCAGACCTTCCTAACTTCAGGCCCAAAGTTTTATCTATTTGAGCTACCCAGATGCATCAATTTAAAATGGAAGAGGAAAAAGACAAATAAAATTTAGTCCCATAGAAGTATAATGATTTTAGCCCTGTGAAGACATATGAGAAGGCTGGATTTGTTTTGTTTTTACAGAGGTAGGGGATTATGAGTGTGGACTATAGCATATATATCAGACATTTTGAATATTTTGGTTAATTTTACTGAAGTATTATTTTTGTCCTCTTTTTTTATGTTTTATGCTGTACTATAAAGCCCTGATCTCTGGAAAGGAGAAGAAAACACTGGGAAATATGGATGATGTAAAAATAAAAGATATGAATAAAAATGTACTTGAAACTGGGGATTGTAATAATTATACTACTAAGGATTACAGGATTTTTGTAAGAAAAAGTTGTAAACTTTAAAGCATTTTATAAATGGGAATTGAATAAACTCCTTACTCAAAGGTCACTGACAACCCCCACTTAACAAATTAAAATCCTTTTCTTAGTTATTCACACAGTCAAATGGCATTTGCCTCCCAGTAGCATTCAAAATTACTGACCACCCTTTTTATTGATATTCTGTCTTCCCTTGACGTATATAAAACTACTTTCCTGGTTGTTCTTCTAATTCTCTTACTACTCTTTCTTTGTCTCCTTCCTTAACACTTCTTTTCTTCCTCCCTTCTGTGTGTTCCCTAACATTGTTTTCTCTATACTAGCAAGCATTTCTACAGTTACTACTTCAATGCAGGTCTGCTTTTGTTATGATATTTTTATTTTGTTTTCTTTTTTGTTAATTTATTTTGCTAATTTTATTTTAGCTTCAAATTTTCAGTTGCAATAGCTCCCTCCTTCTATCTCCCCCCCACCCATTGAGAAGGTAAGAAATAGGATATCATTATACATATGAAGTCATACAAAATATATTTCTACATTATCCAATATTTTGCATCTCCAGACAACTTATTTCATGAACTCCAGGCTTACATGTGCTCCAGTTTTATATCTCTTATTTGGATGTCCTATTAGCATCTATCTAAAATCTATTTCTTCAGCTTCCAAAACACTTTTTCCTCCTCTCAGCTTGACTACTTCAATTTACAGCATCACCATCTTCCTGGTTACTCAAGTTTAAAATCTCAAGATTATTTTTTATTCTTCTCACTTCTTTGTCTTACACATCCAAGAGTAAATAAGTTTTTATTAACTGTACAAATTAAGTCATTTTAAATCCCTGGGGTTCAGTTTCCTTACTTCTAAACTAAAGTAGATGAACTACATATCATAAAGTTAGAATCATAGACTCATTCACATTGATCTGCTCCTCTAATCTTATGTTGTGATTGAGGGAATGAATCTTAAAAAAAGCTAAGTGATTTTCCAAAGGTCATAAAGGTATTAAGTAGCAGGTAGTAATTTTGAACCAATGCTGTCTCATTCTATTGTACTCCAATACAGGATACCGAAAGAAAGGAGTCATGGATGACTCAAGTATTATGAACCTGAATGGCTGGGACAATGGTGGTACCAGCAAGAAAAAAAGAATCTGAAAGGATAGACTTATTGGAGAAGATGATGAATTCCATTTTCAACAAAAATTTGAGGTGCTAATAGAATATCCAATTAGATATTACGAGCAAGCAGACCCAGCATTTTATTCACTGAGCCATCTAGCTGCTCCTTCTCCCACTAGAGGTACTTTAAATTTAAATAATCATTTTTGGAATGTGTTGAAAAGGAGATTCTTGTTCAGGTATGAGTTGGACTAGATGACCCTGAACTAATTTTTGATTCTGAAATTCTGTAATTCTGAGAGAATGAATCAATTGGAAGCCAATAGAATACAGAAACTGTGAGATTGGAGGCCAATAGGACACTACAGCTTCTGCTGCTGCTACTGGTTGGTTGGTTTTTGTCCTTTGGAAGAAGACTAAAATGTCATCACTATGTTTGACACTATTGTTGCAGCTGCTGCTGCTACTACTACTACTACTACTACTACTACTACTACTACTACTATCACTAGTGCTGTTATTGTGGCTACTACTAGTACTACTATTACTACTGCTATTGTAGCTACTACTATTTCTACTACTACTACTACTATTAATACTGCTATTAATACTATTACTACTACTACTACTACTACTACACTTACTACTACAGCTGCTGCTGCTGCTACCACTTCTACTATTGCTGCTATTACTACTAATGATGCTGCCACTAATACTACTATTACTACTACTACTACTACTACTACTACTACTACTACTACTGTTGCTAGGTACTTTGATAAGTACTTTATAATTATTGTCTCATTTGACCCTAAACACCACCCCCAGGAGGTAGCTTTTATTATTATCCCCATTTTATAGATGAAGGAACCAAAGCAGAAATTAAGAGACTTGCCCAAGATCACATAACTAATAAATATCTGAGGTAACATTTGAACTTAAATCTTTCTGATTCCAGGTCTTTCTGATTCCTGTGACAAATATCTAATCCTTTTTCAGCAAATAAACAAATAAACCTGCCCCTTACATACTTTCTTATAGATGAAGGTATCACCATTTTTACAATCATCCCCCCGTCAAAACTTTAGAAATTGCCTTGATTTTGCCCATACCTTCCCCTTATACAATCTATTAATGTGTCCTATGAATTATACTTCTATAATAAATCTAATTAGCCTCCTATTTACTGTCCAAGCATGAATGTACTGAACTGACCATGACACTGTTGTACTTAAAAAAAAAAAAAGCGGCTACTCATTGCTTAACTGAAAAGAGAAGTAACAACTGAACCTGACTTTTGAGACTTGTAGTCTTTTATTTACAATTCACCTTCCTCCTTTTATCTCATATTACTTCTCTTCACATAATCTACTTCAAGCAAAAATTGCATCATTTTCCATTTCTTCTCTATCCTCTCATCTCCACACCTTTCTTTGCTTATATTAAGCTATCAGCCTTTGTTCATACCATACCATTATACTAGCTGAAAACAGATGCTCACTTTCCTCTTTCCCTAATCTTTATATTGTTAAATTTCTTTCTTCCTTCAAGATTCAAATCATGCATTAAATCTGCCCTAGTAATAAATCACATTTAAATAGAATTTTAAGGTTTTATAAAGTAACTCACAAATATTATATCACTTTGTTTACTATCGAAGGGAAGGTAGAGGTGAAGGAATGAGAAAAAAATCTGGAGCTAAATTTTTTTAAATGAATGCTAAAATTTGTCTCTACTTGTAACTAGGGGAAAATGAAATGTTATTTTTTTTAAAGTCTATTATATCATTTGATCCTCATCACTACACTGGGAAGTAGGTGCTATTATTATCTTCATTTTACACATAAGGAAACTGAGGATGAGAGATTTTTGACTTGCTCACAAAGGATAACAAGCTAGCAAATATTTGAGGCTCGATTTGAACTCAATTCTTCTTGCCTCCAGGTCTGGTGATCTAATGCTATCTAGCTGTCTCAAAACTTTCTAATAAAATTTCCCTAACCCCACTCCCCACCCCAGCTAAAAACAATCCCTCTCTGTTATCAAATTTCTCATAGTTCTTGGTAAAGATCTTGTTATACTTATTCAATCTTCCTAGAATCCTTATTTTTGTGCAAATATCCCCCCCACACACACACACATACACACACTTAACTGATAATAGGAAAAGAAAGCTTCTTACAAGCAGGATCTGCATCTCTTACTTTTGTATTCCCAGCAGAAAGCATAATAATCTCTTATACATAATAGGTATTGAACAAATACTTTACATTTAACACTGTTCAGGTCAATCCAATCTAATTGTAGGTTTCAGTCCATCAATCCTACACTTAATAATTTTGAATCCTAATTCTGTAACCTAATTTCTTAGTTGTCAATTTTATGTCATATGCAGATTTTAAGTATGTCTCCTAGTCTTCAAAGTAATTGATAACATGAAATAAGATAGTGGAAATGACAGAACTCTATGGCACATAAAGACTTCCTCCCATATGACAGTAATCCATTAATTGGATAGAAGATTAATCTGACTATACACTGATATCAGGGTATATTTTGGAAGTTATTTCTCATTTTAAAACATGCTTCTGATAACTTATTTTTTGTGGTTTGATTCTTTCCAATAAACTTAATAGAAGAGGAGGGAATCTAGTTACTTAGTTTCTATCAATCTGTCTTTCCAATTGAAAAGATTTTTTACTGACTTCCCTATTAAGTTTCCTTGAATCTATATTACTCTTTAATTATCTTTCTATGATAAATATAGTCAAATTTTTCTAGTTATGAAGAAACTGAAATGCAAATGAAATGTGTTGTAGTATATAGTAAATCTATTTATCTGTGCACAATCATCACACTAGAATATAAGCTCCTTGAGGGGAGGGACAATGCTTCAGTTTTGTGATATAGTTTTCCAATTCCCTTTATGAATTAGAGGCAGGGGAAATACTTCATACCTCTTTTTGAATGAAAGAATAACTGAAGAAGTCATATTAATTTTATATGTTTATCATTAGAATATACTCAAGCTTCATAATCATAACCATGAATATACCAAGTATTTACCTACTGAAGATTTGTTTGTCTTTGGTCACTGAATGAAAAATTAAAAAAGAAAAAAAGGACATTAAAAATTGCCTCTTTAAATTCTGAATAAGCATAATGAAAGAGGAACATTTTGTCTCCGAATGTCTCTTTTTATTCTAGTTTGCCATCTGATCTCTTAATTCTTAGTTCTTCATTTCATTTTTATATTATGTGCAGTAAGGGTCATCATAAGTAATGAATCTCAGGGCTTTGGCAAATATATAGCAATGATTTCTATATTATAAAAGTTAGGCACTTTTAACCTGGAGAAAAGAAGGGGAGGGTAGAGGGGGATGCAGGATGACAGTGCTCAAGCATCTGAAGGACTGTTATGTAGTAGAGATTGATATGTTCTCTTTTGGCGCAAGAGGACTGAGAGGACAAAAGTTGCAGAGATAACATTGAGTTTGCTGTCAAGAATAAGAGCTGTCCCAAAGCAGACCTCTTTGGAGAGCTTCAGAAAGGGGTTCAACAACTTCTTGTTGAGAATTCTTTCTGTTTATAAGTTGGATGGTAACTGATACTCCTTCCAGTTTTCAATTTCTGTGATTCTATTACGATAAAAATCAGGGAAATTTCAAACTAAAAAAGTCTCATAGCAACTTTAAAAAGTGAATTAACAATCCTAGTGGAAGTGATATAGTTGATAGAACACAGGACTTAGAGTCAGAAAGACCTCAATTCAAATCCTGTTTGTTATACTTACTACTTATAAAAAAAATCGCTCAACCTCTCTTTGATGTCTCACCTACAAAATTAGGAAGATAATCACACCTACTTGAGAGATTCAAATTAGAATATATATAATGTATTGTGCAGAATGTAATGTTCTATGTAAATGTTAAAACTTTATTAATGCTGTTATTAAGTAGAGGCTGGATGACTACTTGTGAAAGATATTATAGCAGGGAATCATGATTCAGGCAAGGGCTAAACTAAATAACATTTTTCTCAGATTGAAGGTTCTCTAATTGCTCCAATCTAGAATGTTCATTTTATTGATGAAGAGGCTAAGAGGTTACCTATGCCACGTAATGGAAGAACTGGTGATGAGAGTCCACTGATTTCCAGTGTTCTACCTATCCACAGTATTTCTACTCCTATGAAGAGGCACAGGAGTTTTTGTTTCCATCAGTCAATAAATGGGTCATTGTCATCAACAAGAAAGAAAAAGCCGCAGATGTATGACTGTTTGACAAGAGTTATGTAGGGAGATGTTCTTATTCAAATCAAAAATCTCCTGGCCCCATTATGTTCCCACTACACCTGCCAGTGGCTCAGTGTTTGTCCTTTTATCCATTCAGAGGTTTGTTTGACATTTCTGTTTCATTTATCAAGGAAAATCTGACTGCTCTGATAGTATACTCCTATAACAATTAGCCTGCAGAGGATCAGGATTTTAATGTGGCTTTTTTTTCCTAAAATGAAGTTCATTCTATTACTGACTATCACGTTCATTGTCTGTTCATATACAGGCTCTTTTGATTTTGTTTTCCTTAGTTTGTGTTCTCTAAGATGACCTTACGACAGCTTATCAACTCCATTAACAAGCTTCTATTTTGTGCTCATCAACAGATCTCATCAAGCTTTACAAGCATACTATCACAAAGCCAGACAATTTGCTAGGAAATCTTTAAACTTGGCAGTATAATGAAATCATTCTTAAAATTCTTGAGGACAGGAAAAAATATATATTTGTTTTCAGAAAGTGAATCTCTTATTATAGGACTGAGGGTGAGAAAGAATTGCTCTGCTACTTAGCAATATCAAAAAAAAGATTTTCCTTGCCATCAGCATGTTAATTAATATCTGAAAACAAATAAAAGACACCACATCATGTAAGTAAAGTCTGATAGACTGGTGCACTTAGCTAAATAATGTATCCATTATTTTTAACCATCTTTTTCATCTTTTTAAGTACCACTGCATTTTGTTGTACTCCCTGAACAAGTAGTCACTATGGCAAGTGATGAATCATATGGGATGATGCACCTGATGCCAACTAATATTGAAAATACCATTCTAAAGAAATTTGCTCAGCAGGCATTCTGTTGACATTCATTTGGGTAGGGAACAACCTATTTTCAGTAAGCAGGAAAACTTCCTGCTCTTACATTGGCATTTTATACCTCTATTTTATTTCATAGCAATCATTTTACTTTTATTCTCCTCCTTTTCTTTCCCTAACCCCAAGAGATAGAAGCACACCCACTCACTGAATCCAGACATAAACAAGTAGGTGTATGCATACTTGAACCTACATATATAGTATCATACAGTAATTTTAAAATATTTTTATAACTATTTATTTTTCAGTAAAATTAATATAGTTGGATTCCACTAATTTTGACAATCTATAAATTTAGATGGGACTCAAGACTGAAGACTACCTATGCACTATCAATTAAAAAATTGCTAAAGAAGTTAACATGATAAATATCGGAGATGAAAGGAATAAGTTTAACCTTCTTTATAAAATCAAATTATTTGGAAGCATTTAGTTTAATTTAAGAAGGTTTTCACTGATTTGTATGATTTTCCTTCCCTTCAGTTATTATGAGTTAGATCTTAGGTTTTGCTGTTCCATAATCTAATTTAAAGAGAAAGTAACCAAACACCTGATTACCCAGAATTTAAAAAAAACTAAGAAAAAAAGAACTAAGAATCCAAGTTCATTTAGCCTCATCCCTAATAATCAGGTGAATCAGTAAAACAATTAGTTAACAAATATTTAATGTGCTAAAAGCAATGGATATAAAGAAAGGTAAATGTTTCCATCTTCAAAGTGTTTATAAACTATTCTAATATGGCAGAGAAGACATACAGAGTAGAAGAAGATAATCCAAAAGAGAAAGAAATTAGCAGGGGGAAAAAGGGAAAAGTCCTCCTACAGAAGGTGGGATTTAGGCTAAATCTTCAAGGAAGCCAGGAAAACCAGAAAGCAGAGATAAGGGATCAAGAGTCTTGTTAATCCTTGACAAGTTAGGGAAATATAGTTACTGGTATCTATATCATGTAATCTAGTCTGGCATTGAAATTGAGGTTTACATTTACAAAAATGAAAGTGCATAAATGTTTTCCTTCCCTCCCTTTTTAAAAATGTAACATGGAATAATGAAATTAGAAAGTCTTAGTTATTTAATAATAGTGATGACATATAGAATACCTAGAAATTTGAAAACTTATATGTATTACCTTATTTGATCCTTACCATCCAGCAAATTAAATACTAGAGCTATTATTAATTCCTCTTTGTCTCTGTTTTCTCATCTGTAAAATTAGGATAAAAATAGCACCTACATCCAAGTATTGTTATGAAAATCAAATGAGAACAATTATAATGTGCTTAGGACAGTTTCCTCATACAAAGGAGACATTATATAAATGTTTATTATTATATTCTCTCACAGCTGAGAAAGATAAAACTCGGGTTCAGTGATTTAAAAACCAAACATGGTTATAAAATAGAAATAGTTTTATAATCCAGATCTCCCCTAACTCCAAGAGTAGCATTCTTTCAACTATTCATTTATTCCTATTTTTTTTTCATTTTTCATGGCCAAGGTTTGCCCTAGAATTCTTCCACAAAAGCTTCCTTGTAATCTACAATTAAATGAGGTAACCTTATTCTATAACTTGCTCTAGAAGAATGTATACCTTTGAGTGATTCCACCAACTTTGTGTTTTTTTCAGGCATATAAAATATGTGATATTTTGGGTAGAAGCAGAAATTATCTTCAGGTAATCAAAAAATTATTTTTCTTGATCAGAAAGACTGCTTTTTTTTTTGGTAAGGCAATGGGGTTAAGTGGCTTGCCCAAGGCCACATAGCTAGGTAATTATTAAGTGGCTGAGGCTGGATTTGAACTCAGGGTCTCCTGGCTCCAGGGCTGGTGCTCTATCCACTGCACTACCTAGTCACCCTTAGAAAGACTGCTTTCAATTAATTTTAGTGCTCTTCACTCTTTATACCTATGGCATAAACTACTTTTAGTGACCGAATAGTTTTGATATCTCTGGACTGCGGTTCATAACTTTTCATAGATTCCTATAGTCTCAGAATTGGAAAGGCTCTCCAGGGTCATCTAGATCAACTTGCAACTGTAAGGAATCCTTTTTACAATTTCCCTGAACAATGTAGTCTCTACTTGAAAAGCTCCAGTAATGGAGAACTCTGCCTTTTTGAAAAATGCACAAAGGAAGTACTAGCTCATTCATTCTCACAGCTTCTCTAAGACTATGAGTAGGCTGGTTTTTTTGGTTGTTGTTTGTGTTTTTGTTTTTTTTGCTCATCTACTGATAATACTCAAAACTGAAAGAAAAGAGTGAAAGTCTAGGCTATACAATCCTCTCTTTTACATAAGTGATAACTTGGGGTATGTTGCTGATAGGATTCATGCTTTAGGTAGAGGTCCAAGATTCATTCCAACTCAGTCTATAAATCATTTCAGAATGTTATAATAATAAAGACTACCATTTATGTAGAACTTTAAAGTTCATAAGGCATTTTACTCTTATCACTACAGGTAATGCTTATAGCAAACCTGAGGCTAGGTGCTTATATTATTCTATCATAGATATGAGGAAACTGAGCCTGAAAAAGGTTAAGATACTTAGTGTTTCATAATCATCAGGATTTGAGCTCAGTTCTTCCTGACTTCTACCTAGTTACCCACAGATGAAAGAGCAATAGACTGGTAGTCACCTGAGCCAGGGTTCAAATTTTGATGATTTTTCTCTCTCTGCCTGTGTGTGTGTGTGTGTGTGTGTGTGTGTGTGTCTTTCTATCCATCTCTCTCTCTCTCTCTCTCTCTCTCTGTCTCTTGTTGAATGACTTCTTCAGTATAGTGGTCAACAATTATTGAGCTCCAATTTACTGTAAAACAACTCAATATCACCATGCTTCATGAATGCCCTTCTGGATGATACTTAAGCTAAAAACCCTGATGAGAGTGTTAGTGGCAGACATGTCATTATTGTTCAGTCATCTGAGTCATGTCCAACACTTCCTGACTCTATTTTGGGTTTTCTTGGCAAGTGGGTTGCAATTTCCTTCTCCAGCTCATTTTATAGATGAGGAAACTGAGGTAAACAGGGATAAGTGATTTATCTAGGGTCACACAACTAGTAAGTGTCTGAGACTAAATTTAAGCTCAGGTATCCAGGACTAGCACACTATCTATTGAGTCACCTAGCTGCCCCAGATTCATTAGAGCTACTGTTGATCTAATTTATTTTCTTCATTTTATACCCAGGGAAACAAACTCAGAGAGGTACAACAACTAGTTCAAGGTCACAGAGATATGAATGTCAGAATCAGAATTTGAATCTGGTCCTCTATTGGACTCCAAATCCAATGTTCTTTCCATTGTATCATAGGGCAGTTTCTGTAGTAGGTATGAAGCCTATATATATAACTATGACAAACATATAGACAGCATCAACAAAAAAACAAATAAATATTGCTCATGTGACATCATCCTTTTGAGTTAGTCCTACATCTCCTCTTGATCTACCATTAGTAGAAATGAAGTCTGACTTCATTTGTTTTCTATATCTGTCCTCTAAACCTCTCATTGCCATCAGTCGGAAGTTTTATGATTGTATTAAATCTGGAGTGAAAACTTTGGATGATATGGGCAAATACTTAGCATACTAAGTCACTCTGACCTACTTCAGATAGGGGTAGGTTGCCAAAAAGACCCTTATCAATCAGGGTAAGACAATACAGATTGTATTTATGAGATATGGTACAAGAATCCAAGCAGACAAAATCATTTTAATTTTCTCAAAAAGTTTCAATAAACCAGCTTGTCTAAAACTATCTTTCTGACATCCAGAACAAAGACTTAAAAATAATAACCTGTTAATTTTTTTCTTTAAACTTTCATTAAAACTAAGATCTGAGAAGTGTATGTACCATTTTTGTTAGGGGGATGGAGTAGAAACCAGACCTGTAATTTCCCTTCGGGGTAGGGAAGCTCCAATAAAAAATTTTCTTTATCAGTGTAGATTAGCACCTACTTTTAATCATTATCTAAATATGCTGCTTTTTGCACAATGAAAGGTTAGGTGACTTTACCTGAGTTTGCATTATGAGGTAGATATAGGACTTTAACCTGGGCTTTCCTCAATCTTGAGTTCAACTCTCTATTCACCATGCCATGATGCCTTTTCCTTACGTAGCCTTTTAATCTTCTCAAATTAGATATTTCCTACAATATGCATAAAACTAGATAGCTTTATATTCCAATTTATAAGAAATGGTTAGCACACCTGTCACTTTTCTTCCTAAAATAATTTTTAAAATATTATTCCTGTAACAAGACAAAATTCAGCCCCTTTGATCAAAAGCAAGATATTGTTGCTGTTCTTGGTCATCAAGAACCAGTGAACATATTTTACTTAATTATATCTGAATATATATGATCACTTTTTTCCCTAGTAATTTCAGTTGGGTCCTGTCTTTGTGACCCCCCTTTTTTTAGGGGGGGGGTTCTTGGCAACCACTGGAGTGGTTGCCATTTCCTTCTCCAGTTCACTTTACAAATGAGGAAACTGAGGCAAACAGGATAAAGTAACTTTCCCAGGGTCACTTAGGAAGTTTCTGAGACCAAATTTGAACTCAGGTCTTCCTGACTCCTAGCTCAATAGTCGATTTATTATGTCACCTAGCTGCCCTTTATGACCACTTTGGAAGATTCATTATTTGTACTAAGCCTGACTTAGCTGTGATAAACCTGAAAGTTTGTAGACTAAATATGAAAGATCTATAGAAGCAAATATAAAAAATCTATTTAGACAATACAAACATACAAAATAGCTACAATTAAGAGTTAGATTATATTTAAGAAAAATATATATTATTGTTTTCATATATCCACTTCTAAAATAAAAGAGATAGCTTATCTATCTGCTGACAAATCAGACTTTGTAATTTCAAGACTACCAATTAGATATCAAGAAAAAAGGTAAATATTAACAAAAATTATAAATTAACAAAATTAACAAAAATAGATAACTATTAACAAAAATGGAATTGAACATCTTACATAGTAGCAAATTAAAGACTAAAGGTCATCAGATGGAAGATAGATACCCATGGGTTTGAGATATTACAGAAGAAATTTATGATTGAACTAGATGACTTTCAAACTTAGACACTGCTGGTCTATATTTATTTCTTCAAAGAATCAATAGGATAAGCCTTTATTAAGGTTGGCACTATGATACTCTTAAGTACCAAGAATTAAGTAATCCCTATTCATAAGTAGTTTCCAGTCTCATGAGAAATATATTATTATATGTCATTATATATAGTTCTTCATATGTTTTGTGTAAGTTGGTCATTATTTTTGCAATAGAAATACAAGAATGTTTTTCATGCCATATGGTACATATAGATATGTAAATATGTGATATAAATATAAATATGCACAATAGTCAGCAAACATTTATAAGTACCTATTCATTTTAAGTTATAAAACAAGACAAAGTAACTGGGACACAATGCACCATGGTGGAGTTGTGAACTGATCTACCATTCTGGAAAATAATTTGGAATGATATTCAATCTGTGTGAAAATCTGTGTATACTCCTTGATCCAGCAATACCAGTACTAGGTCTATATCCCAAAAAGATCATAAAAACGGGAAAAGAACCTATTTGTACAAAACTATTTTGTAGCAGTTCTTTATGTGGTGGCTAAGAATTGAAAATTGAAGGGAAACCCATCAATTCAGGGTTTCAGTTAACTGAACAAACTGTTGTATATGATTGTGATGGAATGTATTGTGTTATAAAAAATAACAAGCAGGATGTTTTCAGTAAAACCTGGAAAGACATTAACTGATAAAAAATGAAGTGAGCAAAACCAAGAGAACACCGTGTACAGTTGCAGCAATATTATATGATGAAGAACTGTGAACAATATAGCTATTCTCAGCAATTCAATGATCAGCCCAAAGGACTCATGATGAAAAATTCTATCTGCTCCCAGAGAAAAAACATCTGATTACAGATTGAAGTATAGTATTTTTTACTTCCCTTTTCCTTTTCTTCCTTCTTTCCTATCTTTCTTCTTTTTCTTTCTTCCTTTCTGAATGTCCTTACACATAATGACTAATATGGAAATATTTTACATGAGTGCACATATATAACCTATATCAGATTACTTACTGTCTTAAGGAGAGGGAAAAGGAGGGAAGAAGGGATACAGCTATTATTACCTCTGACTGGTCTTCCTCAATGATTCTCATCTATCATCCCCCCCCCCCATTGTTTCTGCCTAAATTGACAGTTGTATGAGTGGAAAGAAGGGGTTAGATGAAAGAAAGGGTCTTCATGTCATAAGATATTATACATTGGCAATTTAGGCAAACAAACAACATCAGTTCTAATGGAATCCATTTATTGTTTAGCTCCCTCTAGGAATAGATGTTTTCGTTTATTGATTTACATAAACTGCCCGCAGGAAACATGATGACCCAAAAGAAGATAGATAGAACGTACTGATTTGCCAGAAGTGGGACAAAACTAATCACCAATCAAATAAACATTTATTAAATGCTTCACTATGTACCAAACCTTGAACATACAAAGAAAAGCAAGACAGTCCCTGTCCTCAGAGACTTTACATTCTAAGGAGAGAGACAACATGTATATACATTAGTGCATACAAGATCCAGAGAAGAAATGGCAAAACACTCTAATATCTTTGCCAAGAAAATCTTAAATGGAGTCATGAAGAATTGAATACAACTGAAAAGATTGAACAACAAACATACAAGATAAATACAGAGTAGATAGAAGATAAGCTTAGATAGGGAAGCTTTAACAGCTTGGGGTTCCACAGAAAAATCTCCAGCAGAAGGTAATGTATGAGCTGAATCTTGAAGAAAGTCAGAGGTCCTAAGAGGCAGAGGTGAGTACATACTTGTCTAAGTCTTAACTAGTAAAGTCAAGATATCTGGTGGAGCACAGCTTTCACTCTGAAGTATCTTGTATCTCCATTCCTTACCTCAAGGTCCTCCATTGGAAGTGTTTGAGCTGAATCTTGAAGAAAGTCAGAGGTTCTAAGAGGCAGAGGTGAGGAGAGAGAGCATTCTAGGTTCTAGGCAATAGGGGATAGCCCATGCAAAGGCAAAGATGGGAAATAGAATGCTATAGGTCAGGGACAATAAGAAGATCAGCTAGTCAGATGTGGAGAGGAGCAAAATGTAAGTTTGTAGAGAGGATTCAAATGTGAAAAACCAGAAAAATAAAAAGGGGGAAAGTTGTGAAGAGTTTTAAATGCCAATTCTATGACTTTATAACCTGGAGATATCAAGAAGCCCCTGGAGTTTATTGAGTAGGGGAAATTGCATGGGCAGAATTGTGCTTTAGAAATATCACTTTGGATGCTGTATGGAGGATAGAGTAGAGTGAGAATAAACTAGAGGCAGAGGGATCAGAGTCAAGGTAGAGAGAAGGCTATTGTAAATGGCATGGCAATATGATAAGGGACTGAATTAAGATAGTGAATGGAAAGAAGGGAACCTAGGTGAGAGATGTTGTGAAGGTCAAAATGACAAGATTTGTTTAATAACTAGATATATACATTGAATGAACCTGAGAGGTCAAAAATGATACCAAGTCATGAATCCAGGCGACCGTTTTGAACCTTCTGAATTTGAGATACCTTTGGAACATTCACTTCAAAATATCCAAAGACAAATGGTGATACAGTACCAGAGTTCCAGAAAGAGTGTAGGGCTTGATATATAGTTCTGGAAATCATATGCATATAGCTGATAATTAAATCCATGGAAATTACTTGATGAGACCAACTTATGAGAGAGGATATAAAGAATAAAAAGGCCCAGGACAGAACCTTCACTTAAAGGATATAAAATGAAAGGAAGATTCTACAAAGGTCTGAGAATGGTCAAACAGGTAAGAAGAGAACCAGAAGAGAACAATGCCACAAAAATTCAGAAAGGATAGAATATCCAGGAGGAGAAGGAACCTGAAACTATATTGGGTTTTAGAATTCAGTCTGCCTAAGGAAAATGATAAACTACTGATCTTCATGTGATTTTTTTTAACTTTAGCTTATCAATAATTCATTTGATTCAAATATACTTATCAAAGTCTTAACTAATAATAATTCCTTACCTCATGGTCCTCAATTTGTCTATCCTATTCTGTAGTAAGACTACCTTTTGGTACCACAGTACCTTCTTTCAGGAAAGTTTTGAGAAGCAGTTTGATGTAGAATCAGGAAAACATGTCCAAATTCTTTAAGCAATTAATAGTTATGTGAGTCTTTGAAAGTCACTTAGTCTTTTTGTGCCTTAGTTTCCTCATCTGCAAAAAGAATGAACCTGAAGGACCCTAAGATCCTTTCCAAATTCAAATCTATGATCTTATGAACTCTTGTGGGCTTGATACTTTATACAACTATTATGATCACTGATTCCAATTTATCATTCTTCCTAATTGTTTTTGCCTAAATCAGAAATGCTGCCATTTAGAATTCTCCCATATGATGAGACAAATAGAATTTAACTGAAATTCCCTAGAGGTTTTCTAGGGACCTTGATCTTTTCTTTCCTCTAAGGCAGGGATGGGGAAACTTTTTTTCTCCCAAGGGTCATTTGGATATTTATAATATCATTCTTGAGCTTTATTTGGACAAACATTTAATTAATTAACACCTAAAATCTTCTAGACATTGAATTCTGAGTTCCACCTCCAATCGCCTTGGCAATGCCAGACCAATATAGTCTATAGGCCAGATCCTTGCCCTTGCTCAAAGGTAGCCTCCCATCTACTTCATCTATGTCTATCTATTCTATATAGTAGATAGAAGTGTGTATGTATATCTACTCTACATATTATATATGTATGTATATATATATATATGTATATATGAAAGTCTCCCCATTAGAACATCATGGCCTAGCATACAGTACTCATTTAATAGAAGCTTGTTTATAGTTTGATTAACTTTAAATCCAACACTCTGCTTATTATATTTTCCACCTTGAGAAGACTAGAAACACTAGAAACCAGCCTGGAGCTATTTCAGCCTGAACAGATTTGCTGCAGCTGGGCTGGGAAGATGAAATGTCATCTACCAAACATTCTCTATGTTTTTACCTCCTTATGTCATGTGCCACCTCTCCCAAGCTCCTCACACAACACAAAAGACTGGTGAAAATACAGATGAAGAAGGAGATTTGCATGTCTGTCTGTCTGTGGTAAAGAATTTTCCTTTAGTCTATTTTTTTCTTGCCTTCCTAAAAACTTTAACTGCTTCATTTTCCATTGGAAAGAAATGAAATACTAATAGGCAAGAAATACAGAAGACATAAATAAACTTTTCCTTCTATAGAGTAATCTTTCAAATATAATTTTAAGGTTTCAAAGACAAATACAGAGCAAAGGTGTATCATGTCATTTTCTCACTTAAATGTGTGGTTTAAAAGCCAAAATTCTTACTGAAATGGTCTTAATGGAGTTAAATCAAAGGAATGCATTTAGTTGTAAAGAAAAATTAAATAAATTTCATTAGATCCCTTGGATTTGTACTACTTTCATTTTTCATTTAGATGTACTACTTACATTTTCCAAATCTGACTAAATGTATGTTGAATTTTCTAACCGATTAATACTAGAAGACTCTTCCACAAACAAATGTTGTCAGGAGAAGAAAGGGGAGGGGGCATTTTTTTCCCTTTAAGTTATATAATTTCTCAATCTCCTAGATCACTCTCCCAAATATAAATTGGAACAATTGCTCATCTGCATTAGTAGAGATAGTTTCCTCATCTATGCCAGTGAAATCACAGATCTGACTAAAAAAAAGTACTTGGACAAAGGTTGTTTTATTCTTTTTTAAAATACCATAAAAAGTTTATCATTTGATAGTATGTAACAAGAATACAAAACCAATCACTCATTTAGCCCTCAAATTCTATTACTGGGAATATATTCTCCCAAATATTATCATTTGGACATGAGAAATTTGTTCAAAAGTTTAACTAGTAGTATCATTTACAATAGACTGAAAATGTCCAAGAGTTTATAAATTGTGATTTATTTAAAATGTTATGATGCTGCTTTAAAAGATATTAAGAACAAGACAAATACATTTATTAAGACACACCAAGTAACAGGAAATGAAGCAAGTAAAGATGAGGGTGAATACTTCGATTCCAATTTAAATAAAAGGAAAACTGTATACACAAAAGAAAGGATCCTATGGACTAAAATTCTATAAGTATAGGCAGCCTAGGAGAGAGAGTAATCAAGAATGAAATTCTTACACATACACACACATCATCATCATCATCATCATCATCATCTTAAGGAGGAAAAGGGTATATTGACTGAAGAGACATGGAGATCCAGGGAAACCACCAACCAACCTAGACTTTTAAAAGATATTCACAGAGGGGCAAAAAGGTGGCGCAGTAGATAGAACACTGGCCCTGGAGTCAGGAGGACCTGAGTTCAAATCAGACCCAATATTTACCAAGTTGTATGGCCTTGGGCAAGTCACTTAACCCCATTTCCTTGCAAAAACTTAAAAAAAAAACATTCACAGAAAAATGATAGCAAAGGCAAGTTACAGAAGATGAATACAAATGTATAAAAGTGTATAAAAGCAAAAATGCTAACAAAAATGCTAAAGCTCAGAATAACTAAAGCTGATAGGAAAACTAAGAATTATAAAAAAAAGACTTTTAAAAATATTTTGGGGAAAAGAGGAGGGTCAAAGGAGAGATGGACATCAAAGAGAAGGCAGACCTACTCAGTTTAAGGTTCCCTCCTTTTGTTTTTCTATCAAAGAGAATAATCTTTGGACTGAAAAAAAACTTACAGAAATATTTATGGAGTTAATATGGAGCCTATATCCAAAATAAGCACAGAGAGCACCTAAATACCCTCAATAAGTTCAAATTATCTCATAGTACAAGGGAAAATTAATTGGCTCTGGAATGAGAGGACCTGAGTTTGAATCCTGAATCTGATACTCTTTGCCTACCTATGTGATCTTAAGCTCTACTTAATTTCTTAATCTGCAAAATGAAGGAACTGGACTAAATGAGCTTTGAGGTCTCTTGCAATTCTAAATCCATAATCCTAAAACCATATTCTAAGATACTGAAATAATTGGCTACTGTTATCACTCTTTTCAGTGTTCTTTGAAAGTCTAAAAAGTTGCAGAGATATTGAAGGACTGAAGAAAATTAAAGAGTTCTACAATTTTCAAAAAAGAGGAAAAGGTAGTACTTGATAGCTACAGGCCAGTGAGCTTGACTTTGATTCCTAAAAATTTTATAGATCATTTTATTAAAGGGACAGTTGGTGAATTTCACAAAAGTGAAGTGGTGATTGCAAAGTATCAGCATGGATTCATAAAGCATAGATCAGGACAAACTGGTCTCATTTCTGTTTTCAACAGGATTTCCATACTGGTAGGTTAGAGAAATGGTGTATATTTCAACAAAACATTTCACAAACTTTTTTATTCTGTTTGCAAAAATTGAAGAACTGTGTATTAAAAAAATAGTACAATTAAGTGAGTTTAGGGCTTGTTACATGGCTGAACTGAAAGAACAGTCATTAATGGTTGGATTTTGGATTGAAAGGTGGTCTGGATCAGTGCTAGGCCTGCAGTGGTTAACATTTCTGTCAATGACTTAAAAGCTTAAATGATTTGCTTCTCAAAAAAGCAGAGGATGTAAAACTTGGAAAAAGAGCTAATAAGCTGGATGACAAGATTTAAAATGAGCAAGACAGGCTAGAACATTAGGCCAGAGCTACAATAACACAGTTATTTAAAAAAAAGATGTAAAGTCATGCATAAAACAAAAATAAAAACACAAGATGTAGGGGATTCTGTTAGATATAATTTGATTAAAAAAAATCTAGGGATTTAAAGGACTATGTCTCTATTTGAATCAAGAATGATATGACAGCCAAAAAAGACAATATACTAAGAAAGATAAGGAATAAGGTGATCATCTAGACCACATCTAGAGTAACATGTTCAGTTATGGATGCTTAATTGTTTGCTTAATTAAGCCAGGATGTGTCCAGAGTAGGGCACCTGAAATAGTGAAGGGCATTCAGTGTGTAAACCCTAAGAGGATTAGTTACAGACATTGTGAATATTTAGTTTGGGGAAGAGACAGCTAAGATGGAAGAAAAGTTAGGAGATGTAATACTGACTGTCTTCAAGAATTTTTGAAGGACTTGGGACTAATTCAATTTGTGCTTTTTGGTTCCAGAGGACAAGACCTGAATTAATAGATGGAAAATGTAATAAAGCAAATGTCACCTTGCCACAAGGAAAAGCTTCTTAATAATTAGAGATATCCAAACATGGAATGGTTACTCCCTATATCATTGGATGGAACTCATAACATAATATGAATGCACATTGATGTGAAAGGATCTATTTGAGCTGTTATTTGGGTGTCTGAACAGAATGGGTTTTCTGAGAAGGAAGGGGCTCACTCTCATTTGAGATGTTCAGGAAAAAGCTAAATATATCTTATATGTCATGAGATAGGAAATTTTTTTGCCAGCTCAAGCAGCACAACCTTCTATGTAAAGCAGAAATAGATGACCAGAGAACAGAAGAATGTTTAAAAGTAGTCATTTAAAAAGCTTTTTACTTAGAATTATATACAAACTAATTGAATGAACTGTAGCATATGAATATAATGGAATATTACCATAACACAGAAAATAATGAATATTACAAATATAAAGAAGCATGGAAAGACTCATAATGGATTGATGTAAAGTGAAGGAGATAGAACCAGGAAAACAACAGTGACTTAGTAATATTATAGAAAATAACAGCAGTAAGAAATTCCAATTCTGAACATTGTGTAACTGTAATCTTCAAGCTTGATAATAGAGACTGTGTGTCCAACCTTTGGCCCATAGGCTATACTGGCCCTTGGGGACCCATTCTTGTATTTGTTATTGTGCTCAATTGTTTGTATTTGTTGCATTATATTCATGAATGAGAAGGCTAGATGGCATAGTGGATATAACATTGGTTCTGAAGTCAGGAGGACCTGAGTTCAAATCCAGTCTCAGATACTTACCAGCTGCATGACCTTGGGTAAGTCACTTAACCCTTGAATCCAGGACTATCTCCAGTCATCCTGACTCATATCTGGAAAGAGATAACTTAGCACAGAATACCCCTCACTCAAATCCAATTCATGTACTTTACATGATATCACCTCCCTAATGTCATGGTCTTCTTCAAGAATGAAGGACATCAATTGGGGAATGGCTTAGTAAACTGTGGTATATGTATGTCATGGAACACTATTGTTCTATTAGAAACCAAGAAGGGATTGGAATTCAGGGAAGCCTGGAGGGATTTGCATGAACTGATGCTGAGTGAGATTAGTAGAACCAGAAAAACATTGTACACCCTAACAGCAACATGGGGGTAATGATCAAACTTGAAGGACTCACTCATTCCATCAGTGCAACAATCAGGGACAATTTGGGGCTGTCTGCAATGGAGAATATCATCTGTACCCAGAGAAACAACTGCGGAGTTTGAACAAAGACCAAGGACTATTACCTTAAATTTAGAAAAAAACAATAACATCTTATTGTCTGATCTTGCTATCTCTTATACTTTATGTTTCTTCCTTAAGGATATGATTTCTCTCTTATCACACTCAATTTGGATCAATGTTTACCATGGAAACAATGTAAAGACTGACAAATTGCCTTCTGGGGGGGGGGAAGTAAGATTATGGGAAAAGTTGTAAAACTCAAAATAAATAAAATATTTAATAACAAGGAATAAAGGACAAATATTATTATCATCATCATCACCATTCATAAATAGGTATGGGGAATTCTGTATTCTGCTCTTGGGATTTTTTGTTGGACTTAGTGACCCAGAAGAACTAAAAGGTTGAAGATCTCTGTTAGAGTAAAAATAAAATGTCCTCCATTTCTTCTTTATAGAGATGGAAGACTATGGGTGTGAAACTTTATGAATACTATTAGACTTGGTTGAAATATTGATTGGTATGACTGACTTGCTTTTTTTTTTCCTTCTCTCTTTTGTTAAAGGGGTAGGGAGTTAAAGGAGAGACTTATCTGCAAATGAAGGCAATGTAAAAAATAACTTTTAAAGAAATTTTACATGGAAATTGATTAATCAATTAGATTAGAATTAAGTACATAATAACTTATCTTTGTATTTTAGGAAAAAGTTTTTCAATATCAGTATAAAAAGAATAAACAAATAATTTACTAAATATCCACAATTAGAAAATGGATTAGTCCACTAACAGTAAGGTTTATTGTCTAGAGTATTTGACCTAAAGTCAGGATTCAATTCTTGCTTCAAATACTTACTAGTGGAAAAATGCATCAATTCATTCATCTGTAAAATGAGGGTGTCTGTATTTGCTACCTCACTAGCTTGTTATGAAGTTCGAAAGAAATAATATATGTAAAGTACTTTGCAAAATGTAAAGTACTATCTAAATGTCAATTACTTAACTTGAAATGGTGTAAAGACATCCAAATGGATATATTCTGAAAATCATAGAATATACAGAAATGAACAGCTAGGGAAAGACCTGTAAGAAAGAAAAGGTTACGTTGGAAATAGTCTAAATATTAATGATTATAGAACTCTAGAGGTTGATGATATGTCAGAGAATCAAGGTCAAGAGAGAACAGAAAGATCCAGACAAATTTCTACATTCATTGGTTAAAGGAAGGAGAAAATTCTCACATTGAAATCCATCTCTCCTTTCTCCAAATTCCTATTTTACTTAGAAATGGATATGATACCAATCTAAAATTTAATCATTTTAAATTTGTCCATATATATGAGTCCCTTCTGATTCCCCTAGTCCCTATTTTTCCCATCTAATAAACTGTAAGTTCAAGATCAAGATTTTTACTTGTCATAACCCCTCAAAGCTTTCAACACAATGCTGAGTGACATCTTGATATCAAGAAGACATCAGGGCAGACAAGTTGCACAGTGGATAGAGCACTGGCCCTGGAGTCAGGAAGACCTGAGTTCAAATCCAGCCTCAGACACTCAATAATTACCTAGCTGTGTGGCCTTGGGCAAGCCACTTAACCCCATTGCCTTGTTAAAAAAACCCTTAAAAAAAAAAGAAGACATCAGTTCAAATCCTTCTCCAAGTACTTTTCTAGCTAGAAAAATCATTTAAATTCTTTCCTATTTCCTTAGTTTTTAAATGGGAATAATAGCACTTGAGATAATATAATTGATCAAGAGATAGAAAACAATCAGAAGAGACTATCAGACTATATCTTGATGATACTGAATTCTGTATTCAGCCCCTGGACATTTTTGTTACCAGCATCATTACTAAAGGCAAATATATATGTATAATCTGCTAACAGGTCCAGGTCACTTCAGACTCTTTTTTTTTAGGTTTTTTTTTTGTAAGGCAAACAGGGTTAAGTGGCTTGGCCAAGGCCACAGCTAGGTAATTATTGAGTGTCTGAGACTGGATTTGAACCCAGGTACTCCTGACTCCAGGGCTGGTGCTTTATCCACAACGCCACCTAGCCACCCCCACTTCAGACTCTTAATAATATCTTCATTTAAACAAAAGTAGTAACAGTAAGGAGTAGAGAGTACTCTGGGGAGTAAGGAGGAAAACCACATATCCTAGCTGAAATATGACCATCAACAAATGTTAAACTACTATAAACTTTGACTGTATGGACTTCTTTAGCCAAAAGAATTATTGATTTACTGGGGAAAAAAAGAATGATATATCCATTTATACTTAATAAGAGTTTTTGTCAGATCAAAATAGTGATAAACTTAGCCAACCTTGATTTTGGTTAAACAATTTTTGCTTTTGTTTTTGTTTAAAAAAACTGAGGGACCTCTAGGTGGTGCAGTGGATAGGGCACTGATCATGGAGTCAAAAGTACCTGAGTTCAAATCTCACCTCAGACACTTGATACTTACTAGTTGTGTGACCACTGGGGAAGTCACTTAACCCTATTGTCTTGCTAAAAATTAAAACAAAAGAACCTGATTTTTTAATAGCAAAACTTTCTAATTTTCATTTAACAAATAAATAAATTATTAAGTTGTTAGTAAAATGGTACTTAGAGTCAGAAATGATGACTCTATTCTGTTACTATATGATCCTAACAAATATATTGTTATTATTTGTACTCCAAGTTCCTTTCATCATATCACAATTCCATTATCACTGCTTTTATCTATTGCATTTTCTCCTGTTTTCTGCTCTTAAAAGATATAACAATAGAGATAATTCTTTTAAGTGATTTTCTAATTATTAATATCGAAGAAGGCACAAAACAGAGAGACATATTCTTGCCAAAAAGTTTGTCATTATCATAGAATATGTCCAGAACAAAGTAGGATTAACTCAAAGTAGAATTTCCTTTGATAAAGAAGTTTTCCAGAGAGAGGCTTCTGCTTGTAGATGAAATTATTCTGGTTGAATCAAATCTCAGAACACTGTGAAGTTTCCCCACTGAAATCTAAATCACTCAAAGATCATAGCCCATATTCAAAAAAAATGTATCAAGAGCACATATTAGTCTAGACTAGGAAACACTTCTACATAGATGACCCAGAGAGTTAGTTATATCTTAGACCAATGGTTCCCAAAGTGTGGTCTAGTGACCTGAAGGTCCCAAGATATTTGCAGGGGGTCCATAAGGTCAAAACTACTTTCACAATTACACTAAGAAATTTTCATTTCTAATAGGATAAATGTAATTAAATATCACCAATATAAACAAAAACTCGAGGGTCTTCAAATGTGTAAAGGGGTCCTGAGAAGTTTAGAAATCTCTATCTTAAACAGATACTATAGAGACAACTGAATTTGAAATTGAATAGGGTGAGAAAAATGTCACAATAATTTGAAGTATTTTGAATATAAACCAAGCTTTTCCCTAAAGAAATAATCATCTTTTTAAAGTTAGTCTTCTTCTGGTGATGCTATATTGATGCCAGTCATGAAACACTGCAACCTCCAGAGGGCAATTGAGAGGCTAATAACGGTTATAAGTAGGTTGTGTAGCATTATTTTAACTAAGAATTGTGCAAAAGAAGAGGTATAAAGCATAGAATCAAAGAGATAATCAAAAGAGGAGGTTGGTCCATTATTTTAGTATTAATAAATAATGGATAATATACCAAGTACTTGAGTCTTAATTTAGAGTTTGTCCTTTTTCCAGCATCTTCATTTCCAAATATATTCCTCTCAGAATCTTACCCAGAGAACCATCTCTTATTCAAAGAATAAAAATTAAGGAGGAATTAAAGGTCCTCCAACAAAACTAGCCACCATGTCTATTCAATCTGACTGTATATGCAGTGTTCCACATCCATTGTCCTCAATCTCTTTGAAAAAACTATTGAGTATACTTTCTAATTTCTTCAGGGTCATTGGTTACTATAATTATATAGGGTTCTATTTTTTTCAGGACATTTTGTTGCAACTTCTATTTAAATTGCTATCATCAATGTCTATATTATTTTACTGGTTCTGCTTATTTTGCACTGTATCAGTTCTCATGAGTCATGTCATACAGACTAAGCCAGATAGCAGAATAAGAGGAAGCAGTATAGCCAACTCCCATCATCATTGCTTCAAGAAAGAATACCAGAAAGCAAAGGAGAAACTAGGTCATCATGGACTGATTAATCTTTCCAGGTCAAGATCACAAATTTGACCTAAAGGCAAGTGACTAGGGCAGGAACTGTGTAACAAAGATAGGCCAGGAAAACAGACTCAATGTACAGAATTCTAACCTAAGACAGCAGCATAGAGACATCTTGATTTGATCATAGTCTCAACCCTGGCCCAGGCCTCAACCAGGGGCTTCCAGAGGGCCTGAGAGCACACAGTGCTCAGTTCCAAACTAGGATCTATTATCTAGAAAAGATTATGGACTCAGTCTTCTACCCAGAATAAATAGAACAGAAGTGAGAGGTGATTATCCCAGAAGGGCTAAAAATCATTGATTTAACTTCCAGATCTGCCGGCTAGGCCATCAATGAAAGAATGAATTAAAAAATGTTAAGAAGCTGTTATGATGCCAAAGATGCCTATGACTCAAAACCAGTAGAGAATAATTTTAAAAGACCTACAAACAAGCTTCAAAGAAAAATTCATCTTGTTTATATGACTAAAGAAAATTCCTCAAAGATATGTTCAAAAATTTTAAAGAGTATAAAATTACATTATAAGTAAAATGAGAGCAATAAAGGAAAAAAATTAAAAATTAATAAAAGTTATATAGGGTCTTCCTATATAGAAACAAAATTAATAGCTCAATAGAAGTATACAACTTTATTCAATAAATAGAGTCTTTGAAAATTAGAATGGACCAAATAGAAGTTAACAATTCTGAGATGACTAAAACTATTAAAACGAAGTCCAAAAAAAACTGAAAATAGAGGAAAAATGTTTATCTCATATAAAAGACAACTGATGTGACACTGAGCATGACCACAAAAAGAGACTGGATATCATATTTCAAGAAATCATGAAAGAAAACTGCTCAGTTTTTTTAGAACCAATAAATCAAAGTAAAAATAGAAGTTGCCTCTTGAAAGAAACCCCCAAATGAAAAATCCCGGGAACATTACAAAAAAAACCAGTGCTTCCATTTCAAATAAAAAATACTATAAACATTCAAAAGTGAAGAGGACAAATATCAAGGGACCACAGCCAGGATCACACAAGTTTTAGAAGCTACCACCATCAAGAAGAAGAAAGAATGGAATATGATATTATAAAAGTTAAAAGTTTTCAATCAAAAATAACTTACCAGCAAAACTGAGTACAATTCTAGATAGGAAAAAAAAGACCTCTCATAAAATGGAATATTTCCAAGAATTCTTTATGAAAAGACCAAAGATGAATAGATACATTGAAATGCAAACATGAGAATAAAGAGAAATATAGAAAGGTAAAATACAAGGAGTCGAAAAGGGAGAAGTAGATTGAAAGGGAAAGGCATTAGCTATTTCTGGTACAGGACAGTGGTAGAAAACTGTATCTGTTGAAGAATGAATAAACAGCATAGGAAAGTTTATCATATATTTACAACCCATTAAATAATATTCATTCTAATCTTCCTCAAGTCCAGGGATTTCTTAATTTTTCTTTTTTTCTTCATTGACACATTTGGCAATTCTTTGGACCTTTTCTCAGAATAAGATTTATAATTGCACAAATATTCATAGAATTAAAAAAGAAAACTAATACTTAAATACATCAAAATTCAAATAATCAAAATATTGAAAGAAAAAAATTCATAGTTTTAAGAATGCTTTCTCTAGTGAAAAGTCAAACAAAAAAGCATAAAAACAACTTATACAAAGTTTGAAGGGGGAAATGATTACCTTTATATGACTTTAAAAAGATTATTGGAGGAAAAGTACAATAATTATGTCCCCTAAATTCCTCAATGCTCCAAAAGGCAAACTGTTCAAATATTTAAAGATTTCAATATATTAAAACAAGAAAAAAAATGATAAAGGACATACCCCCTCCCTCCTAATTTGGAGGGTTTAGGCTATGTATCTTTCAGTGAAACTATCTGAGAGTATCATATTTCTGATTCAACTAAAAAAAAAAAACTATAAAAACCTGTTTCATGTATTTTTTCAGAAGAATGGTTCTATCATTTCCAACTGAGATAAAGGATTAGGAAGTCTCACTACAGCTGATAGAAAAATTCTGAATAATGCCACACAGGAATTTTGCCACTTTTTCCAGAGAGGTAGTTTCTCAGAAAAGTCTATCACCTAAACAGTTTTATAATAGTGATGGAACTGTTTGGCTTCTTCTGTCCTTAGCACATGCTAGTGAAAAATCATTTCAGAACCATAGTCTGCTTAAAGATGTCAAATTTAAACCACAATTAGACTTTTTTAGAGAGTCTATATTCAGGAAGCAGGATCTAAATCTTGAGCATTTTACCATCTTTCCAGCTTGCAATTTTATTCTAGTGATTTAGCCCATGGAAATAGCTACTCAAAATATAAAAATGATATTACAGAAAAGAATTCATAAGAAAGTTCATCCTATTCAAAACCAAATATTATGGAGATCTTAGAAAAAATTTTAAGTGAACTGAAAAACTAGAGGGTCATTTCAACAGTTTCAACTTCCACTTGCATATTTTTCTACTTGTTTATGTCATTGACACAAGATTATGAGGTTAATGAAGTATATGTCAGCTTTAGGGTACACCTTTATCCAAAACTACTTGTAATTATCTATAAAATAGTAAGGGATTCTCTTCCTTCTTCCCCTCCCCATCCAGTTTGTTAAGTGCCTTGCATATTCACTATGGCTAGATCAGCTTCAATCTTACTTCACTTTATTTTTCTGGTCAACTGGACCATGTTCTCTCTAATAATGATGTTGATATTGATATAAATATGGTTCAAGAACTGAAAGTGGATAAGAGGAGGGGAGAAGCTAAGACCTCCATCTTCTTGCCTATCATAAACGGATCACTAATCACAATCTAGCAGATTTAGTTCCTTCCCCACTTCTTCCCATTTGGAGATCCATAATTATAACAATATTTAAAATTGTTACTAGAAAGGATATACATATATATATATATATATATATATATATATATATATATATATATATATATAAAACTAATCTCCTATGGCTCCATTCATAGTCCCTATAGCTTTCCCAGCCTCACTTGGTCATTGCTTGGACCCCAAAGGCTCAGAATATAAATAGTAATTGTTTCTTTTTTGGCCAGAAACTCTGAGGGTCTTCCCCTCACTGATTTTTTTTGAAGGCATTATCTCCTACAAGACCTTATTAAAAAAAAAAGAAAACCTTAGCTTAAAAAGGTCAAGATCTCCCACTGTATCCAGAGCCATCTCCTGTCATGTTCTATCTTGTCACTGACCCAGATGGCTCGGGAGGAGAGAGTGAAACTTTGCACACTTTTACACAACCTATTCCCACTGGCAAGTCATGACATTACCTTTTTGATGTCATGTTCTTCTTTTAGAAGGAAGAACAAAAAACACCACCTCCTTGGCTACCATTCTTCTATTTGTGTAGTTCCCCCTTTAGAATATCAGTTTTTTGAGAACAGAAACTTTCTTCACTTTTGTGTTCATTTACCACCTACCCCCACCATTAGCATAGTTCTTGGAACATAGTGTTTAATAAATTTCTTCATATTAAAAAATAAGAGTGATTATGGACTATATTTGTGGTTCTTTGGCAACTAGGTTGCAAAGTAGATATGGCATTGGGACTGAGGAAGTCTCTTCAATTCTGTCTGTCTCAGTTTCCTCAACTATAAAATGAGCATAATAATATTGCCTACTTTCCAAAGTGAGTTGGTGAGGAACAAATGAGAAACAAAAGTATCATCTGTAAATTGCAGTATGGCATATAATAGGCCCTAAATAAATGCTTGTTTTCTTAATTCCTTCCTTCTGGTGATCCAATGTATTAATGGTACAGAAATTAAACAAAATATTTTAATAGTTTTTCTAAATCAAAAGACATTTGATTTAGATCAACAATAAAGAAAATGATTTTCAGCAGATTAATTAGTAAACCAAAGGCTAAAATGACATCTCCCAATTTCAGTAAGGGGACGTATGTCATTCTAGTCTTTGGTTTGATAATTAATTCTATAGAGATACCGCCATGCAACCTTGCTCAAAGAGTATTTACCTACATATGTTTAATCCCCCTGATTGGGGAAAAAAGGCAGATGGCCAAAAATCAAGGTGATATGAGACTTAAAAATATCAAATTCCAGGGTCACTCCTATGGTCAGGACTCATTTGTTCATATGAATTACACCATCTAACCGCTGTATCTATATTCACAGCTTCATCTTCAGCATAGCACAATGACTAATACATTTCACAACCATTTATTAAGCACTCAATAGTTACAAAGTGTTGGTGTTCAAAATGATGAACCTGAGTCATAAAAAAGGTTAAATTAGATTCTGAATACTAAATTCTCCTCTAAAGTCCTACTATGACTTATCATAGTGGTATAGAGATGGCCCAGGATTTTTGAAGGTTATGCCAAAGGAGAATAACTATAAATATTTATGGAAGATATGGATCAAGATGGCAGAGTAGCAGTAAACAGGGAAAAAAGTTCTAAACCCCAAATTTCTCCAACTAATTCTCTCTAAAAATAAACCAGGTATAATCAAGATGAGGAAATTCAAGAAAAAGTAAGAGTAAGCTGTTTTTTCAGTCCAACTTGGCATAGAGAGAAAGAGAGGTATGCAGACATTGGAGTTGGTATTTGAGCAGAGTGACTTTGGTGGAGAAAGTGAAGCTGGTGACTTAGCACTGCACCCACTCACTCAAATCCAATTCATGTGTTTGTCATGGTATCACCTCTGTTGTCATGGTCTTCTTTGAGAACAAAGGACAAACATCATCATCATTCATCATCATCATCATCATCATCATCATCATCATGCAGACTTTGGGGTTGGTATCTGGTCAGAGTAGGCATAAGTGAAGCACTCCAGCACCCAGAGAGAGGCTGTGCACCAGAGCTAGAGTATCCCAGAATCATACCGAGGCACTACAGGATGTGAGAACAGGTGCCAACTGGCAGCTTGTGCACTCACTATCCAGTTCTAGGTCACAGATCTAGGGAGGACTGTGGAAGGAGTTCTTTGCCCAAGGTGGCTTTCTCAGGTAGGAAGCAGTAGCAGAAAATGAGCTGAGAGGAGCAAGTTCAGGACCAAATGGCAGTGGTCCCACTCCCTAGAAGCAACTCCTAGTCTGATCTGAAACCTACAGAGGAAAACCCAGGCCAAGAACCCCCACACCAAAGAAACATACCCAAAGTTCTTGCACTCTAAACTAGCAGAGCTTCCTAGCTGGCTAATAGTTGGCTGAGCCTAGAAACAATTCTTACTGTTACACAAACCAAACCCAGGTCAGGAACTTGCAGAACTCAGACTACAGTGGGAATAGGGGTTTGGAGATGGGGGGGAGGGATGGTAACAATTAGACTTTGCCCCGAATGAGATCACTTCGGTAGAGTACTGCAAACATTCAAGTTCCCAGAAGACAGGATCTGCCCAGATTTTTCCTACACACACACACACACACACACACACACACACACACACACACACACATACACGGTTAGTAAGAACTCCTGGACTAAAAGTTGTAAGGATTTTGAAATGTATTAGAGTGCCTATACTTATAAAATTACTAATTTTTAGAAATAATTGAGAAAGAAGATTTTTAGATAGTCAATTATTTCTTTAGCTTTCCATTTAAAAAAGATAAATACTATGACAGATAAAAGAAGAAATGACTGTGTGTCTGAGCATTTCAATTTATTAAGTAAGCATGCCAATTGTTCAATAAATAGGGATCTGATCCCTAACTTTTGAACTGAACCCCAAACACCAAAGGAGACAGATTTTTATACATTAATAATCATTAATCAAATGAAAACAATTAATTAAAAGAAATTAAAAGGAACTAATTAGCAGGGATACAAAATTAGGGTAAACTGATTCCTAATTGGAAGAAAGTGGGAAGCTAAGTGGCTCAGTGAATAGAGCACTAGACCTGGAGTCAGGAGGATCTGAGTTCAAATATGACCTCAGACACTTAATAATTACCTAGCTGTGTGGCCTTGTGCAAGGCCCATTGCCTTGCAAAATCTAAAAATTAAAAAAAAATAAGAAGCTCATTGGAAGAAAGTAGGGCTTTCCAAATTGGAGGGGGAGAGTGAATAGGTACAATTCACTAAAAGGATCTGCTACTCCCTCAAAGAATCTGTAAACAATCAAAGGAACATGAAAATAATAACTGATTCACCACTATGGGGTCAATTTCAGATAAGACATATAGGTTGCTTGAGGTGTGTAATTGTGAGAAAACCCTCCACATCTGCCCAGGTCAGAAGCAAAGCCTAGGTCTTTAGTAAAGGGTCTCTAAGTAGCAGGTAGAGATCCAACTTCCCAGCCACACAGGGCTAAGACCTCTCACAAGTCCCACAAATGAATAAAGTTTCCTTGGAGACAGTGTGGTTTCCTCAATTCCCACTATTATATATTTGTTCTCAATTCTCTGAGTTTTTAAAATGCTAACACTCAGCTAAAAAGAAAACCCAGTTATTCAAAAGTGATATATTTGAAGGCATTTGGATTGCTGAAGTTCTACTACAACATTAAACTTCCAATATTGGAAGTTTAAGGCAATATCCAATGCCTTGAACAAAGATAAATAAGGGGATGGAAATTGAGACAGTGTGGTAAATAATTTACCCAATATCATATAGAAGTTCAGCAATGGATTCAGTATCAGAATCTAGATCTGATTGATGACAGTCAGGTGTAGCTGAGCTAAATTATTTATATCATCTTATATTCTATGTTCTCATGCTGCTGACTGTGCTGTAAAAACTTGCCTTTGATATAATATAGCTAAAAAATAATAACCCAAAGGACTATAATGTATAATAATAAATTGGATGCAAGATGTTGCCAACAATTATTTGTGCATGAAAAGTAAAATAGAAGGCTTCATCAACAAGAGGTAAAACCAGGAAAGTGGAACTAGGCAGGTACTGAGAACAAAGGATAACAGCAGCTGCTACAACAACATCCATATCTGAGATATCAAATTGTCTTAGTCCTGGATGGTGCATTGAGAGAGAGTGGAGTTCATTAAAAGATGGAAAATCAAGATGGGGAAGAACCTTGAGATCATACCATACAGCGACTCGTTAAAGTAAATAAAGATTTTAGCCAGGAAAGACTTGGGGGTGCATGATAACTCTCTTCAAGCAGTGGTTGCACAATGAGAAACCCACTAGATCTGGAATCAGAGAGCCTGAGTACCACTCATAGTGGCCTTAGGCAATTAATTCACTTAACTCTTCTGGAATTCAGTTTCCTCATTTGTAAAAGAAGAAGAAGAAGATGAAGAAGAAGAAGAAGAAGAAGAAGAAGAAGCATGGACACATAACTATTAATAAATGATTCTATGGTCAAGGTATTTAAAGGGCTATTGTGAGGAAGGGTTACTGAACTTGAATTGTTTGCTTCTGACTAGCAAAAATTGTAGGAAGGTAAGTAGAATTGAAGAGAGTGCCGATTGTGGACTCAGGAAGACTGATCATCCTGAGCTCAAATTGGTCTCAGATACTTACTAGCTAGGTGATCCTAGGCAAGTTACTTAACCCTGTTTGCCTCAGTTTCTTCATTAGTAAAATGAGTTGGAGATGGAAGTGGCAAGTTACTCTAGCATTTTTGTCAAGAAAACTTCAAATGGGTTCACAAAAACATGACTGAAAATAACTGAATAACAGCACATTTAGCTTTGATGTAAGGAAAAACTTCCTAAAGTTAACAAAAACAGAATGGGCTGCCCCAAGTTTCTATTCACTTATCAAGTGGATTCCATTTGAGAGCATTCTCAAGTAGAAGTTAGATGATCACTTATACCAATGTCATAGAGAGTATTTTTGGTTAGGTATAGGTTGGAATCAGTGACCTCTGTGGCCTTTTCACAATGAAATTCTTTTTTTTTTTTAGATTTTTTGCAAGGCAAATGGGGTTAAGTGGCTCGCCCAAGGCCACACAGCTAGGTAATTATTAAGTGTCTGAGGTCGAATTTGAACCCAGGTACTCCTGATTCCAGGGTCGGTGCTTTATCCACAACGCCACCTAGCCGCCCCTCACAATGAAATTCTAACAGGGGAAGGCAGTTCTTGTTTTTTAAAAAATAATTACAGGGCGGCTAAGGTGGTGTAGTGGATAAAGCACCGGTCCTGGAGTCAGGAGTACCTGGGTTCAAATTCGACCTCAGACACTTAATAATTACCTAGCTGTGTGGCCTTGGGCGAGCCACTTAACCCCATTTGCCTTGCAAAACCCTAAAAAAAAAAATAATTACAGATTTTACAAAAAAAAGTAAGGAAAAAATGTCATCAAAATTAGATACTCAAACACATGCACATAAACACAAAAATAGACACTTAAGAATTTAAGTATAAGCTGAAATGGAAACAGGAAAGGAGGAAGGCAGAAAAATCATGTGATAACAGGGTATAGAAAAGGACAGCCTCGAGCAATGTTAGAAAGCCACAGAATGATTCACTTAGAGCAAACACAGCTGCCTGCCCACAAAGCTAAAAGGCAGAGTGGGAAGAGGGACTTGTTTCACAAACGTAGCTCTCACAAGCCAGATAACAGCCCCTCAAAGAACAGTCTTCACATTTGATGTGTGGAACAACCAGGACTGTGGTTGGCAGACACAGTATTCCCTTCGGTAAATTCGAGCCTCTTCAAACACGAAGTCATGTCCTAAAGACTAGAATTATACATAGGCAGTTCAGATTTTCATTTTCTTCTATCTGAAGAACCATTGAATATCACAAAATGCCTTTTCTCTTATGTTTCCTCAGAATGATTCCCAGGATATTAAAGCATCATCTGAATATTAGGGAATCATCACTTTCCAAAGTGAATTCTGATACTTCCACTGAACAGAATTTGTGCTTGTGTTCGTCTTTTTGAGAAGTAATGTCATTGTACCAGTGGTAACCTTAAACATTAGCCTCAAGTATATGAACATGTTAGCATGTACATCTCTGCTCTCTTAGCTTGAATTTCACAGGAAGTACTCCATTCAATGCCAGTCAGCCTGCCAATAAGCATTTATTAAATAACTACTATGTACCAGGTCTTGTGCGGGGGGGGGGGGGGGGGGGGGCATAAAGAAGGCAAAAGATGGTCTCTGCCCTCAAGCTCACAATCTAATGGATAAGACAACAAGCAAACTAATACTTGGAAACTATGTACAAGATAAATAGGAAAATAATTAATGAAAATCACTAAAATAAGAGAGATTAGGAAGGGCTCACTATAGAAGATGGGATTTTACTTGGGATTTGAAGGAAATCAGGGAATCAAAGAGATGGAGATGGAAAGGAAAAGCATTCTAGGCATAGCGGATAGCTACAGAAAATGTCCAGAAAGGTGTGGTCTCGTTTGAGGAATTGTAAGAGGCCAGTGTCACTGTATCAAACAGTGTAAGGGTAGAAGAATGGGTATAAGATGTAAAACAAACCAAAAAACCTGGAAAGGCCAGGCAAGGCTAAGTTATGAAGGACTTTAAATAGAATAACAATATATGTTAACCACATTTAACAGATAGCTGAAACTTGAAGAAATTCTGCTTAGAATCATGAAATTTAGTTCTAGAAAATTTTATCTAGCTTAAACTCCTCAAACAGATAAATACTGATTTCCTTAATTAACAAAAATCCACTTTTCTCCTGCCTACCTTTCTCCAAAATATTTAGTGAGTCAGGGTTAGAGGGAGATGTAAAAGTAAAGCAATTGCAATGAGCATGCTTAGTCAAATAACACAAATTCATGCACTGGTCATGTCCATAAAAATTTATGGCTCATTTTTCACTCTGAGTTCATCAGCATCTCTCTCAGGAAA
The DNA here is from genome assembly GCF_037893015.1 of Macrotis lagotis. NCBI lineage: Eukaryota > Metazoa > Chordata > Mammalia > Peramelemorphia > Peramelidae > Macrotis > Macrotis lagotis. The sequence goes on along the minus strand of NC_133662.1, from coordinate 128,455,585 downwards.
ATACTACGTCATCAGTTCTCTGGAATTGTGGTTCACCATTGTGCTGATCAGAGTTCTTGTTTTTCAAAGTTTTTTTTTTTTTGTTTTTTGTAATGTTGGTATTATATAAGTTGTCTGGGTTCTACTCACTTCAATCATTTTCAGTTCATATAAGTCTTTCCCTAACTCCTTCATTTTTTTTCCCAGTTAGAAAATTGAGATTCAGGGAGATTTAAGTGATTTGTCTATAAGTCTCAAAGGCAATATCTAGTAGAATCAGCATTTGAACCCAGATCTATTTACTACAATATAATACCCTTCTCACTGTGCAATGGTGCCTTCCTCTCATGTTTAACATGTCTCTAGAACTTGATATTTGCATAATGTCATTATGACTTTTTTCAGACAAAGTAATATAGAAGATGATTCCATTTATTTTATTATTTCTATAATACCTACAGGAAGGAAAGGATGATAAAAGAATAAAATTATGGATGGTTAAATTTTATACTTCTGTTAAATTCCATTGTTTACAACCCTTTGGAAATTAAAACAAAATGGGAAATAATTTGTCTCTAAATTATGTTTCTTTAAAAAAAATCTCTTTAACAACAATAAAGGAAAGTTCATATTTAAAGAAGCTAGTTCCCTGTTTGTGGCTCCTATGTTCAAGATTAGATCAAAAAGTCTCTGGAGTTTTGGTCTCTGGCTTAGCCATTGAACAAAAACTTTTATTATGTCCAGTCATAAAATCTAAAATTTTCTAGTATTCTGGAAATGGCACATTCTGTTGACAGCCAGCAGTCAGGATTACAAGAGAGCAAAACAAAAAGCAGAAATCCACAGAAAATTACTTCAAAAGAACCCTCTTCAAAAGGACAGACTTCACCTGGCCTTAATCATCAATCTAGTCAGAGGGCTAAGTGCACTAGGCTGTTTCTTATTGCGTATACTTAGCCAAGTACAGTCCTAAAGGGAAAAAATCTAGCTCTCTCTCCTCAAATCTTTCAGAGCCCTTTAGATTTCTTTGCATTTTTATTTCTGTACATGTCTAATCCTATTAAATTATAAACAGTATATTTGTTATAGGCTGAATACTGGAAGAAACTTCAGAGATCATCTAATCTAGTCCGTCTTTTTATAGAAAATAGGCCTAGAGAAGTTACCTGTCTTGCCCAAGACCATACAAGGAGTGAGTAATAGATAAGATTTGAAACCATGTCCCTGAACTCTAAATTCAGGGCTCTTTTTTCTTGCATTTTCTCGGCAGACTTAATAAATTAATTGAATTGAAAATATTTAGCCCCTCTAGGGTTTTGCAAAATGAAGTAATTGAGCTAAATTCTTTCTAACTTCCCCCTCTAGTTTTATGACTCTCTCTCTGGTCAATTCTCCTCTTTTTTGTGATCTTGTGAAGACAAATGGCTAAAAAATAGAATGTGGGAAGCAAGTGGTCCTCAATATGGAGAGAAAAATTGGCCTAATTAAGCATTTACATATAAATGAGAATAAGAGTTGCTCCCAAAATGAAGAACTCAAAATGAGTTGGTTGTTTTTTTTAATTAAATTATACTCAACTATTCTACCACTCTTTTGATCTCTTACAACCAATCATTCCTACCATCACATCAAATCATTTATGGAAATATGAAGGATCATAGAATCCTAGACTTAGAGTTACTCTTTACCCTCTTTTATTTCCTTCATCCTATTATTTTCATCATAAGAGCTTGTGGGAATTTGAGAGATAAAAGAATCACAGAATTAGAGTTAAAAGAGAATTTAGAGGCTTTCTAGTTCAACCTCCTTTTTTAACATATGACAAGTCCAGAGCATTTTTCCTTCCAATAGGAGACAACCATGAACTTTGATAGGAACCGAAGCCTACCTCCCATGATATTTCAATTCATATAGTAAATTAAGATTTACAAAGCACTTTATAAATATTATCTAATTTTATTCACACAAGTTGAGGGGGTGTTATTATTATTATCCCCTTTTAAAGAGGTTAAGAGATTTGTCCAGGGTCACACAGCAAGCTAATGACTGAGGTAGGATTTGGAGAGAGTAATAACTGCATTCAAACAGCTATAACTTCAGGGAAGATACTCTGATCTAAAAAACTAATAATAAAATAAGGAGGGAATACATTCCAGGTATGTGGAAGCAATGTAAATATGACTGTGAGGATGTCATTCGTGGAGGGATTTTTAGACTTTATCCTTGGATATTGGTTGTTTCATAATGCCCATATGGAGGCAAATCAATTTCAGTTACAACCAACAAATACAAGGACAGCCTGTGTCACCACTTGATGAAGGGATGTCTGTTTGAATATGATTGACTGATAGGTGGATGAATGAAAAAAGAGTGGGAAGAAGAGAAAAGGAGGTGGCATGATTAAATGGGATAATTTTTTTGCATCTTTGATTTTTGCTGCTCACCAAGGCAATCTCTATATGTCAATATCATCTTACAATGAAAGGCATAATTTTTTCTAAAAAAATAAGTTTACAAGTCTCATTTTAGCACAATGTGCTCTTATATTGCATTACTGAGTACAATAAATCCATTTAACCTCCTTCTCTCCATATATGTAACCTACTCCTTTGGAGACTATAAGGAATTTTGGAAAAGCAAATTAACTCTCCAAGGTATCTAGAGTACCAATGAGAAAATTACATACCATTTAGCTCATTGCTTTATATTCTTATTTCAACCACATTAATATAACCTTACTATGTTATTGAGGTTATTCTCTTAATTTTACTTTGTTTTTAATTTTTCTTTTGGGGATAAGGTAGGGATGTAGGGAGAAAACAACAATATTATTGACTATAAAATGTTACTTGGAAACAAAATTTCAACACCTTACAAATAGAAATGATCTAATCCAATATATGCATTGTCCAAAATACTTTTAATGTAACAGATTTTGCTTTACAATAAATTCAACATAATTCAATCATTCAGTATAATCTAGAATGAATAACTAAAGACTCAACTAAAGAAAAAATCTTTCAGTATCTAGGAATAGCCAGTTAAATCAACTTTTGTATAAATAGATAAAAATCTTTTGGATAACTAAATGAGCTTCTGGATAATTTTGGATAATTAAAAGACAACTGGACCAAAAGTACAAGGTTCCAAAAGTTCAAGAAAGAGATAAAAGATCTTATGAATGATTATTTGTTTTCACAGTTTCCGTTCTAGGGAAAATTTTATGATCATACAAAAATCCCCTGAGGTGAGAGGTATTTTTAGTTTTAAATAATATTGTTTTAAGTCAATCTTTGTAAAGTTGAACATCAATGTCCAAGGGAAATGTCAAAAAGAACATGGTTATTACAAATACTGTCAATTACTTTTTCTCAACTCTATCTCACACCTAATTTTCAGTTTATGTCTTTTTTAAAAATTTTTTTCTAAGACCTAATCTAATTGGTATAATGAGTTTCTATCAATATAGATATCAACTGTTCAGCAAACTATAGTTCCAGGCTCCTGGGGCACTGAGATTAAGTGACTTGTCCATGGTGACAGTCAATATATATCAGAAGTGGTTCTTGAATACATGTTTTCCTGTCTGTGAGACTAACCCTAGATCTGATGTATCAGATCCTTCCTCTTGTTCCTCTTTCTCCTTTTCTTATCATGTTTCTGCTTTCCATTAACAAAACTTTCATCTACCGAATACTAGCTTATTATCATAAGCCATACATGGAATGATAACCTAATCATTTTTTTGAGAATGGCACAAAGGGAAGGCAATATTATTAGTTACCCAACTCACTAAAATTCTTTTTTTTATATTTTGTTTGTAGGGGTGATGACCATAAGTTTCCTAAAGAGTATATATGAGATGAAAAGATATGAGAAACATTGAATTGTTGGTCTAAAAAGACCAGGTTTCTGGGTTAAAATATAAAGCCAATTTCTTTATTGTTATAGTGATTTGTGACACTTCTGAATTATATAGATTCAAGCTTTTTTGTTGTATCTAAAGGAGCAAGAAAATCTTAGTACTGAGATGTTGCAGATATCTCCTTTAAGACTCATAAATAATCTAATGTATGAAATGTATATTATTTATTCAAAAGTTTCTTTCAAGGATACATATCATAATTCATAAATACTTGTCTATTTTTTGTACCTTTTGTTGATGTTCCTACAGTAGTTTGGCAAAAGGGTATACTGTACATACTAGAAGATTTCCTCAAATTCTTATAACATTACAAGAGTACCAGTGGAACACTGTATCTGTCTATCTCTCATCCCTCAATTTCTTTATGTGACCAGCCAATCTTTTCTTCCTGTCATACAGTTCCTTCATCTTTTACTTCTAATTTTCGTTTGTTTGTTTGTTTTTAGGTTTTTGAAAGACAATGGGGTTAAGTGGCTTGCCCAAGGCCATACAGTTAGGTAATTATTAGGTGTCTGAGGCCGGATTTGAACTGAGGTACTCCTGACTCCAGGGCTAGTGTTCTATCCACTGCACCATCTAGCTACCCCCCATCTTTTACTTCTGTGGAGTTGGAAATTGCACCTTGCTCATACCCATTATGCATCTCTCTTCTAACAGCTGTGTGATATCTATTTTTAATGCTTCATAAACTGTTATATTCCATATATCAATGTCACAACATTAATAATATGTTAATATTGAAAAGATTAATTGTGAAATGATTGAGATGTAGGTCACTGTTGAATATCACTTGTGAATTCCTTCTTGTTCTCTAATAAAGTCCTAATTGATAATTTCCTTAAATGTAAATTATTTTCATAAAGGTTCTATGAAAATAAACTTATAGATTGGTCATTGCTGATTTTCTCATGTTCACTTTTGAAGTGAAAAAGATCTGAGATTTTTTCCATTCTTTTGTTATCTTCTCTTCCTTTAGATTTTAATTTCTCAGTATGCTCACAATTATGTTGCTTCCAGAATACATTTCTCCTCTCTATACTTCATCTAATACAATTTCCTTAGCATCAATTCAACTTCTGCTATAAGCACATCTGGAACTGTGCAGTTGAGGTCCAAATGTGGATATAATATACATAAATGTGCTGAGTGTTTCCTTACAAAATATCCCTCTTAATAGTTTACCAAAGAAAAACTTTTATTTTGGAAATAAATAAAATATTAAAATGAGGATTAGGCAGGGGTATGTTGAGGCTCAAATGGAACAATGATAGTAAAATATTTTTCAAATATTCAGGTAATCATATGATGCCAGTTATTTTTATTATAATTCTTATCATCATCATCATCATCACTATTATTATTACTACTGACCTATAGTCACTAGACTCCAGTCGAGTGATGACATCATTATCTGAGCCTCCTACTAAGCTGAAAAAAATGTTTAAATAAAAATATAGTGGTGAACTAGGTCTGAATTTAGAGTTAATTTGCATTACTAATATATTCTTGAGCCTAGACAATCAGACAACAATTCAAGCCCTGATTTGAAGCCAGTGCTGATTTCTGATGTGCAAATGCTCATATTTAAAATTTAACAATACCTCTGAATTAAAAGTGGAATTAAAGGACTGGACCAATACATAATTATAATCAACCCCTTCTCTTGTAAAGATCTCTAGACCACAGTTACTATTTCAGAAGTAAGGCCATCTGAAATGGTACCAAGGTATCAGGAAATCCCTTTTCCTTAAAGTACTTGAGGAATGCATGGAGAAATATACCCTATGGCAAGACAACTTATGTAAACTCTACATTTATTTTTGACTCTTTTGCTAGAAACACAAACACAACACAAAAACATTTCCATGATACTATACATTGAAGAGCATTGTTGTTCAGTTGTTTTGTAGTCATTGATTTTCTATGACTTCATTTGTGTTTTTTTGTTTGGTAAAAGTACTGAAAAGGTTTGACATTTCCTTCTTTAGCTCATTTTATAGATAAAGTAAGACAAACAGGGTTAAGTGACTTGCCAAGGTTCACACACTTAGTGTCTAAGATCGGATTTGAACCAGAACTCTATTCACTGTGCCATCTAGCTATCCAGAAGGTCATTAATAATATTTGATTCACCAAGAACCTCTTCAAATATCTAAAGCAGGGTACTCAGTCAGTCCTTCAGTCATAGTTTTATTATTTTTTTCATAGCAGCAGATTGATCTGTAGACCAGAATTTTCTAATTTGTTATCAGAGTACTGTACCAATACATTTTATAAAGGGGCATCTTGTTCTTTGAGACATTCTAAAGGGGAGAATATAATTTGCTTATAAAAAGCAGGCAAAGTTCTTTCTCCACATTTATTCCATATCTTCTTTTTAATCCTTATCCACCAAGAAATTATTAAGTTTCTGCTAAGAGCAAGGCAGTGTGGGAAGTCTTGGGAATACATAGACAAAATATTAGACAAGCTCTGCCCTCAAGATGCTTAGAGTCTATTAGAAAAATTAGACAAATAAGTCTGAACATGATTATTTGAGGGATTAGGGTTTCCCATAAAATATGCCAAATGATCTAAGTCTTAAAAGAGGCCAGAATTTTAAGAGGCAAAGGTAAGGAAAGATCACATTCCAGGTTGGGGGTACAACCTGGGCAAAATATGGGATACCAAGTTCAGGGAATAGATATAAGCCAAACTGACTAAAATATAGTGTTTGAAAGGGAGCAATGTGTAATAAGACAGAAAGATTATCTGGAACAGGACTTTGAAATGTTTCAAATGCCAAGTGAAGAAGTATATATGTTACCTTGAAGAAATAGAGAGTCATATTATGGAAATAGCATGAAGAAGAAATTTAGAAACTCAATTTAAGAAACTCAATTTAAAAAAATTGTTTTACATATAATTGGGAAAATTGTTGAAAAGAAATAATCATTGAAGGTTCTTAGAAAGGGCCTGACATAATATGAAGTGGGTTTCAGGAAAATTATTTCAACAGATATGTGGAAGATAGGTTGGAGGAGAGAGTTAAAAAGCAGAGAGACTAATTAGAAGGCTGTTCCACATATTCTCAATGAGAGGTAAAGAGGGCTATCTAGAGTAGAAATCAACCAATCAATAAACATTTATTATTGACTTGAATGTGCAAAATTCTGAGGATACACAAAGAGGAAAAAGAAGGTCCCTGACTTCAAAAAGTTTATAATCTAATGGGAGACAAAGGAAAGACCCTGGGATTAAGAGAGGTTGGAGAAGACTTCCCATGGGAGATGGAATTTTAGCTGGGACTTAAAGGGAGCTAGAGAGACCAATTGTCAGAGACAGGGAGGGAAAACATTCCAAACATGGATAACATCCAGAGAAAATGCCAAGAGCAGAGAGTAGAAGGACTTATTTGTGGGACAGCCTGGAAGCCAGTGATATAGTATTAAAAAGGTGTAAGAAGGTGTAAGAAGACTGAAAAGATGGGGGGGGGGGGACTAGGTAATGCCAAACAGAGCATTCTGTACATGATCCTATAAATTTTTGGAAGCCACTGGTGTCTGAATGTTTGGAAGGAGGGTTGTGTGTGTGTGTGTGTGTGTGTGTGTGTGTGTGTGTGTGTGTGAGTATGATGTGATTGGACTAGGGCTTTAGAAAAATCACTTTATGGGAGGGTAGATTGGAGTGGAGAGAGACTCTAGAGAGTCAAACCTACCAGGCTATCATAATAATCCAGGAATGAGGTGATGAGGGCCTATACCACTATGGTACCAATGTCCCAAGAGAACCTATGTATTTGAGAGGTGATGAAATAGTGAAATCAGATCTTGGCAACAGACTGATTGTTTTCATTTTAATTTGTTTGTTCTTTTGGTGGGGAGAGGGAGGTAATGAAAGATGTTAAGAAATCCAGGATGACTCCTAAATTGTGAACCTGAGAGACTAGAAAGATAGTGCTGCCCTTGAAAGTAATAGGGAAGATAGAAGACAGGATTAGAGTTTAGGGGGATAGATGATGAATTCCATTTTTAACATATTGAGTTTAATATGCTTATTGGACATCCAATTCAATATGTCTAAAAAGACAGTTGGAGCTAAGAGATTGGGGGTAAGCAGAGAGATTGGAGCAGAAATGATGAATTTGACACTCATCAGCATAGAAATATTAATTAAATCCATGGGAGCTGATAAGTTTACCAAGTGAAGTAGTACAGAAAGCCAGGACAGAAGGGAGGGCAATTACTGTTAAGAAAAGTGAAAGAGAAAAAAAAGTGAAAGAGGAGGCTCTAACAAAGGAGTAGTGGCCAGATGGATGGAAGGAAAAAGAACCAGGAGCAAGAAGTGTCCTGGAAACTAAAAGAAAAAAGAATATCAAGGAAGAGTGATCAACAGTGTCAAAAGTTGCAGAGAGGTCAAGGAGAATGAAGATTGAGGAAAGATCATTGGATTTGGTTACTAAGAGATTATTAGTAATTTTGGAGAGAGGAGTTACAATGGAATGATAATATTGGGCAGTCAGATTGTAAGGAGATTAAAAGATATCCTTTTGAGGTGTTTAACCTCAAATGGCAAAAGAGATATAGGATGATAGATAATGGGAAGAGAAGAATCAAGTAAGAGATATTTTTAGAATAAAAGTGGCAGGACAATGTTTGTAGGCAGTAGGCAACAAGCCAGTAGAGAGAAAGAGATTGAAAAATAAGTGAAAGTAGCTAATACATGCAAAGAAAAAAAAAAGATGTTCTAGATATTGTGGTGGGATAGGTTTTTTTGCTCGAGATAAAGAAAATGAAGAATTGGAGATTATTCAGATTTTAAACAAAAGATGTAAGGATGGTAACTCTTTAAGCAGGGAAGTTGGAAGGTTAGGATCCAGGAGAGGCATTAAGTTCTGTTTTGGACATTTTGAGTTTGAGATTTCTCCGAGATATCAAGGTGACTAAATAAGATCATAGATCTTATGATGGAAAGATCCTTAAAATCTATATGGTACAACACATTCATTTTACAGATAAGTAAACTGAGGTCCAGGAACATTAAGTTGTCTGAAGTCAATAGGTATTTAGTTTTATAGGTGGGATTTGAACCAGGTCCTCTGACTCCCACTCAAGAAATGAGAGAAGAAAATGAGGTTGTTATGTAAATATGAAGAAAGATTGATAATCCAAGTTGGGGTGTTGGTTCAGGTTTCTAAAAGAAAAGATGACCAATTCTCTGTAGACAATAGATTCTATCTGACTACTTGCTTCAAAACATCATTGATATAATTTTGATTACATTAAATTAAAAAGCTTTTGCACAGACAAACCACTGTAACCAAGATCAAAAGAAATGTAGTAAATTGGAAAACAATTTTTACAACTAGTATTTCTGACAAAGGACTAATTTCTAAAATATAAAGAGAACTGAGTCAAATTTTCAAAAAATAAGCCATTCCCCAACTGACAAATGGTCACAGGATATGCAAAGGCAATTTACAGATGAGGAAATTAAAGCAATCCATAGTCATATGAAAAATTGCTCTAAATCATTACTCATTAGAGAAATGCAAATTAAAGCATGTCTGAGGTACCACCTCACCCCTCTCAGACTGGCCAATATGACCAGAAAGGATAATGATAATTGTTGGAAGGGATGTGGGAAATCTGGGACACTATTATACTGTTGGCGGAGCTGCGAACTCATCCAACCTTTCTGGAGAGCTATTTGGAACTGTGCCCAAAAGGCAACAAAAATGTGCATACCCTTTGACCCAGCAATATCACTACTGGGTCTATACTCTGAAGAGATGATGAAAAAGGGTAAAAATATCACTTGTACAAAAATATTCATAGCAGCCCTGTTTGTGGTGGCAAAGAATTGGAAATTAAGTAAATATCCTTCAATTGGGGAATGGCCTAACAAATGGTGCTTTATGTTATGTCATGGAACACTACTGTAGAAACCATGAGGGATGGGAATTCAGGGAAGCCTGGAGGGATTTGCATGAACTGATACTGAGCAAGATGAGCAGAACCAGAAAAACACTGTATACCTAACAGCAACATGGGGGTGATGTTCAACCTTGATGGACTTGCTCATTCCAACAGTGCAACAATCAGGCACAATTTTCAGCTATCTGCCATGGAGAATGCCATCTGTATCCAGAGAAAGAATTGCGGAATTTGAACAAAGACCAAAGATTATTACCTTTAATTTTTTTGAAAATGGTATCTTATTATATAATTTTACTATCTCTTATACTTTATTTTTTTCCTTAAGGATATGATTTCTTTCTCATCACATTCAACTTAGATCAATGTATACCATGGAAACATTGTAAAGACCAACAGACTGCCTTCTGTGGGGGTTGGGGAAAGGAAGCAACAATGGGGGGGAAATGGTAAAACTCAAAATAAATAAAATATTTCTAAGAAAAAAAGCAATTGAGGTAAAAGGTTAAAAAGACCCATCATTGATATGTAATATGTTATTTAGGGATTATCACCATCACCCTCTCCCAACACATACTACTCACCTGTCCTTAAGGATCCCAGGAAGGCTGTTGGCACCATAGGCCCTCTCACCACTCACAAGAGGGAAAGAATCATTTTACCAGCTGCCCTAGTACTCTCTTCCTCAGAAATGTAAAGTGATTTGCCCATTTCAATTTTATGTAAGCCTGATCTTCAACTATTCCTGCCCCAGATCCATATGCTCTAACCCAGACCAGAGTATATTTTGATGGTGGTAACAGTTACCACTAAATAGACAAAAATATATTTTTTTTAATTGGAAAGCTCACCTCTGGAATGCATCCAAAATATGATCTGGGAAAATAGCACACTTTAACCATTTCCATAAGACAGTATTTAGTTCCCACATTAGGTTGTGAGCTCCTTGAGAGCTCTGTCTGTGTGTGTGTGTGTGTGTGTGTGTGTGTGTGTGTGTTTGCCCTTCTTTGTACCCCCAGCATTTATCACATTGCTTGATGCTTATAGATGAGTTCCCATTAAATCTTCTTTAGTTCTTTTTCATTTATATCCAACTCTTCCTGAATCCATTTGGGGGTTTTCTTGTCAAAGATATTTGCTTGCCATTTTCTTCTCTAGTTCTTTTTACAGATGTGGAAACTGAGGGAAACAGGGTTAAGTGACTTTCCCAGGATCACATAGCTAGTCAAGGCCAGATTTGAACTTACAAAGATGCATCTTCCTGAATCCAGACTCAGTACTCTAGTCACTATACCACTAGATGCTCTAGATTAAAATTTACATTTAAAATATTATTTGTCATTCTCACTCAGCATAAGGTTTTTAGTTATAGAAATTGTTGAAATATAAATGTTTTTGCTCAAAGTATGAGATCAATTTACATTTTAAGATGTTAGGATTGTATCTCTCTGCTGATTGCCCTGTTTCCATTGGAATACAGCCCTAATAGTTAAAATAACTCATTAATATATTACTAAACTAGTAAGTTCCTAAGGGCAGATTTGAGACAGCTTGATAACAAGCCCAGTGGTCAATCCACTCTGCCATCTAGCTGTGAGTTAGATGCTATTATTATCTCTATTTTAAAGTTGAGGAAACTTCCCCAAAGTTACAAAACTATGTATCTGTCTGGGGATGGATTTGAACTCAGGTCTTTCTGTGTCTGGTACTCAGCTAATTAACGTCTGAAGTGAGATTTGAACCCAGATCTTATAGAATTCAAGGTCAGAATAATATCCCTTTGATACCTTTTATGATTTGTGATTAGTATCAAAGTGGTGGTGGCAGTAGTTGTCCATCATTCTTGAAGAGGTCAACAATGGTATCACAATGTTGGAGTCAAGGCAGTGTGTCTAACTATGACTGATAAGACTAAGCTCTGCCACAGGTTGGGCACAAATAATCCAAATGAACATCTGAAGTGGAAGTATCTCTAAATTTTTGCATCTCACATTTCTTTTTATCTATCAATTTTATCTATCATTAATATATTAATATATAATATATGTCACAATTTCAAACTTTTGCATTGTCTATTACATAAGACCATTTTCATCACCAACAAGGTGGGGGTTGGCAGAACTATCTCTAGGGGTGGCTAGGTGGTGCAGTGGATAGAGCACCGGCCCTGGAGTCAGGAGTACCTGGGTTCAAATCTGGTCTCAGACACTTAATAATTACCTAGATGTGTGGCCTTGAGCAAGCCACTTAACCCCATTTGCCTTGCAAAAACCAAAAAAAAAAAAAAACTATGTCTCTATATCTGGACTATGAAAATAAACAGCTCCCAACGCATTAAAAAAATAAAATAGGGTTAAAAAGAGATGGATTTGTAGGTTCAGTAAAATCAGGCAGTGAACCTAAAACTAATTTTGTGGACTCCATTCTTCCTTTGTATTTAAATTTAACAGGGGAATCTAATGTGGGAGGGGAAACATGAGAAAGCTTCAAGCATAGCAGATAAAAAACTTTAAATGCCAATCTGGATACCAGTGGGTTCTGATAGGCTACTGACCTGGTAAGCAATCCTTAACCATGGAGATGACTTCCAGGGTCAAAACCAGTTCTAACAAATTTTGGCAAGATCAGTGCAAATTAAACAAAAAGTAATTCTTATGGTCCCCATTTTTGCAAAAAAAACTTCCAAAATCACCATATCTACTTATTAAGAATATAGAAATGCATTTCACCTTCAAAACAGATACTTTGAGATTAATCACTGACCAACCAGAGGTTTTGTAGTATCATAGATTTAGGGTGTGAAGAGAGCTTAGCGATGTGGAGACTGAGGAAAAGAAGGAAGGAAACAAGAATTCATTGAACAATTATGTGCCAAATACTCTGCAAAGTGTTTTACAAATATCATCACGCTTGATCCTGACAAAAACTCTAGCAGTTTGTTGTCCTTGTTGAATCATTATAGTCATATCCAACTCTTCATGACCCCAGTTGGAATGACTTGCCTTCTCCAACTCAATTGCAGATGAGGAAACTGAGGAAAATAGGGTTAAGTGACTTGCCCAGGGTCTTACTAAACTAGTAAGTTCCTAAGGGTAGATTTGAGACAGCTTGATAACAAGCCCAGTGGTCAATCCACTCTGCCATCTAGCTGTGAGTTAGATGCTATTATTATCTCTATTTTAAAGTTGAGGAAACGTCCCCAAAGTTACAAAACTATGTATCTGTCTGGGGATGGTTTTGAACTCAGGTCTTTCTGTGTCTGGTACTCAGCTAATTAACATCTGAAGTGAGATTTGAACCCAGATCTTATAGAATTCAAGGTCAGAATAATATCCCTTTGATACCTTTTATGATTTGTGATTAGTATCAAAGTGGTGGTGGCAGTAGTTGTCCATCATTCTTGAAGAGGTCAACAATGGTATCACAATGTTGGAGTCAAGGCAGTGTGTCTAACTATGACTGATAAGACTAAGCTCTGCCACAGGTTGGGCACAAATAATCCAAATGAACATCTGAAGTGGAAGTATCTCTAAATTTTTGCACCTCACATTTCTTTTTATCTATCAAAATTCTGTTTTTCCTCATAGCTCTTGATGTGGGCACACCATGCTAGGCAGTCTAATGCCAGTGTCTCCCATATCTCATAGTAAATTCCAAAGTTCTTCAGAGAGACCTTGAGAGTGCCCTTGTATCACTTCTGATCTCCATTGGAGTGCTTGCCTTGTATGAGTTCTCTGAAAAATAATCTTTTAGGTAAATGTGCATTTGGCATTTGAACAATGTGGTCAGTCCCATAGGAGTTGTCATCTCTGAAGAAGAGTTTGAGTACTTGACAGATCAGTTCAAGAAAGGACACCAGTGTCTGGTACCTTATCCTGCTAGATAATATTTAGAATCTTTCTAAGACAACTCAACTGGAAAGAATTCAGTTTCCTGACATGCACTGGCATACTGTCCAAGTTTCACATGCAAAATGCAATGAGGTCAACACATTGTCTCAGTTTGGTTTGGCAGTCTAATACCTCATCTCTCAATACTTTCCTTTGGAGCCTCCCAAACAACTAAGCTAAGTTTGTCAATTTGCACATCAACCTCAGCTAGGTGGTGCAATGGATAGAGAACCAGCCCTGGAGTCAGGAAGACCTGAGTTCAAATCCAGTCTTAAGACACTAAACAATTACCTAGCAATGTGACTTTGGACAAGCCACTTAACCCCACTGCCTTGCACAAACCAACTAAACAAACTATATATTCTTCCTTGGGAAGTATACTGCCAAGGTAAATGATCTTATCCACAGTATTTAAAATTTCTCCATTTGCCAAAATTGATGGCTTCACATATGGTTGGTTGATTCAGTGCTTGTTGGTGGAGAACCTTTTTCTGGTGTTAATTCTTAGGCCAAGCAGAGAATCAATCTACATTTTGTTTTACCTCAGCCTCAGAGGTTTCCAGTACACAATCATTTGCAAACAAAAAGTCATACACCAACTCTTCCTCTACTTTCGTCTTCAGCACTCATTTTTAGGTAGGATATGATTTGGCTTGTTGTGTGTTAAAATCATATATAGATATAAACTATTAAGAAACAAAGAAAACATTCTAAATGGTCCTCAGATCATCAATAATCAACACAGAGTATCTGTGCTGGACTTCTATTTTTCTCTCAGTGCTTTATTTAATTGGTGAATTTTATGAGACCTGGGGAAAGTGAGAAGAAAAAAAAAAGGAACTCTATTCTCGATTCCATAGATAAAGTGCTCAGTCTAAGTTAGGAAGACCTGAGTTTAAAGGCAATCTCAGACATTCACACATGTGAGCCTGGGCAAATCATCTAAACTGACTAATCTGTAAAATGGGAATAATAATAGCACCTACCTCTAGAATTGATCTAAGTATAAGATATTTGTATCATACTTTGCAAACCTTAAAACACAATACAAATGGTAGTTGTTATTATTTTCATTATTATTATTATCATCATCATCATCATCATTATTATTACAAGTTTAATTGATTGGTTCTTGAATTTTTTTTATTTGAACACTTTTGTGGTTGATCGTTCCAAGGGAATGGGAAATTTAAATGAGAAAACCATTGTATTGAGAACTTAAGAACCATTGGTGGACACTACCTCAAATACTATATAATTATCTTTATCTCAAATTAACCTGCTTTTGATTTGGGGGGGCAGGGTACAAATTTGAACTTGTGATTTTACTGATGTGGGCAAACTCCTAGAACTGAGGTAGATCAGCAATTTTTTGATAATTTATAGAGCTCAAGATTTATATTTGGGCATCAGCAGTCAGCAGAGGTATTGTTCCTGACTCCAAGGATAGTCTCATATCCATTGCCTTGGGATCTCAACTTGATCTTAATTATTGTAAAGATAAAAATAGAGTAACTTTTTATTGAAGTATGAATTCATCCATTTTGGATGATTTTCAGAACCAAGATTTCTTCGATTAACTATTTCTTTCCAACTTCCATCTCCATTGACAGAAAGTAGGTTACTATTAATCAATCAACAAGTATTTATTCAGTGTCTGCTCTGGGCAAAGCATTGGGATCTAGGTAACAATAAACAAAACTATTCCTCACTCCTAAGATCAATACAGCAAAAGTGTATATGCTTGTGTGTGTGTGTGTGTGTGTGTGTGTGTGTGTGTGTGTGTGTGTGTGTGTGTGTGTGCTCCTTAGCCTTTTCTTTCTTTTGATAACTTTTTTGCCTCATTTGCTAGTTTTCCAGCTTTCTCTTGACTGAGTGCCTTTTTCAAGATATCATGACCCCAGGGAGAGAGAAAAAAAGACATAAAGGTGACCATTGTCCCTAGCTTGCTATCTCTCTTAAGAAATGGACAAATGGTTCCTTACAAAATAACTCTTAATATAAGAATCAATTACATCACCATCTAAAAAAGAAAATTTTCAGTCTTTCCTCAATCCTTTGCTTTTCTTTTCTTTTTGGCCTTTAATTTATTGCAAGCTCAGGATCAATTTAATTGAGTAAGAATGTGCAATGTCCCTTATAGAACAATAGGTCTTCATAGCTTTGTTTAGGATTCAAATGTTTCAACTGTGCTCTGAGAACTGTATGTCACCTAAGCAGTTTTTCCTAAAAGAGTATCAATTGAGCTGTCAGATTTGATTTTTTTTATTCACAGTCAAAACTAACAACTTGGCACTCTATGTATTTTTCTACAAGCTAAATTTCTATTGAAAATATGTTCACCTGCTGAGTGACAGACTTGTAATGTGTAATTACAAAAGCAACACTCAATCTATCCCACAGTATTTCTTCTGTTTGCAAGCAACAAATAGAAAGATGTTCGTGTTTTTCTCAACTTTATCATGAGGTAGCTGCTCTACTTCCCCCACTTTTCCTGAATAAATGGAGTTCCAAAAGAGATCAACATTTGTTCTCATTAGCAAAAGAAATAAAATGAACATTTTCTCTACACAAGCATCTGACTATCTAATGATTTCTCTACCATTACCTCCTATCAGACTAAGGGTATTTCATTGAGAAAACAAAAAAACTTTTATTTCAAACAAGAGTAATACACCTCAGTTGTGTTCCTTTTCAAAGTGTATTTTCTACTTTCTAAGAGTATTCTTTTAAGCTTTCTATCATAAAGTCTCACAGTTTATCATAGCCTAGCTCATGCCTCCCCTTCAGATTCAATTTGGGGAGTTTTCATATCTAAATGAAGGAAATGCTTAACATTTTATGATAAGAACATTGTAAGTCTTTGGTTTTCAAGGAACACTGTCCTCTTTTTTTTTTTTAATAAATGTGCCAGAGAAAAAAGGAAGATAAACACTTCATGCTTTGCAAACATAATTTGTTTTAGTTAATATTGCATTATAAGAAATGATGAGCTCAGTTAACTCAGAAAAACATGGAAAGACTTTCACAAAATAATAAAGTGAAATAAGCAGAACCAAAAGAACATTGTATATATAGTGAGAGATATTGTTTTAAGAATGATTTTGAGAATATAACTTATTTTTCTATTATAAATACTCAAATTAACTATAAAGGAAATATGAAGAAAGATGCTATCTATATTCAAAGAACTATAAATAGAATTATGAAAAGAACAATTTTACATATGTATATACATATATATGTATACATACATACATATGCCTATTTGTGTCTAATTGTAGCCATCTCTAGGAGAGGGGATGATTAAATAAAAAAAGAAATTTACATGATAATTTTGCTGTATATTTGAAAGGAATGGAAAGTAGTGCATAGTAGACTTGTAGTTTCATGGGGAATCATCATTTTTATTGTAATATGTAATGGAAATACTTATTTTATTCCATAAATTAAAAAATAAAATAACATTTAAAAGTATAAATAATAAAATCGAAATATAAATAATATGAATATATAATAATACATATATTTTATATCGTTTCTTCTAGTTCTGCAGCTAATGAAAAGACTTGTCAAAAATTTAAAAAAGGGGGCAGCTAGGTGGCATAGTGGCTAGAGCACTGGCCCTGGAGTCAGGAGTACCTGAGTTCAAGTCCGGCCTCAGACACTTAATAATTACCTAGCTGTGTGACCTTGGGCAAGCCACTTAACCCCATTGCCTTGCAAAAACTAAAAAAAAAATTTTAAAAAGATACTATGGTGGGGATACAAGGCTGAATGAAAGGGTTATACTCAAGAAGCCTAGAGTCAAATGAAGAGACAAGATAAATTTTCAACTCATTTTAATACATTTTTAATAGTGAACAGACATTTTTTGTCATGTAGAATCATGGAAATTTTGATCTAGAAGAAATCTTAGAGATAATTAAAGTAGGTTCAACCCCTTCTATTTAAGCAAAGGGTTAAATTACTCAAGAACATGCTGATTTAAAAAAAAAACCTATAAAACCAAAATCCTAGATCCCCAAGTGCAATAGATTTATATAAATCATTTTCTTATTCTGGTCAATTCAGGCGAAGAGAAAAAGAGGAAGAAAGAAAAAATGAGTATCTTCCTATCAAAAGAAAAGATAAAAAGAGATCTGGGTTTGAGAGAAAGGTAAAAAGAAAGTCAAAAGCACCAGTCAGAAGGGAAAAATGGAAGAGGGCCATCAAGTCCTGTTCTATATTGACCTAATAATATAATGGTATTTATAAATTTTAATAAAAGGAACAGAACTACCAAAATAAATTACTTTAAATTAGAATTAAATGGGCCTCTCAGGCAGGAGTTTTTCCACCTGGTTATAAAAGGTTTCACTATTAACTTTAAAAAAAAATTCGGATAACTTGACATACCTGTAACTAAAACATCTCTTTCAAAAGGTCTTGATACTCTCATTGATTTTAAATAGCTCTTATTAATTTTTACATTTGTGTAAGTGACCATGCAACAAATGGAGGAACCCCATTTAAATAGCTAGTTTATCATATAGATTGTAATTACTATTGACAACCAGAATTTTATCACAGGACCCAGTAGCTTCATAATGATATAACTAGCATTTATATAGTACTTCAAGTTGCAAAGTATTTTACAAATATTAACTAATATTATCCTCACAAAATCCCTGGAGGTGTACTATTATAATTCTCATTTTGCAGATGACAAATTTGAGGTTGAGAAAACTTAAGTGAGTTGCTCATTTCAAATAGCTAGTAAATGTCTGAGATTGGTTCAGAATTCAAGTCCAGGGCTCTAGTTACTACATACCTAGCTATCTCTAGAGGGTTTTTTGTTTTGTTTTGTTTTGTTTTGTTTTGGGGGGGTATGTGTTTGTATTTTTTTACTATTTATTTTGTTTTAATTTTTTAGTTTTAATTTTTATAATTCTTAATTTAAGGTATATACTATATAAGCATAAATATGGCACAAATGTTTATAATTGAAAAAGACCTTCAAGGTCTTCTAGTCCAACTCATGTTACAGTTGGAATGAATTTCAAAAGTAAATTTAGTCTAATTCAGTTTATTTAGCTGAGAAAAATATGCTTCAGGTACACTATAACCACTTTTCTACTTTTGAGTTTTTTCCTAGTACAACTGTCCACTTTTCACCTGTATTCATAGTATTTAAGTCCCTCCTTTCCATTGATTATACAAAACTTCTTCAGTGCCTTACCAGTACTGGTTATCCATTGAACATCTGAATTAATGCATTAGAATGGAACAATGCTATTGGTGATGTTCAAGATGTCAGTAAAAATATATATTAGTCACATACTTATTTCACCATAATTCAGTATCAAAATATTTAAACTACAGAATACAGAAATCATCCCAGTATTTCATTCTAATTGTTTTTTGTATTTTCTCTAATTAACTGAATATTCTCTTTTTTCCCCTCAAAAATAAATCTCTCTAGAGTACCTTCTATGCTTCAGTCTTCTCTAGTAAAATAATGATAAAAATATTCAAAGTAACTTTGATCAATTTGGTGAGTTCCTATCCAATCAATTTCATGAGACTATAGGGCATGGATCTCTGTTCAGGCATTAAGCAACATTTGCATTGAGATGGAACTGAGAGGGCTTTGGAGAATGGAACTGTCTCCTCAATGACTGATTGATCAAAGGCTGTTCCAGAGTGCTTACTGGGAAAAAATCACTTCTTCTCTTGTCTATAATAGCAAGATATAAAGTTGTTCACCTTTTCCCTTTTTCTTTTTCCACCACCTTTGGAGGAAAGGGAGAGGATTATTTCTCCTCTACCACCAATGATTGGAAAATAGTAACTTGAAGAAGCATATGGCAAACAGTCTACTAGATGAGTCTGAGGAAGAACTATTTTACTTACTTCTCTGCCTTTCTGTTTCCTTTTCTGAGCACAGATCAGAAGCTAGAAATCCCAAGGATAAGCATTTCCAGACTTGAAAGTTATTTCATGGGTAAAATTGAAATCAAGAGTTTCTAAGACATCAAAAGTTCCTAAGCTGAAGATCAAGAAATATCATTCTGTTTTGTTTTGTTTTTTAGGTTTTTGCAATGGGGTAAAGTGGCTTGCCCGAGGCCACACAGCTATTAAGTGTCTGAGGTCGAATTTGAACTTAGGTACTCCTGACAACAGGGTTGGTCAGTGCTCTATCCATTGCACCATCTAGTCACCCCCCAAGAAATATCATTCTGGAAAGAAAATAGCATACTCCATAGGGAATCAGTCTATAGCTCAGGACTAAAGCCAATACTTTGATATGCTCCTAAGAACTGCTTACGTGATGCAGGTCATATAATATTTGTTCAACAGTCTCACAATGTGCTTTTACCTTTTGGGAGGGAGGGGGTAGATGGAGACAATGTAAAGGTATAAAATACAATGGGCTATTTGAGTTTCTTATATATCTGCATTTGTACATGTATTCCTGTACATCCTTTACATCTGAGATGGGTGAAATTAAGTTTATTTTATATCTGATATACATCTTATTCACTGTAGGAGTTGGGGACTTCTCCTTTTCAGGGAAGCCTAGGCAAAATCTATAACTAAAATAAAACAAAAGATAAAAAACAAATCAATACCTAAACTGACATTTAGATGTATTCATCAAGAAATCCAATTTTGGGGGGGGGGTAGCATCACAAGCCAAGAGAATCTAACATCTCCCCTTCCCCAAGGCCCAGATTTCTGATATTTAATCTAGCCCATTTGAACCCAGAATGTTGGTAGGGCTCTGGATACCAAGAGTTATAATGACATGTTATTTACTTATATGACAATGGTTTACAAGTTTTGGTGTGACAAAAAGGCAGATAAGGTCATCCTATGCCCAAAAGGTGTATTTTTAAAATATCATAGCCTGTCAAATAAGGAATTTTTTTTAAAAATACTACAGTTTGGATCAAAAATGTAGTCATTGTCATCCCACCAAGTTTCCCCAAGTTCCCTTTAAGACTGTTATATCTTAAAATTCTTTCTAGCATGCTTCAAAGAAAGTAAATCCCAGTGGACATTTTCAAGATCATAATTGAATGTCAGACTGGCTGAATCCAAAAGTTTGGAAAAAAAGGCTCAGGATAGCTATAAAACCTTCTAAAGAATTTAATTGCCTATACCTGTCACATAATGATAGCAGTCCAACTGGTATTTGTGCTGTTTGTGTTATTCTATTCTACACAGTAAACAGCTAATAACTCCAAATGTTGCTTAATATTTCCTGACAGGACCCATCTCCTCAGAGCATACCATGGAAATGAAGGTCATTCTCTATTGCTGCACTGGAGTCTTTCTATTTCTTTTATCCCTACAAGAGAATTTTTGGATTGATTTTTCCCCTTCCAAAAAAACCCTTGAAACAATTATAAACCAAAGAACATGCAATATTTAGTTAGCACTGTGAGGATCAAGTGATTTTTAATTTTAAGCTCCACAAATATTGTTTCCTCTGATCCCCATTTCTAGCTGCTCTCAACTAAATTTCTTGGGGAAATTTTATTATATTCTGAGATATAACTTATCTATTGAACTTTTCAGAGGACTTTGGAACTTAATGCTCATTGAAAATTTGGAATCTTTTACTCCTTTAACTTTTTTTTTGCTGTCTTATGCTATTGCTATAATTTGGTCTGTTCTGATATCTTAGCCTCTAAATAACAGGGCATGATATGAGACAATATAACTAATAGAATGGCACATTCATCCTTAATTTGGAAGCCAATCTCTACTTCCAGAGCAATATACATACTTACTGACACTGTGCTTGTGTCCTCAAACATTCATTGACCTGAACCTATCTGGGTGACTAAAACTTCTAGCTGATTTCTGATAAAAAAAAAAAACACTCTGTCAAACCTCACACCATGTATGCAATCCCAAAAAAGATTGTTCAACAGATTCAATAGATACTTAATAAATAACTCTCTAGAAGTACTATGTCAGGTATTGGAAAGTATGAGAATACATTAGAACTGACTTGAAAGATCTTCACCTTTAGTAGGGAATGTGTCTACAAAGAGTTACAAGGTGGTTTGTGAATCAGAGAGGCTATGTAGTAGGGTATTCCTTCTGGTATGACTGAGTTAAATTACTTCATCTATATTTCATTGCTTATAAAATGAGGGAGTTATACTTTATGACCCCTAAAAATCCTTTCCAGATCTAACATTTTGCTTTTATGAATTTCCAAAGACCTAAGGAATATTCAGTTGTGTGGCAAGAGTTAATGGCCAATAATAATATGGTCTTATAAAGTGAAAGGACATCTGCCTCTTCCCCTGCCTTATGAGGGACTGATTCCTCTGCCCTTTCCAAGAGTCCTCCTCCTTCACCCGAGCCTACATAGTACTGCAGATATCTTTTATTGTTCCATCTTTTTCAGTCATATCCAACTCTTTATGACCCCATTTGGGATTTTTATTGGCAGAGATACTGGAATGGTTTGCCATTTTTTTTTCCTCTAAGCTCATTTTACAGATAAGGAATCTAAGGCAAAAAGAATTAAATGACTCATCCAGGATCACAAAGCTAATAAGTGTCTGAGACCAGATTTAATCTCAGGAAGATAAGTCTTCCTGACTCTAAGTCCCACATTCTATTTATTGCACCCCAAGTGCCATCAGAGTCCTGCAAAATATAGGGATGTTATTCCCCAGAACACTTTAGGGAAGAAGTACACCCCCACACATACTCATAAGAAAAAAAGTGCTCCCTTAGATGATGCCTCCTTAAACTAAGCACTAGTCTCCCATCCCAATTATAGCTCTCTATGATATTATATACATTACAGTATATAACCTGAAATATTATCACAAATGACTGACACTATTAAAACATAGAAATCACTTTATGCAGTTGTCACTGATTACAGTCAACATTCCTTCTGTGATAAATTTCTAGAATTTATTGAGGATGTTTAATCAACTTTTGTTTTAGTAAAGGAACATGGTGATTCAGATAAATGTTTTAAGACATATTTTACTTTAAGACTATTTTTACTACTTATATATGAGAAACACAATATAATGTAGATGCAGTTGATGTTCTAGGAAATGAAAGATTAATAGAATCAGAGCTGAAATGAATCTTAGAAATCACCTGGTCCAGCATGATTCCTATCCTCAGTTTCCTAATCAATAAAAGACCAGCTGTTCCCCAAATTCTCTTTTTTGCTCAAACCATTTATGACATCTTCCTCTCACAAAGAAGTGATGCAATTGAGTGATTTCTCCAACTTCTCATGAATGCGCTAGAACTAAATCCTGAATCTTCTGATTGATAGTGTAGTGAAATGAAAAGAACACTGGAATAGGAGTTTGGCAATAAATAAGTCATTTAGCATTTATTAAGCACCAAATGTGAGATACTGAAACTTCAAGGACAAAATGAGATGGTTTGCTGACCTCTGGATTTTTATATTCTATAGAAGGAGACAGTATGAATCAATGTAAGTATTTTGCAAATGAAAACAATGTTGGTTTAGAAGGAAGGCATTATCAGTTGGGGGGTCAGGAAAAGCTTCAATATTAGCATTTATAATATTATTAAAATATTAGAAAACAGAGATAAGGAAGAAATAGATTTTTTCCTTTGTGTTTTCAATACCATGGTTTAGTTCAGTTACTTATCAACTTCCTCTCCTGCAAAGTCTTTCCTCTTTTGCCAAATTCTTCAATCTCTTCACAATATTCTTAGCCTCTTGATTCTCAATGGATTAAATCAGTATCTCCTAACAGTCAGTAGCTAGTTCTTCACTTACAAGGTAAAATCTCGCCACATTATTCCCTATGAAATAAACAGTCCTTACTTAATAATCTTTTGGTCTCCAAATAATCATATGATATTTCATCTTTTATTTTAAAAGTGTATATTTTATTTTGTCAATGCTGTTTGAAGAAATCAGTAGCAGAAACAGTTAAAGAAGAGGACTTCAGTTGCTAAGTCCTGAATAAAAACTGAATCTGAGTAAAGACTAGAACTCTTGCTATGATCTTTTAATGTAGTTTATGGAAGGTTAAGCCTCTCAGAAGTGTCTGTTGCTCTTTGCTACTTTGCACTTTGACTTGAAAGGGAAAAGGAGAAAGGAGAAATGTTGCCATTGGTTTTTTGTAAAGGATGAAAAGCTTCAATCTAATTGGGATGACAGTACCCTGTTGAAGGAAGACTTGGCTGGACCGGTTTGCTTTGAACAGAGAGGCAACCTGAGTTGTGCTGATTTCATTATAAGGCATCTTCATAAGTGAATAGCTGATTGAGCTATGTGGCCCAGAGAGATTCAGTCTAATGAGTTTTTACAGTTTTCCAGCTCAGAGGTAATTGTTAGACAATTCAATAGTATAAAATTTTTTACAAAGCCTTTTAAAATTTTTTTAACAAAGCCTTTTTAAGAATGAAGTTGAAAGAAAAAAATTTAAATAAATTAAAAAAGAAAAAAGTTTGAAAAAAAAGAAAATGAAGTTGAAAGAGCTTATAAATGCATTATTGACTTGAGAGGGGAAAGAATTTACCCAACTAGTGCCCAGTGAGGACCAGCAGACAGCTAATAGAAATGTGGCTTTCTGTGAAAGCACTGAAGTCCTGAATTTCTCTGAGCATATAAAAGGGTTTTTCCTCTTTCATGTGCTTCCTTGACAGGGTTTTTTTTTTGATGCCTTTTTATTTCCACAGATTCTAAGTGCATTGGTGCATTATACTGCTGTCCCTGTTATTATTTCCAATTTTCCCTGTATGATAGCTTAAGTGTACATAATTTCTTGCATGTTGTCTCCTTCACTAGACTATGAGTTCCTTGAGAATAAGAGCTGTCTATTGCCTTTTGTATTAATCTTCAGGGCTCAACACAGTACCTAGTATACAGAAGATATTTAATAAATATTTACTGACTAACCCATTACTTACTGACTGTAAGTTATGATATTACTTATCATTCTTGCATTTTCTTTATTGTAAAAATTCTTGTGATGTTATTTCATTTAACTTGTCTTATTGTTAGGGAATGGATGGTGTTAAAGGTTTAAAAGTGTCTTCATTGTAAGTGGCTTGGATGGGTAAGTAGAAGTACATGGTGGGGCTTGAGAGCAAATGTTGCTATATTGGGGAGAATGTATTCCTCCACAATATGGTTACTCTGAGAACTCTGAGAAATTTGAGTGTAACCACATAGTGGTGATCCTTTCCTTCTAAGAGTATGTTAGAACAAATGGGACCCTAAGAGTCCCATAGGTATCCACAAACCCTTTGTGAGAGATGAGAAGTGATACAATGTGGGTGCCCATCCCACACACCTGTTATATAAATTTAGAGGGTCATGACTAAGTTAGGAAGTTTCCCAAATGTGGAGTAAGTGTGCTAAAGCTATCAATTTTCTGATTTTAGTAATACCAAGCAGCATTTTGTCTCAGACCCTAGCGTAAGATAGAAAATGTTCAACAAGGGCTTATTTCTCACTCTAAAATTTGAAGCTAAGACATTGAATAGGTTAAGACACTTGTACATTCATACAGAAAAAAATGAGTATCTACATATGCACTAGAAAGATTGTGATGAGACTACTAGTCTGAGTACTTACATATAGAACCATCTATTGAATAAATTCATATTATACCCCCTTTCTGATTAATTAACAAAATGTCAGTCTTTCAGAAAGGTTACAGAAAGTAAAATACCCACCAGAACAGGTTACTTGCAGTATCACAACAACCCATCCAATATGCAGGCTGCTGTTCAAGTATATACATACATCAGTATCCTAATAATTATCAATGTCTTTTCCCCCAAGATCCACAAGAATAGGAACCCAACCTTATTTAAACTTTTTATTTTCCCCAGCATATGAACACAGTGCTCTATATGTAGCAATCACTTTTAATTGTCTATTGAATGTTTTCATGTTCAAGCTTTTTCTTATACTAAAACTCCCACATAGAGTCCCTTCCCTATTACTGGATATTTAATTTGTATACAGCCTTCAAATCCCAGCTCAAGTCCTCTCTTCTGCATGAATTTGGATTCCAGGTCAGCCTACCAGAAATGTTTTCTCCTTTCTCTGCATTCCTGGAATCATTAATCATATATCCCTAGGACTGCTGTATAATTTTTCACACTCCCTCTAGGGCTATTTTCTCAATTCAGTCCTGGCACTGGCAGTACTTAGGGCCCCAGGGGGAGATTGATATTATTTGTCCTTCATTCTAGAAAAAAAAACCATGACATCAGGGAGGTAATACCATCACAAGCATGTGAATTGGATCTGATTGATGGGGGGGTGCCATGCTAAATCATCAGCGTCACTTTCTTCTCCAGAGCCTTCTGAGTCCAAGAGCCAGATATGGATCAGGATGACTAGAGATAGCCCTAGATATGAGGCAAACAGGATTAAATGACTTGCTGAAGGTCACACAGCTATTAAGGGTCAAGTTCTGAGGTGGGATTTGAACTCGGGTCCTCCTAATTCCACAGTCAGTATGTTGTCCCCTGCACACCAACACCTTGATGGTTCTAATCCTAAGGGACTAGGTTTTTAGCCTAGTTCAAAAGTTACCAATCCTTTGTTTTCCAGTAGTAATCAATTAGTTGATGTGATTCATTTTAGTGGTTATTTACTAAGATAGAATGATTAGTATAGGTGGTAAAAAAAATCTATAATATACTGGAACAAACTCTCCTTCAAATACACACAGGGCCATAGAATGAATGGGTTCA
This sequence comes from Macrotis lagotis, assembly GCF_037893015.1. Classification (NCBI taxonomy): domain Eukaryota; kingdom Metazoa; phylum Chordata; class Mammalia; order Peramelemorphia; family Peramelidae; genus Macrotis; species Macrotis lagotis. The sequence continues at coordinate 128,429,147 of NC_133662.1, read as the reverse complement.
GGGTACAACAATGGTAAGGCAGACAAATAGTAGATAGAGGGTTGCACCTGGGGTTAGAAATGTACGTTCAAATACCACTTCAACTTCAATGTTTGCCTCAGTTTTGTCAACTGCAGAATGGGGATGATCATAATGCCTACTTCCCAGAATTATTGTAAAGATTGAAGGTGAGCACTAGAGTAAGCACTATATAAATACTAGCTATCATTATGTTATTACATATAAGTCTGCTATTTGTCCTTCCTTTTCAAAGAAGACCAATGACAACTTGACTCATGCATGAATTGGATTGGAATGAGGTAGAGTTACCCAAAACCATCAGTCTCATTCTCTTTTCCAGAGTCATCTAAGGCCAGTGAGAAGACAAAAAAGTCAGGATGATTGACTCTGGCTCAAAATGCCAGATGACCTTGATGTAATCATTATCTGGCCAAGCTCTAAGCATGCCCCTGCACCTGCTTTGGTGGTCTTCATGTCTATTGGAAGAAATTGTTCTCCTCTGCCCATTTCAACAGGGGAAGACTTAACATGCTTGGAGTAGACACCCCCTAACTTACAAAAGACATAAGGAAGATCAGAGGTAAGGAGGGCTTGGGAGAAAAAATAGAATTTAGTTTTAAGCTTGTTGCATTTAAGATGTCTACTGGGAATCCACTTCACATTTGAAAGGCATATGAGTTTGGAGGTCAACAGAGAGAAAATATATGACAAAGAGATAATTCACAAAAATGACCTGGAAATTCTTTCTTAAGTTCATAACTAGCCTTTCTCTCTGGTGCAAGGTGATATGCTCCTTGAAGCTACCTCTCTCCTCAAATGACTGTCTTTCCATATTTATTTGTCCTTGGTGAATTACTCTATCCCTGATTGGTTATGTTTTCTCTTGCAGGTTTAATCTCTCTGAGGATATGATGGATGGATAAGGAGTGAAAAAAGAGTCCTCCTTTCTGCATCAGTTATTGCCTCTCAAAAGTTTTGCTTTAACTCTGGAATTTGACAACTGCATTTTCACATTATCTGATTTGGTCAATCACAAAATATTTCCTGTGTGGAAGCTGTCAATCAATCAACAAGTATTTTATCAGTCAATTTATTGACAAATATTTATTAAGTGCCTACTATGCTAGGTGATGTGGAGACAAGAACAAAGACTAAAACAATTGCTATTCAAAGTGAACTTATATTCTAATTCATATATGAACTAAAGAACATAAATATAAAGTTAATAAATGCTGCATAGTAATCAATGAGTTATATACAAAATAGTTTGGGAGGGTGAGCACTAGCAATAGAGTAGACCAAGAAAGTTTTCATACAAAAGACAATGAATTGCTTCTTAAAGAGAGGGATTCCATGAGACAGAGGTAAATAGGGAATACATTATAGACACGGGCAAAGACAGTAAGATAGAGGGATGGAATGTTCTATGTGAAAAACAAAGAAGGCAAGTTTGGCTAGATCACAGAGTGCAAAATGATGAGTGAAGTCCAATGAAACTGGAAAAGGAAGTTGGGTCCAGGTTGTATAGGGTTTTAAAAGTTAAACAGAAAAAATATTATTTCATTCCAGAAGCAATAGGAATCCACCAGTTCATTCATTGGCCAAAGTTGTATAATTCTTTTTGTTTTATTAAAACCTATATTTACATAGTATGGTAAGGTTGTAGGAAAATTCTAAAATTCCTGTTAATTGATTCAATTAAAGATAACTGGGTCTTCTGTGATTACATCCACGGAGGGAAGAGGGAATCAACATTTTAAGATGTGCCTCATCTGTCTCCCCAATTAGACTATAAAATTCTTATGGGTAGAGAGAGAAACACTGCATTGGTTGTTTTATTTCCTTCTATTCTTCATAAAATCCATAAGAGTGTTAGGCATGGAATATAATGAAGTTACTCCCACTCAATGAGTCTAGGAGTCATTCAAGAGATGACTATAGGGTTACTCTTTTTCTCTATCTTCTCCCTTGTATTATTTTTTTTTACTTCCTGAAACAGAACATGATTTTCCATAAGAGTAATACAAAACTGTTAAAAAAAAAAAAACCTGCCTTAATCCTATTGTATTTATTTGGCACTACTTCCTAAGGTTAAGCTTTTTTTGTCTAAACAATCTCCCACTAGACTACAGAGAGATAAAAGTATGCAAATATCAGTTGATTATATTGTTAAATGATTTTTATCATCTTATTTGGAATTAGAGGTATACCTTTAAAGGAGTTCAGAATAAACTGTCTTAATATTGACTTACTTACGTCATTTTTATGTTCAAAAATCTTAGGTGGTTTCCACTTATCCCTTAAGTAAAGTTCAGACTACTTTACCTGACTTTCATTGCACTACACAATAGAACTTTAAATAAAATTTTCCCTGAATAAAAATAAGGTTGACTTAAATAAAAACCATTTTTAATTTAATAGAGGTATTGAATAAGAGACTATCTATGCCAAAAAGTATATCCAGTTTAAACTTTTTTTTAAAAGTCATTTTACAGAGTTAAAAGTTACATAGATAAAGCTTTTAAAAAGTTATTGTTCTGAACTTTAGTAGGGTTAAAAAGTTATTGTTCTGAACTTTAGTAGGGTTAAAAAGAATGATTACTTTGTACATATTAGCAAAAAAGCATTAAAAAAAGATTGTTAAACCTTTTCTTAAGCTTTACATAAAAGTAAGTGACAGCTCCCAAATACCAAAAAGAAGTATTTCCCATCAGAATAATGCCCTTACTTCTGAATGCCAAGAAGGTTCAGTTTACATTCCCCAGAGACAAATGTCTATAGCTAAAGGTAAGAAGTATCATGGGAAAACCAACCTGGAAGGCAAATAGGAAAGATGAGTAGGGATTTTTTTTCTCTTACAAGTTTAGCATCAATTCTTCCACAAAGCTGAGGTGTACATGATTCATTACTTCATACTGTGGCTTCTGGATGACACTCTTATTCTACAATTCTGAAAAGAGTAATCCCTTAGCATTTACAAAGTACAGTAGGATTAGGAAGAGACACAATCGATCAGTTTATACACACAGACAGCTTTAAATCCGATTTGAAACACAGTCAAGGTCTCTACTCTAGAGGCTTCATTAAAAATGAACTTCCAAAATTCTCAATTCTCATAAGAAGTCATTTGTGGACTGTGGCAAAACTAAAGAACATGAAAAGTGATGATGCAGAATTTAATGTTTGATCCTCATATGAGGAAGAAAAATGGACCAGTGATGAAGATTCCTATCATGGTTCCTTCTTTGATCCCAAGGGAAATACAATCAGAGCTAATCTAGGCCAACTTGAAGAGAATTAACTTTCTGCCTTGTTGGGTTTTTTCCTATGTAAATATTTGATTTACATTTAACCTTTTGTATATTCCAACCAGTTTAAGAAAACATTCTTTTCCACATTAAGAAAATATACTTTGTAAACTTTTACTACATGGAGAGGAAAGAAGCCACTCATCAAGAGTTAATTTCTAACATAGACCTAGTTCTGTAAGGGATCTATTAAGCGTGTAACATTTCACATTTGTCACCCCATTCTCAACCTCTCCTTTGAAGATCTGATTGTTAAATATTTATTTACCAACACAGTCGTGATTCTAGAACACACAAAATCACGTAACAACTTGGTGAATAGAATAGCCTTGCAGCTGGGACCTGGACATCTTTATAGTGGCAAAAGTCTTTTTCCATAACAAAAAAGAAATTATTTTTGCCTGGTATCTTTCCAGTAACAGAATGAGTTTGTTTTGCAAGAACAGATCTGAATTGGCCTCTTGGGGATTAATTCTCTGGCCACAGCAACCCATGAAACAAACTGAAATACAAAATGTCCTCAGTCCTGTGAGGTCCCCTTATGATTCTTCAATGAAGGTTACAGAGAGGCAGAAAAGGGGATAGAGGGAACTAGGAGTACATCATTTTTATTAATAACAAAACAACAGTAATAATAATACTTTAAGGTTTGTAAAGAGCTTTCTATCCCAGTTTTAAAGAGGTTAATTGACTTGTCTAAGGGCACACAGTTAAATGTCTAAGACTAAATTCGAATTCATATCTTCCTGACTATAAATTCATGAAGTATTCAATCCCCTGGGACACCTAGCAACTGTATTTATACCTTTAACTGTAGGAGCTTTAAATATGAGATCCTTTTATTATAAGAACTGAATGAGATCAATCTAAATAATCCATGTAAATATATTTGCCTAAGGGGTTACTCAAATTCACTGACACAAATTGTATTCACTTTAAGTAAATGGGATACATTTAATATCTATGTTCTCCCCTAAATCCTTCATAGAGGACAAAGGCAACATGGTGATGAGGTATAATTGTAATATTTCCTATATTGTTTCTCTTATTTGATTCTCATAATAGTTCTTTGAGACATACAAACCTGATATCTAGAGTTACACCAAAAAACCATGAATTTTTGTCCTAGCTTTTTATACAGGTGAGTGATGAAACCAATTTTTTGGGATGGGGAGGGGAATGATGAAAAAAAAGAACAAACTAGGGGTAGCTAGGTGGCACAGTGGATAGCTCATCAGCCCTGGAGTCAGGAGAACCTGACACATAATAATTACCTAGCTATATGACTTTGGGCAAGTCACTTAATCCCACACTGCCTTGTAACCCCCCCCCAAAAAAAGAACTAGAGGAAAAAATAGACTAACCGATGTTTGTTGCTCCTTTTCTCTTCTGTTAAATTAATTACAATAAAGTTAGTCAATCAACATTGATTAATCACCTTGTTAATTGTCCTTTATTCTAGAAGAGGATCATGATATCAGGGAGATGATGCCATGCCATGTAATTGAGCAGGATTTAAGTGATTGAAGGCTGGGCAAAATCACCAGCCTCACTTTATCCTTTGGAGCCATCTGCCAAGCGGCAAACTACAGATCAGGACAACTGGAGATGGCCCTGGATGCAGTGGGAGACTTTGACCTGTTTAAGCTAAAGTCTCAGTTTGACCCAGGCAATACCCATTTTGTGATTAAGGCTGATAAGAGATGAAGCTGAGAATGGTCTCTTTTATCTGATTAAAAAAAATCAAACTGAGAGGGGAAGATCCTCATGATTTCTGGCCAAAACAGAAACAGTTGCTACACTAAGAGTCAATCTGGACCCAAATAATGACCAAGTAAGCTTTGATCTGGGATCTATTGTTAGTCAATCAGTGAGAGTCAAAGAGATTTGGATTTAAGGCATGGTCCTGCTATTTGCTAAGTATTTTGCCAAGCTCTGGCTATACCAAAAAAAAAAAAAAGTACTCTATTCTCATGGAGCTCACAATCTAATAGAAGAGGGAATATGAAAAGAAAAAAAAAGCCAAATAAAGGAGAAAATGGAGATTATCAACAGAGAGGACAAAATAGCACAGCAAACAGATTCAAATATGAGTTTTGTCACTTACTACCTCTATGACCTTGGGTAATTCAAGTCAACAGGCATTTACCATGTGCCTACTATTATGGGCCATCTCCAGTCTTCATGATTCACCATATCCGATCACTGGACCCAGGTGCTCCAAAGGAGAAAGTAAGATTGGTGACTTACCCCCGACTTAAATTCATTTCAGGTGCATGTAATGATATCATCTGCCTGAAGTCATGGTCTTCAAGAGGGAAGGAACAACAATAACAAATCGCTATGGACTAGGCGCTGGAGATATAAAGGCAAACATGAAATAGTACCTGCCCTCAAGAAGTCTTCATCCTGGGGGGCGGAGCCGAGATGGTGGCATGAGAACAGCCTTTCCTAGAAGTCCTCCAAAATATTCCAAAAACCTTAAAATTATGGCTCTAACTAAATTTTTGAGAGAGAGAGAACCCACAGAAAGACCCAATGAGGCAATTTTCCAGCCCAAGGTAACCTGGAAGATAGTGGGAAAGCTCTGTTCCATGGGGGTGGGGGTGGGGTGACAGTACAGCCAGGAATATTGCACCAGAGCCAAGTCTTCCAGTAACAGCCCACTCAGCACCTGAACACCTGGGTCCCAGGGAGCCTGGACTCCTGGCAGCTGACATGCCAACCCAGGAAACACCAAGCACAACTTGGAAGATCAACAGGGAAACATCTGCCAAAGTGAGTGGGAACCAACATGGACCTCAGCACAGCCCAGATCCCAGGAAACAGAAGCAGGTCCACAGAGCCACTTGGCAGCTGCTTCCAGAGTGCTCAGTCCATGGGAGATAAGGGGATGAGGGGAGACTGTTGAAGTCTCTCCTCTGTTCCCTCGGACAGGACTCTTGTGCTTTATACATATTCAGACCCTGGTCACAATCCAGCCCTGGGGAAGAGGGGTGAGTTTGTGGTCATCCACAGACCAGGAGAGCAGACAGAGCCTTCCCTTAAGACCTTGAAGGAACTGAGGTCCTTGAGGGGTATCCCAATAATACTCAAAAGATAAGGAAGCACCCCAAGAACAGGGCACAGGCTGGGGAAATGAGTAAACAGAAAAAAAAAAGGAACTTGACCACAGACAATTACTTGAGTCCCATAGAGGATCAATATACATACTCTGAAGATGAGAAAGTTCCAGCTTCTGCATCTAAATACTCCAAGAAATATAGAAGTTGGTCTTAGGCTATTTCAGAGCTCAAAAAAGGATTTTGAAAATCAAGTAATGGATGTAGAGGAAAAATTCGGGAGAGAAATGAAGGAGATGCGGGAAAAACCATGAAAACCAAGTCAATAGCTTAGTCAAAGAGATCCAAAAGAAGCTGAAGAAAATAACATATTAAAAACTAGTTTAGGCCAAATGGAAAAAACAGTGCAAAAAGTTAATAAGGAGAAGCATGCCTTAAAAAAAGCAAAATTGACCAGATGGAAAAGGAGATTAGAAAGCTCTCTGAAGAAAACAAATCCTTCAAATGTAGAATGGAGCTAAAGGAAGCCAATGACCTTGTAAGGAATCAAGACACAACAAAACAATATCAAAAGCATGAAAAACTAGAAGAAACCATGAAGTATCTTATTGAAAATACAAAAGATCTGGAAAATAGATGCAGAAGAGACAATTTAAAAATTATTGGGCTACCTGAGAGTTATGATCAGTAAAAGAGCCTTGACTTCATTTTTAAAGAATTTCTATAGGAAAATAGCCCTAATATCCTAGAAGCAGAGGGCAAAATAGAAATTGAGAGAATCCACTGATATCCTCTGGAAAGAGATCTAAAAAAATAGCCCCCAGGAATATTATAGACAAGTTCCAGAACTCCCAAGTCAAAGAGAAAATAGTACAAGCAGCCAGAGCAAAAAATTTCTAATATCATGGAGCTACAGTCAGGATCACAGAGGACTTAGCAGCATCTATATTAAGGGCTCATAGGGCTTGGAATATAATATTCCAGGAGGCAAAAGAGCTTGGAATGCAACTGAGAATCAACTACCCAGCAAAACTGAACATCCTCCCCCAGGGGAAAAGATAGATTTTCAATGAAATGGGGGGAAGTTCAAATGTTCCTGTTGAAAAGGTCAGAGCTGAATAGAATGTTTGATCTTCAAGTATAGGACTCAGGTGAAGCATAGAGAGGGAAGATGAGGATAAATTATGGAGGGATTTAATGATGATGAACTGCGTGTATTCCTGCAAAGGAAGATGATACTGATAATATTCACATGACCCTTCTCATTTATTAGAACAGTTAGAAAGAGAATATATAGACAAGGCAGGAGAGAGCTGGATTTGAATGTATAATATATTTTTTTAAATGGAGTCAATAGGTGCAAAGGAAATGTATTGGGAGAAAGGAAAGGAGAGAGAATAGACTAAGATATTTCATGGAAAAGAGTCAAGAAATAGCTTTGCAATGGTACGAGGGGGGAATTTGAGGAGGATTGAGGGAGCCTTCATTCTCATTGAAAATGACTCAGAAAGGAAACAACATATATATTTAATAGGGCATATAAATCTAGAAGAAAAAGGAGAGAAAGGGAATAGGAGGAAGGAAGATGTAGGTGATCGAGGAAAGGGTAGCTCATGGGAGAAGATTGTCAGATATAACACATTTTCTTTTTTTTACTTTTTGCAAGGTGTTGGGATTGGGTGACCTGTTGCGGAACCCAGGGCCAGGTAGTTGCTGGGTCTCTGGGGTGGGCTTGAGGCTTCCTGGCCCCAGGGCTCTGTCCACTGCATCAGTCAGCTATCCCACAGCACTCTTTTGAAAAGGGACAGAGTGAAAGGAGAGAGAAAATATAATAAATAATAGTGAGGAGAAATGGATGGAGTGAATTACCAGGAGCAACAGCAACTATGGAAAAATATGGAAATAACTTCTCTGATGGACTTATGAAAAAAGAATGTGATCCACCCCAGAGATAGAGCTGATGGTATCTGAACACAGACTGAAGCACATTTTTATTTCTCTTTCTTTCACTTTATTTCTCCTGAGTTTTTTATTTCTGGGGGGGGGGGGTAATGTTCACTCTTACAAGACTATTTTAGTAATGTGTAAATAAATAAAAAAATTTTAAAAAGCCTTCATTCTACTGAGGGGGAAACAACATTGTATACAGATAAGTATATGTAGAATAAACACAAGATGATTTGGGAGTGAGGAAAAACTAATAGCTAGAGGGTTAAATAGTGACTTCTTAGCTTTTCTATCTAAGAAAAATGAGCAAGATTAGCAATCCAGATATGAGAGATAAACTATGCTATCTATATCTATCCTATGATAACACCTGGGGTGGGGATGGATTGCTACCTATATGGAACCACAAGTAGGCTTGTTGAAATGGAATATAGAGTGCATATGGAAATATAATATGAGATTAGTCTGGAAAGATAGGTTGGAATAAGGAAGCAGCTGGTGATGAGAGACTGTAGTTCAGATGATAGGAAAAAAAAAGCAAGTCATTAAAATTTCAGGGTCTCAGTTTCCTTAGTTAGAAAATGAGGCATTTAGATTATATATCCCATCCAGTTCTAAATCTATGAAAGTGATAAAAATAGAAATGCCAAAATTCTTTCCTATAGGCAAAATTCCCCCATAGCTTCAACTATATTCTCTGCTTCAGGATATTTAGATGGAATTTTTCCTCAACTTCTCATCCTGTGGGTGAGTAGCAATGACAAGAGCAAAGATGAATAAGGAAATAGAGAAGCCAAGGAAGATACCTGGATAATGTTTGTTGTTTGATTGGATGATGAATTACTCAAACCAATTTAATATATGGTGAAAACTACCTATGACTACAGAATGTATAATTTCCTATTAATCACTAAATGAATCATTATTGAAATGATCTACATTTTGTAGATAAATCTATATCTATAAAGCCACTAATAAGAGGAGAAAACACTAAAACCTACAAAAATTAATTATTTGGAACAAGGAAATTTTAAACTTTAAAATTAATATTCCTACCCCCCTCAAATAATCCCACAAAATTACTAGGTATCAAATTCCCCAAATGTCTACTGAATTAAGATTCACTTCAATCCCTAAAATATTTTGATCCCTTGATTTTTTTTTCATTTGGGTAGATATCACAGTTGGGATCTGAACTCAGAGTCTTCTTGATTCTTAGGCTGGCATTCTTAGTCAACATACCATACTCCCTCTATGGTCACTAAGGATTATTTTGGAGTGAGTTTGCACCTGTGCTTTCATCAATGAGAAATTCCTGGCATGGAAATATTGTCCCCCAATATATATCAACAGCTAAAAAACTTTAAGGACACTGAGAGACTGAGTGGCAACCCAAGTCTTCTTGCTTCCAACTTCAGCTGTCTAGTCAATGCACAACCACTGTAATTATAAATTGCAAATTAAAGGAACTAATTAAACAACAGTGTCTGAAGGCTGTTGTGTCAGTCTGACAGAAAAAAGAAGGAAGGAAGGAAGTCAGGAAGGAAGGAAGGAAGGAAGGAAGGAAGGGGAAGGGGACGGAAGGAGGGGGGAGGGAAGGAGGGAGGGAGGAAGCAAGGAGGGAGGGAGGGAGGGAGGGAGGGAAAAAGAGAAATGGCATCAGAATTCAAAATACTCAACAGACTGGCGTTATTCAATATAGGGTTAAACACTCATCTTTTCAGTTCCTCTGAGGCCACCACAACTGATAAACCTAATTAAGATAAAATTGTTATGTTCAATAATCTTTGTTAATGAAGAGAGTGCAAAACACATTTGTAAAAATGACTATCATAATTACTAAAATAATAAATTTTTTCCTTAAAAAATAATTCTGTCTTGAAAAATTCTCTCGTGTGGAATATTTCATTTTCCTATAATGCTGAATAAATAAGGCATTTGTATATAAAAAAGCATGAGGATTTAGAGGAAAAAACAGTATTTGACTTCTTGGACATTAGTGTGCCAACATTCCTTAAATTTCACCCTAACAACACGCACAAATAAGTAACCTGTCTTTGGAAAATACAAATACATAAATATGAATAAATTCTAAATATTCCTAATTTTTAAAAAATTCAACCTATTCTCAGCCTGGGATATGGGAGTGGAGTTGTGTTTTCAGAAGTACTTTTCCTTCCTTATTCCTTGATGGATATAGGAAACTAACAAAATTATTGTTTAATGAACAAATGTCAACAATGATTTCAAATTAGACTTAGAGCAAATAAAACATGCTGTTCCTCAGCAGTAACCTTATCAGCAGTTCCCAGGCTATGGCTCCTAAAAGGGTTAGAGGATGTACTATTTGCAAACAGGTACTGACTAAGTGAGGAAAGAAAGCAGTTGTTTGAGATAACTGAATGGGAAAGTATAAAAAGTTTTGGAAATTGTTAGGAAACTTTTTTTCCTAATGGTAAAATCACAAATATTATAATTTTTGCCTTTTCTATCAGTGAAATAGCAAAGAGACAGGGAGTATCTATTTTCTTGTCAAGACTCAAATCTAGGGAGGCTAGGGGGCACAGTGGATAGAGCACTGTCCCTGGAGTCAGGAGGACCTGAGTTCAAATCTGCCCTCAAACACTTAATAATTACTTACTTGTGTGGCCTTGGGCAAGTCACTTAACCCCATTTGCCTTGCAAAAACCTAAAAAAAAAAAGACACACCTAGATCCACATTTACATTTAGGGATGAATTAACTTAGAGAGGAAAGAGAGGGTAGTACAATGGATAGATCACTGAGATTTTAATCAGGAAGACTCATCTTCCTGAATTCAAATTTGGTCTCAGACATTTTAGCAGCTATGAGATCCTAGGCAAATCATTTAACCCTGTTTGCCTCAGTTTCCTCATTTTCAAAAGGAGTTGGAGAAGGAAATATTAAATCACTCCAGTTTCTTCACCAAGAAAACCTCAAAATGGGATTATGGAGGAACAGATATGACTGAAACAAGTGAACAATAGAGGTCCACATAAAAAACATGCAACACATTCCTGATGCTGATTCATGAAAGAACAACTCTTCTCTTCAGAAAATCTCTTCCCATCATAACTCTCTTGAATATGATAGGATCTATGATATGGATAGGATGATAGGATAGGATCATAAATCGCAAGTCAAAAGATACCTTGGAAGCCACCTAATTATAGGATCATATTTTTAAACCTGGAGAACATATTAGTCAACCAGTTCCTCCCAATTTTACAGATGAAGAATTTCAGATCAAAGAATATTAAACTACTTGCCTAAAATCAGTAAGTATCAAATAAGGGGTTTAATTCCAGGGCTATAAGAGATTATTAGTTTTTTAAGATTTTGTTTATTTTGAGTTTTACAATTTTTCACCTAATCTTACATCCCTCCCCCCTCCCCCCACAGAAGGCAACTTGTCAGTCTTTACATTGTTTCCATGGTATACATTGTTCCAAATTGAGTGTGATGAGAGAGAAATCATATCCTTAAGGAAGAAACATCAAGTATAAGAGACAGCAATAAGATAATCAGTTTTTTTCCCCTAAATTTAAGGTAGTAGTCCTTGGTCTTTGTTCAAACGCCACCGTTCTTTCTCTGGATAAAGATGATATCCTCCATTGCAGACAGCCCCAAATTGTCCCTGATTGTTGCACTGATGGAATGAGCGAATCCATCAAAGTTAACCATCGCCCTCCTGTTGCTGTTAGGATGTACAGTGTTTTTCTGGTTCTGCTGATCTCACTCAGCATCAGTTCATGCAAATCCCTCCAGGCTTCCCTGAATTCCCATCCCTCCTGGTTTCTAACAGAATAATAGTGTTCCATGACATACATATAGCACAGTTTGCTGAGCCATTCCCCAATTGAAGGACATTTACTTGATTTCCAATTCTTTGCCACCACAAACAGGGCTGCTATGAATATTTTTGTACAAGTGATGTTTTTACCCTTTTTCATCATCTAAAGAGATTATTATTATTCCTATTTTATAGTTAAGAAAACTGAAACAGACTGGTTTGCAATGGCTTGTCCAGAGTCACACAGCTAATACATGCCAGAGGTCAGATTTGAATTCAGGTATCCTTAATTTCAAGTACAGTGTTAAATAACTTATCTACCCCCTAAAGCTTTATAAATTCTTTTCTGTGCTGCTCATTTACCTTTGTTGTTCATTCATGTATTACCTGTGACTCCAAAAGTCACACCCCGGTAAATCTTCTAAACAGACAGGCTAGGCCAGATTGTGGGTAACCAATAGACTTCAAATCTATCAGGAAGTAAGGAGGATATCTATACCAAGCATATGAAGACTTCCCCCAGTGGAATGGGCGAATGAGAACAATTTGTTCCAATGGTCAAGAAAGAAACTCAAGTAGGTGTTGAAGAACTTAGAGCTTGGTCAGACACACTAGATACTAAGGTTATCCATTACATCCTAGGTAATCAGTCACCCTGACTTGTCCTGCCATTGGACTTGATTAACAGTGGAAGAAAAACTGAAGCTGATATCTGTGCAACTATGCCTCACCTAAATCCAATTCACACATAGTCAAACCATCACCTGAGATGTCACCAATCCTCTTCAAAAAATGGAACAAGCAGCACCATAGAGAACAAGGTCATAAAGAGAAGGAGGAACTCTTCCTCTGGAATTTTGTTTTCTGAATTCTGAAATTTCTTCAGTAACCTGAATTTGTCATCAGAAGTTGATTTCAAGATCCCTTTTAGGTTGCTTGCCTAAGGGACCAATTGTGTCCCTATATATAACAATCAAAGTACTATAGATTTAATGTGCAGTTCTACAGTATCTCAGATGTTAGGTAGCCCAGTTTCCTCATTTTACAGATTCTGAGGTCCAGAAATATGAAGTGATTTTTCAAAGATCACACAAATAGTTAAGTAGTAGAGCCAGAATTAAAACCCAGATATTCTGACTATAAATCAAGTACTCATTATCTAGTTTATTATCTGATAACTCTGTGTATTTGCTAATGTTGAGTTGAACCTTGAGTCAAAATCCTTTTTTATAAGATAATCCCTACACATAAATCTATACTATGAATGCTAAGATCACTACACAACACAGATCAATTATACTCTGTTTTATTCTTTTCACAAGGGCAAACATAACCAAACAATGGGGGAAGGAGGGGCAGGGAAGAAGAGGGAAAAAATCATTTCCCATACCAAAACAGAAGGAAAGAGGAAGAAACTGAAACTATTTGATAGTGAGGTCATGTGTTATGTTAAGGATACTGAATCAATGTACTGTGTAAGTCTCTGATATGCAGGCATATTAACAGTTCAGTCATTATTGTAATGCAGCAGAATGCTATTGTTATAAAACAGCTTATTATTACATGTAGGCAGATTTATCATAGGTCAAAACATTTCCTAAATATCACTTTATAATACAAAATTTTAAAGAAACAAGAATTTATTCAGAGCCCCTTAGATGTACTAGGTAGGGATTGTGGTAGGATCCCAGGATTCAGGTACAAAGAATAAAATAGTCTTTGCTCTCAAGAAGCTTACATTCTTTTCAGATTATTTAAGCACTAAAACCTTAATATAAGATACTATAAGATTTTTCATTCAATAATATCTTATAAAATAGTTTCTCCTTTATCACTGAACATAATTAAAGTTTATCATGGGGAAAAATATAACTCATTTTAAACTTTCCATCCTTGTGATCCTAAGAGATTGATTTTATAACTTTGCATAATTATGAGTTTATTGTCTCTTCTGGAATGTGAATGTGAGATAAATCAAGTCAGAGAGGTCTCTGTCTAGGGCAGGCCTTCTTAATCTAGTATCCTCAGACACGACTCCTCCCACTCCCATCATATGAATAAATTTCAGGAGGAAATCCTTGAACTTGGATGGTGGGGAGCAAACCACATACTTTTATTTTTACTAACCTCAAACTAAAATGTAGTATTTCCTTCAATTATGTATATTTTAATTTTAAAAAATATTCTGGGAAGATATTCCTATATCTTTCCATACTGTCAAAGCAATTTATGATACAAAAACAACTTAGAACCCCTAGTGTAAGGTTTAAGGTTTAGACCTTCCTCTTCTAGACCTTACAGCCATTCCCCTTATAGGTTTTTCGTGTGGCAAAATAAGACATATGTTGAGTTTGGCTTTCCATTAGATTTAAAAGCTTCTTTGGGAAAGAAAGGCAGATGTATAGGGCTAATTTAAGTATTCTCCTTTTTCATGTTATATCTGGCTCTTGAGGCTTTGCAAGGGAGTATTCTAATTCTCAAAATAAACATATATGCTAGACTAGTTATTTCTATTGTATACAGAGAAAAATATTCTAATTTCACCAAAACAGAATAGTATTTTTAACTGCTGAGACATCTAAATTCTCTATAAAGAGCAGGCAAGAAATATTCCACTTTATAGTTAAAACAGAAATACACATGAGAAAACTATCTTACTGTTACCTCCACACCTTTTGATTTTCAAATGTTTTTAGATTTGAATCTCCTTTCCCTCTCTACCAAAAAGAAGAAAGTTCACAGTTTATTTTGTAGTTACCCACACCATTTCTTTTCATTAACACAGAAGATGCTAAGACTGGGGAAGGAGCAAGGGAAGAATTTGGGGAAAGACCAGGAGTCAAAGAAGAGATTTTCATGAAGTCTGCAATTGGTCACTGCCACTGCCCAACAGCTATCCAAAACTCTGAATCTCTAGCTTACATGAATCTTCATCTCATTTCTCCTCTCTCCATTTTCAGAAGCTAGGTTCTAACATTCCTCAGTCTAGGTAAGCTAACCCTGTCTTGTTCAGTTACCATCTGTTTGTGCATCTCCTGAAATTTTTATGATCTCATTTATACTTTCACTGAACTTCCTTTCCTTTGCAGGCACACAACATACTATAGTATGGGATTCTTAAAGTGCTGGGTTTTGTTTTTGTTTTTCTAGTAAATAAAATGTTTGGTACCCAGATCTATCACATCATTTTCTGTCTCAGAACATGAGCCCCTGGAAGAAAGCAAAGAGTTTGCTGAACTTGCTGTTTCAAGTGTCCAGACTATTGAACACACATGTCCTATTATCATCATAATCTTTCAGAATCTGAGTTGAGAGTAGTTAATAGTTAAATAGCCCAATCACAGCACCAGATAAGTATAGGAGCTTATTGTTTAGAGTCTGACTCTCTTTGTGATCTCATTTGGGATTTTCTTGAGAAAGATGAGTGGCTTTCCATTTCCTTCTCCAACTCATTTTACAGAGGAGGAAACTGAGGCAAACAGGGTTACATGACTTGCCCAGTCACATAACTTGTAAGTATTGGAGGCCAAATTTGAAGTTTTGAAAATGAGGCTTCCTTACTCCAAATGAGACTTCCTGAGACTATCTATTCACTATGCTACCTGCCTAAGGAATGTCATAGTTTCTAGTAAGGATTTTAGTGACAGTTTTCTACTGTAAATTCTTAGACCAAGATACTTTGGAAGTACCAAGATACTGTACTGAGACTCAGGATCTAGATCCAAAGCCTAGCTCTGCTATCCAAGGACAGATCAAATCCAAGTCTGGGTTTGTTTCCTCATTTGTAAAATAAAAGTGGAATAGACAAGCTCTAAATCTAAGACCCTGTATTAGTGAAAAAGATTGCTGAAGTTACAATTAGTAGATTTACCTAAGTAACTAGTAATAGCACCTGATAAGATATATTATTTCATATATATATATATACAAATCATGTAATTTTGTGCTCTTCACTCTAAAGTCGGTTAACAATGGTTTGCTTGGTTGTTGTTTTTCCCCACAAGAGTAAGGTGACTTCAAAACTATTCTCACTTACTTTTTATCATCATAGACTTCTTAGTTTGCTCTGTCACTGAGAGAAGACTATAAAAATGTTGTATTGGAGAAATAAAGGCTATTGAATTTATTTGTAAATTATTCATTGCAATAATGAGTCTTAAACCATTTTAAAATACAAATTATAAAGCATATTTCCTTTCTCTTTAGTCCTATGTTGGAAATATGTCATTCTCATATAATCATGATGGTGATTCACTTCACAGAAGAAAACTTCAAAATAAAAGGATGTTTCTTTCTAAGAAACATTATTATCCCTTTTCAAAATCCCATGCTCCACCAGAATTCTAATACATTACAAACAGCAAAATCTGATTTCCCCCTAGATATGCTTTATATCTACATAGCATTTCATATAATGTACAGTCTAGGATTATAATTCTTTAATAAACTTCACTTTTAATAATTTATAATTTTTTTAAAAGTGAATTCTACAATAAAACTTAAGACAGGAGGTCTAAATAACAATGTAACTGCTTAAGGGAAATGATTTTAAGTCATTAATCTAAAAATTGTCTTTAATAACTTGACTAAATAAGAGAGGAAAAAATTCCTTATCCCCAAAATGAAATCTTACATCTTTGAGTATACTGTATTCTGTCAGGAAAGAGACCACACAACCTCTAAGATCCTTGCCAGTTCTAACATTCAGAAATTTAACAATAACTGGCTACTTTAATAACCTTGGTAAGAAATGTCTATCACTAAATTAACTAAGGTTCATTTTTGAGGAGGAATGAAAGTATTCAGGTACCAGAATTTATTAGTAAGGAAATTAATGGAATGATAGATTTTAGGGCTTAAAGCTACCGTGGAAGGGCAACCTCAATTTTATAAATGAAGAAACAACTCAGAGATATTAAATGATTTGCCCAAAATCACATAACTTGAAAGAGTCTAAGGCAAGATTCAAACTCAAGTCTTCGCTGACAAGAAATTCAGTCTTCTATCCATTATGGCACCATATTAAATAAAAGTACAATACAACTCTAAGGCAGTGTCTGAGAACTTTTTTTAATGTTTTGACAACTATTTCAATGTAATTAGTTTTCTTTATAATGGAAACTGAGGAAAACAGCATTAAGTACCTTGAACTTAGAAAGTAGTCTTCCAGACTGCAGGCCTCACACTGTATCTATTGTGCCACCTAGTTGCCTCAATAACAATGGAAATGGACCTAAAGGAACTTCCTTAACTAAATTTTTGGAAATGTTATTTCACTAACAATACTGGCCCACTTGGAACTTTTTTCATTGTAACCCAAAAAGTAATTAATGCAAGTTTACAGAGGAGAACCTTAAAAACAGTGAAGTAAAACACTTGAAAGTGAGAAATTTTGGGTTTGTAAACAGCCTCAGCCTGAAGCTAATTAACAATATTTTCTCTATGGTCCCAGAGTTGCCAGTAGCGATGAAGAATGATTAAATGATTTGCCCAAGATCATACAGCGAGTTCTAGTCAAAAAGGATTTCAACCCATATTTTCTTGTCTCCAAGACTGGTCCCATGACCACTGTACCACTCTGCCTAACTAGACTCCCAATTTGTACCTTATTTAAAGTTCACTTAATTATTCTTTTTTTTTCAAGTTTTTGCAAGGTAATGGGGATAAGTGGCTGGCCCAAGGCCAGCTAGGTAATTATAAGTCTCTAAGGTTGGATTTGAACTCAGGTCCTCCTGACTCCAGGGCTCTATCCACTGTGCCACCTAGCCACCCTTTTTTCTCCTTTTCTACTGAACATTGATAATACTTCTTTTAGTAATGCCGATGATCTTTTAGAATATGCATTATCTGTTATTTTAATAAAGAAAAATAATAAAGGAAAGCAAAGGAAATGAAAAAGAGGTTATAGTAGTATACTGAGGGTAATAGAAGGAGCCAGGTGGGGGTAAATTGAAGACAGCGTTCCAAGTTCCAGTAGTCATAGTTAACAGAGCTGCCCAGCAGCCAAGGACAGAGGCGACACAGTATCAACTCAAAAAACCCTGCTCCAGGTGAGGCTCGAACTCACAACCTCGGCATCGCTCCGCCTGCACTGTCTTATAAGTACCGCGCGCTAACCGATTGCGCCACTGGAGCCTTAGGAAAGTCCTTTGAACTCTCTTAATCTCGGTTCAGCAACCTAGACAATAAGGACACCGGAGTTAGGGGGTTTTGTGGCATGTCTTTGTTTTGCCTTTTGGTTTTTTTTACGGGATGACTAGGAAAAATCGCTTTGTGAATCTTAAAGTACTATCTAAATGCCAGCTATTATTTCAAGACAATATAGGGAGGAAAAATCCTTAATGAGAAGTAAACACCTGGGTTTCACAAAGGAGTTTCGATTCAAAACAATTTCTGCCATCCTTATTCAAACCTTTGATGCCAAGGTGATGTTTTTGGTTTTTTCAAAGGTTTGATTTCTCAAAATTAAACCTGGGTTCTCCCACTCCACTGGATTCGAGAAGCAGAGAGACCCGCGGACATGGGACAGGGGTTAAGGCTGCTCTGCCCGAAGCTGGGGTCCTCGCCACTCCCCAATCCCCCTGGCACTGTCTCTTGACAATAGCCGTTCCCAGTGAGCCCGTGGAAGCACCAGCCCGGGCAGCCCGGCCCCAGCTGCCTGCCAGGTGCGGCAGCATCGCGGGAAGATGCCCGGGGTAAGCTCCGCCAGCTGGCTCCTTGCTCCGTCCCTGGCCCCCAACCACCGCAGTCCCCTCACCTTTGGAGGAATCACGCACTTGCCCCAAGCGCCGGGGGCCGTGCGGAGCCCCAGGGGAGAAGGATATGTCTGGGGCCCCCACGGGGGCGCGCGGACCACGCCGAGACCCAGGGCCCAGGAACACCGTGGGGAGGGAAAGGTGTCAATCTGAAGCAGGGGAAGGGGATGGGGGAGACAAAAAAAGGTTGGGGGGTGGGGTTTGAGTTCCCCTCAGAAGTTAGTTTT
The DNA here is from genome assembly GCF_037893015.1 of Macrotis lagotis. Lineage (NCBI taxonomy): Eukaryota > Metazoa > Chordata > Mammalia > Peramelemorphia > Peramelidae > Macrotis > Macrotis lagotis. The sequence goes on along the minus strand of NC_133662.1, from coordinate 128,410,035 downwards.
TAAACTGCCAGACCACAAAAATGGCAAAGTTTTTTTAACCGCACCTTCACTTCTCCAGTCTCTTCCAGTCCTGTCTCAGAGGGCATTTCTGCTCCGGGGGCACCTGTTTCTCGTACCCTCTATCCAGCCCCCATACTTACCAGCTGTGTGCGGCGTCTCCTGGAGCTCCCAGGGCTGGCTCCGGCTCTCTTGCCTTTTGGTGGGTCAGGGGCCCTCGTGCTGCTCCCCCAGGTCTCCAGCTGGTCCCCTTCAGAACTGGAGGATGCAGCTAGCAGTCAAGGAAGAGGCTGGGCGGGAGGGCGGTGGTGGCGAGCGAAGCCGGAGAGGCGGAGAGAGGGAGGGAGGGAGGGAGGGAAGAGCGAGCAAAGGAGGAGGAAGAGAGGGAGGGAAGGAGTTGGACCACTCCCCTCCCTCTTCTGGCCAGGCTTCTTGGGAGAGCACCGACACAGTCATCCGACTACTCTCCGAGCACCCCAGGTGGAGGTGCCGATGGAAAGGTATACCTTGACCTAACTTGCAGGAACAGTGCTGCAGCTGAATAAATTAAAAACCATCTTTAGTTACAGGTGATCATTCAGACTCCCCAGTCCCCGGCGCTTTTCTAAGCATTCCCTTGTGATAGGACAACTTAAAGGAGTCCTTCCCCCATCACCAACTTGAGAGAGGAAGGAGAAGGGAGAGAGAGGAGGGGAGGAAGGGGAGGAGAGGGAGAGATGGAGAGATGGAGAGATGGAGAGAGGGAGAGAGGGAGAGGGAGAGGGAGAGGGAGAGGGAGAGGGAGAGGGAGAGGGAGAGGGAGAGGGAGAGGGAGAGGGAGAGGGAGAGGGAGAGAGACAGAAACAGAGAGAGAGAGAGAGAGAGAGAGAGAGAGAGAGAGAGAATATAGCAGGTCCCCCTGAGTGTGTTTATTAGATATGTATGGATATGTGTTGATAGATGATTAGATAGATAGATAGATAGATAGATAGATAGATAGATAGATAGATAGATATAGATAGATAGATGAGTGGATGGCCAGAAGAACATAGATCAGTAGCTGACAATAGCATGCATCATCAAGTTGCTTGGGGAACTGAGGAATCAAAAGAGCTGTCATTCAGTCTAGCCAGGTTCTCTGGGACATATTTATTTACATCACAGGGCAGTTCTCTCATATATACAAGGAATCAGATAGTCTTGTTTTATTTTCAGACTGAAGATAACAGTTTGACTACAGGTTTTGTACATTGGACAGAGATAATTCAGTACCACTTATATCCTCTTAAGAAAGATGCCTCAACCTACCCATCCAGTCTGTGTAGGTAAAGTAAGCCTGAACTGAGTTGTTAAGAAGGGAGGAGATTTTTATTTTTTTTTTTTACTTTAGCTGCTCCTAGACAGACAATGTGTGACTGTCCATTCCCCCCTGCCATGCTAGATATTCAATTTAGATATTTGCAAAGCATTTGGCACCTGCCTGGCACATAGTTTAGTTGTAGTTTAATCATTTTTTCAGTCATGTAGAGTCTTCTTGACACCTTTTGGGTTTTCAGCAAAGAAAACTGGAGTGGTTTGCCATTTCCTTCTGCTCATTTTAAAGATGAGGAACCTGAGGCAAACAAGGTTAGGTGTCACTGATACACAGTGAGTATCTGAGGCCAAATTTGAATTCAGGAGGAGGAGTCTTCCTGACTCTAGGCTCAGCACTCCATCCCCTGTGCCACCTAGCTGCACATAGTAGGCAGTTTAATAAATGCTTGTTCCTTTGTTCCCTACAGATTCCAAATAATTTCACTGAACTGAGATCATCAAGCTCCTTCTCAGAAGAAACCTTTTCAAAAGACAGCCCTCTGGGAGATCTGGACTTGAAATCAAAAGACCTTGAGTTTCGGTTCCTGAAACAGACATTTATTATCTGTGTGATTGTAAGTCATTTAATTGTTCTGAGCCTCAGTTTATTATCAGCCTTATAAAATTCAGACAGAAGCATTTTTAAACTATAAAGTCATAGAGAAATTAGGGATTCTTTAATTATGTGATCTTTCTCTCCCAACTCCTACTCTTATTCTCAACCCTCACAAAATTGCAAAGTCTCTGAAGACAGGGACCAAAGTCATCTATCAACTCACATCAGCACAAGGTGATGCCATATAACCTTTGCTTGAAATCTTCTAGTGATTAGGAGACTTAGTACCTCCCTAAAGATCCCATTCTACTTTGGGGGTATATCTAATTGTTTTGAATTTTTCCTTATATACATTGTTAAAAAGTTGTGTTTTGTTGTTGATACTGCTGTTTATTAGAAAAATCCACTGTTGGTATCCAGGGTTAAAAAATTTGTTATTATCAATGCCGAGCAAAAATGATGAAAGTAACAGATTTTTTCTGTATTCCCAGGTATACCACTAATTCAAGCCTTATGCTTCTGTGTGAATTTTATGGAAAATAGATTGCCATCTGTTGCTTTCTCCATGGGTTGGGATGGACTGGAGGATGGTAGGGAATGAACAACCTTAAAGATAATTTTGTCTCTGGTAAGTATTAAAGCGTTACACTCAAAGAAAACCCAATTGTCTCATCTATGTATCTAGCAATTCATGAGTAAATAGACCCAATTTGAGATATCTTTTTAGTTTTAGACCTATTTTTTTTGTAAGAAAGTAAACCTCTTTTGCATTTCAAATGTATGAGTCAATTGTCCAGGACCAATGTGATAATAAAATAGATCATCAAAAGCATATGTGTGAAGTTGTTCAAAGAGCAGTGGGTTTGAAGACCAAAGCCCTGGCTTGGAAATCTGAGCTCTAGTATAATATGCCAGATCTGTGAGGTCTTGGGCAAGGTATTTTAACTTTCTGTACCTCTGTTTGATCTAATGCTTCCTTTCTCTCTCCGGAATATGGGAAGGAAGGGCTTTGTAATACATAATCTCTTTCTAAATTGGAGCTATCATTTCTTTTGAGGGTCAAAGTCAAAGTGTGAAAGCTTACAATGTTGCCAAGCAAATACTTTTGGTAACAATAGCTGCTAAAGACTGCCTTTCAAAAACTGTTCGTTTTACTAAAGCCCCAAAGGGCATTTTATTTTTTAAGAACATGATCTTTCTCTCCAGTGGTTTCTAGTATGCTATTCCAAGTTAATTGAACTGATATTTATTGGGTCAAGTCCTTTTTTTCCAAGGCAAATGGAGTTAAGTGACTTGCCTGAGGTCACACAGCTACATAATTATTAAGGGTCTGAGGCTGGATTTGAACTCAGGTTCTACTGACTCCAGGGCTGGAGCTCTATCCACTGCCATCTAACCACCCCAAGCCTTTTTTTTTTAAGACTGGGTCTCCCTTTCTTTCCCAAGATAGAAATGTATGAGTTACACACAGACTAGTCCACTCTAACAAGGAAATTTGACCAGCTCTAATTCCAACCTGAGTCCCCACATTTCCCACTCTCCATATTAAAGTCAAACTTAGTGTGGGCACCAATCAAGAGAGAAATAGATCCACAATGATGCCAGGGAAGAAGAGGAAATGGGAAGTGGAAGGATTAGATGGTGTTTGAGCAGCAGATGGGGCTTTGGCCATTACAATTTATTTCCCCACTCCCCCCTCCCATCCCTAAACTCATAAAATGAAATTAAGGGCAACTAGATGGTAGGGTTCAAATTTAATCTCAGGCATTGGATACTTACTAACTATATGACCTGGGGCAAGTCACTTAACTCTGATTGCCTGGATTTCAGGGTCTTAAGATCCTGATCCATATCTGGCTACTGGATCCAGATGGCTCTGATCTGGAAAGTGAGGCTGGTGCACCTCCCATTACAAAAATCCAATTCATTTGTTTATCATGGCATTATTTCCCTGATGTCTTCTTTGAGAATGAAGGACAAGCATCATCAAGATGATACATAGAATGGACAAGGAACAGGGACAATAAAGTTTTCATGATCTAAAGAAAGTATAAAGGGTTTTAGCCACTCATCAGATAAAAAGAAACTCTGTTTTATGGAATCAGAAATAGCTATCAATTGGCAAAGAATAAAATATACCTCTCCTGACCTCTTTAAGAAAAGAAAAGAGACACTCCTTAGGGAGGGACAGTTTAGGCAAGAAGCAACTTTAAGGCATGGACCTCTGACAATAAAGAAAAGAAAATCCTGAACCCAGATCTTGAGATATTTGTATTCTTTGTGTTTTCCCTTATGGACTCATGTTGAAAAATGTTGTCTACATCCAGGAAAAGAATTGATGGAACCAATAGAAGCATACTATTTTTCACTTTTGTGTGTGTTGTTTTTCTTTTGTTCTGTCTTCTTTCACAACATAATTAAATGTTTTGTATGATTGCACAAGTATAGACTATATTGGAGGGAGAAAATTTCTAACTCAAAATTTTTTAAATGGATAAAAATCATCTTTACAAATAATTAGGAAAAATATTATTGAAAATTTTGAAGAATCCAGCCAAGATGACAGGGAGTCCAGCCAAGATGGCAAAGAGAAGCCTTCCCCTCAGAAATAATATGAAAGAAACCTCTTTTTTTAGGTTTTTGCAAGGCAAATGGGGTTAAGTGACTAAGGCCGGATTTGAACCCAGGTACTCCTGACTCCAGGGCTAGTGCTCTATCCACTCTACCTAGCCATCCTGAAAGAAACCTCTTAACAGAAATTCAATTGACAAAAAAACAGAAAAAGAAGTTAGGTGAAGAATATCTACCAACAATCTCTGACTCGGGACAGTGGTGCATCAGAAGCAGAGAGTAGGAAGCCAGCCCATGGGCAGAAGCTGGGTAAAGCCAGAGGACTGGCCTTAGCTACAGAGGCTTTGGATATGGCAGTGGAGGTCAGAAGAGTCCAAGTGGAGCTTAAGGGGAGTTCCAGCACAGAGTTGCTGGACATTGATCTGCTACGCTCAGGCCCTGAGCTCTATACTTTCAGCAGAGTCCTCTACCCAGAACAAACAAAATAATAACCCCTCCATACCCCCACCCCCACCCTGTGCTCCAGTGTGCACAGCAGAGCTCCCTCAGCTGAATAGGGAGATTAACTACCTCACCCCAGGGTCCCAGCCACATTGCTCAAGGATAACAGTATCCAGCAGCACTCCCCACCCACTCCAGACTAGGGAGAGGGCCTCAAATCAAGGTCACAGATATTCCAGAGAAAATAACCAACACCCCTTACTGGCCGGCCCACTTGGAGTAACTAAAGCCAGTGAGCAAAGCCTCTGGAAATTTCAACACCAAAGATCTGTGAACCAGCCCCTACCCCCCCCCAACACAAGATCCTTGGAAAGGGAAGAAAGGTCATCAAAAAGGGGGACCCGTAGAAAACTACCTGGAACATAAAGACCCTAACTCTAGAGAGATCAAGAATTTCTGAGAAGAATATGAATTGGTCTCCAGTCCAGAAAGACTTCCTAGAAGAAATCAGGAAAGAGTTTAAAAATCAAGTGGAAAAATTAGGAAAATAAACTCAAGAGAAAATTAAAACCTTGTAAGAGAAAATTAACATCTCACAACAAGAAAACAAATTCTTGGAAAATACAGTTGGACAAATATAAAAAAAGAAAATAATTCTCTCAAATTCTCAATTGGATAAATGCAAAGAGAAGATGATTCTCTCAAAAACACATTTGGACAAAGTAAAACTCCTTCAAAAATAGAATTAACTAATTGGAAAATGAGTTTCAAAAGGTAAATGAAGAAAATTCTTCTCTAAAAAAAAAGAAGGGAATCTGTGGAAACTAATAACTTCATGAGACAACAAGAATCTGTTAAACAAAAACAAAAAATTGGAAAAATTGAAGAAAACATAAAATACCTCATCAGCAAAACTACTGACCTAGAGAATAGATCTAGGAGAGACGATCTAAGAATCATTGGGCTCCCTGAAAATATTGAAGAGGAAAAAAAAACCTGGACTCAATATTACAGGATTTAATGATGGAGAACTTCCCTGATATCACAGAACCAGAGAGCAAAATAATTATTGAAAGAATAAATCGATCCCCTCCAGAAAGGGATCCTAAAGAAAACACCAGGGAATATCGTGGCCAAATTTCAGAACTATCAGATAAAAGAGAAAATCCTGCAAGAAGCCAGAAGGAAACAATTTAGATACCAAGGAAACATAGTGAGAATTACATAGGATATAGCTGCATCAACATTAAGGGATTGAAAGGCCTGAAATGAGATATTACAAAGAGCAAGGGAGCTTGTAATGCACCCAAGAATCCATTATCCAGAAAAACTGAGCCTTCTTTTCCAGGGGGGAAGATGGACATTTAATGAAATAGGAGATTTCCAACTTTTCCTGAGGAAAAGACCAGAGCTAAATAGAAAATTTGGACATCAAACAGGAGACTCAAGATTAAAAAAAGAGTAAAGAAAAAAAACTGCTATCCAATAAGATGAAACTGGCTATATCCCCACCTAGGAGAAAGAGTCACATAACTCCCGAAAACTGTAACTTTATTAAAGAGAATATACTTAGCCAGAAGTAATAGAAATTCATAACTTATCTATGACTGTGATAGAATTATTTAAAAACAATATCTCCTTAAAAAGGGGGACAGTAAAGAATGGAGAAGATGGAGAAGATTGAATGGGGTAAATCACATTACATAAAGAGATACAAAGGACCTATTGCAATAGAGGGGAAGAAAAGAAGCGGTGAGAACCACCTGAATCTTACTCTCATCAGATTAGGCCTAAAAGTTAACATACACACACTCTGTTAAGTTGAAAGTTTTCTTACCTTTCAAGTATTAAAAGGGGAAAGGGGGTGGAGAAGGGGAAAAGGAACTAACAGAAGGTAGAAGGGGCAAAGGGAAAGGGGAAAGAACAGGGAGAGGGGGTTGGATACAAGGGGGTAAACACACTGAAAGTGGTGGTTTTCAGAAACAAAATACTGGGGAATATGGATAAAGTAAAAAAAAGGAGGGGGGGAATACAAACAGAGGGAAGATAGCATGGAGGGAAGTAAAGAGTTAATAATTATAACTTTGAATGTGAATGGGATGAACTCTCCGATAAAACATAAGCAAATAGCAGAGTGGATTAAAAACCAGAATCCTACAATATGCTGTTTACAAGAAACTCATTTGAAGCAGAAAGACACATACAGAGTAAAGGTAAAAAGGTTGAAGCAAAATATATTTTGCTTCATCTGAAGTGAAAAAAGCAGGGGTTGCCATCCTTATTCCAGAAAAAGTAGCTGCAAAAATAGATCTCATTAAAAAAGATAAGGAAGGAAACCATATCTTTCTAAAAGGTACCATAGAAAATAAAGCAATTCCGATATGAAATATGTGTGCACCAAGTGGTATAGAATCCAGATTCTTAGAAGAGAAGTTGAATGAGTTACAAGAAGACAAACAACAAAATACTACTTGTGGGAAACCTCAACCTACCGCTTTCAGATTTAAATAAATCTGACCATAAAATAAGCAAGAAAGAAATTAAAGAGCTAAGTAGAATGTCAGAAAATTTAGACATGATAGACCTTTGGAGAAAGTTAAATAGGGATAGAAAGGAATATACTTATTTTCCTACAGTACATGGCTCTTACACAAGAATTGACTATGTACTAGGGTATAAAAGCCTTATAATCAAATACAGAAAGGTGAATACTTCCTTCTCAGATCATGATGCAATAAAAATCACATGCAATAATAGGCCAGGGAGAGATAGACCTAAAACTAATTGGAAATTAAATAACTTCATTTTAAAGAATGAGTGGGGAGGTGCAGGCAGCTAGGTGGTGCAGTGGATAGAGTACTGACCCTTGAATCAGGAGGACTTGAATTCAAGTATGGTCAGAAACTTAATAATTACCTAGTTGTGTGACCTTGGGCAGGTCACTTAAGCCCCACTGCCTTGCAAAAAAACCAAAAACAAACAAACAAAAAAGAATGAGTGGATCAAATAACAAATTATAGGAAGAATTCATGATTTCATCCTAGGTAATGATAATAAAGAGAAAACACACCAAAACTTATGGGAAACACTCAAGGCAGTTGTCAAAGGATATATTATATATTTAAATACTTACATAAATAAATTGTAGAAAAAGGAAATCAATGAACTAAACATGAAACTAAAAAATTAGAGAAAAGAACAAATTAAAGCAAAGCCCCCCCCATTAAATACCAAATTAGAAATTCTAAAAATTAAAGGAGAAATTAATAAAATCAAAAGCAAGAAAACTATTGAACTAATTAATAAAAACAAAGTTTTATGAAAAAAACAATAAAATTGATAAACCTCTGGTTAATTTGATTTAAAAAAAAGAAAGTACAAAACAAAATTACCAGTACCATAAATAAAAAGGTGAACTCACCACCAATGAGGAGGAAATTAAAGTAACAATGTGGAATTATTTTGACCAATTTATGCTAATAAATTTGATAATCTAAGTGAAATGGATGAATATTTACAAAAATATGTTGCCCAGGTTAAATGAAGAGGAAATTAAATACTTAAATAACCCTATCTCAGAAGAAGAAACTCAACAAACTATTATTGAGCTCCCTAAGAAAAAATCCCCAGGGCCAGACAGATTCACAAATGAATTCTATCAAGCATTTAAGGAACAATTGGTTGCAATTCTATATAAACTCTTTGGCAAAATAGGTGAGGAACTCTGCTTAACTCTTTCTATGACAACAGTATGGTGCTAATACCTAAACCAGGAAGAGTCAAAACAGAGAAAGAAAATTATAGATCAATTTCCCTAATGAATATGGATGCAAAAATCTTGAATAAAATCTTAGCAAAGCAATTACAGCAAGTTATCCCTAGGGTAATGACCAAGCAGGATTTCTCCCAGGAATGCAGAGTTGGTTCAAAATTAGGAAAACTGTTAGTATAATTGGGTATATCAATAACAAACCTAACAGAAATCATATGATTATCCTAATAGATGCTGAAAAAGTCTTTGACAAAATACAGCACCCATTCCTACTAAAAACATGAGAAAGCATAGAAATAAATGTATTGTTCCTTAGAATGATTAGCAGTAGCTATCTAAAACCATCAACAAGAATTATATGCAATGGGGATAAGATAGAGTCATTCCCAATAAGATCAGGGTTGAAACAAGGATGCTCATTATCACCACTACTATTCAATATTGTATTAGAAATGTTAGCTTCAGCAATAAGAGAATAAAAAGAAATTGAAGGAATTAGAATTGGGAAGGAAGAAACAAAACTTGCATTCTTTGCAGATGACATGATGGTATACCTAGAGAATCCCAAAAAATCATCTAAAAACTACTAGAAACAATTAGCAACTTTTGCAAAGTCACGGGATAAAATAAATTCTCATAAATCCTCAGCATTTCTAAACATTAATAGCAAGATACAGTAGTAAGAGCTAAAAAGAGAAATCCCATTCCAAGTAACTTCAGATAATACAAAATACTTTGGGAGTCTAGATACCAAGGCAGATTCAAAAATTCTATGAAAACAACTACAAAACACTTCTCTCACAAATAGAATTTCTCACAAACAAAATACCAACTACTCATGGATAGGCCAAGCTAACATATTAAAAATGACAATTCTACTTAAATTAAACTAATTATTTAGTGCCCTACCAATTAAAATTCCAAAAAGTTACTTAAGTGAGTTAGAAAAAGTGATAAGTAAATTCATATGGAGAAATAAAAAGACAATAATTTCCAGTGATTTAATGAAAAAAAAAAGTGCAGAAGGTAGTTTAACCCTACCAGATCTAAAATTATATTATAAAGAAGAGAAGAAGAAATAGAATGGTATATCAGTGTAATAACTTAGGAGCAAAAGCAAACTAGGAAATCAAGGAATAGTTTACCTGTCAGATCTATGGAAAGGGAAGCAGTTTATGAGCAAGGAAGAGATGAGAACATCATTAAAAACAAACTAGATAATTGTGATTACATTAAATTAAAGAGCTTTTGCACAAACAAAACCACTGTAACCAAGATCAAAAGAAATGTAATAAATTGGAAAACAATTTTTACAACTAGTATTTCTGACAAAGGACTCATTTCTAAAATATACAGAGAACTGAGTCAAATTTAAAAAAAAAAAAAAAACAAGCCATTCCCCAATCGACAAATGGTCAAAGGATATACAAAGGTAATTTATAGATGACGAAATCAAAGCTATCCATAGTCATATCAAAAATTGTTCTAAATCATTACTTATTAGAGAAATGCAAATTAAAGCATCTCTGTGATACCCCTCACACCTTTCAGACTGGCCAATATGACCAGAAATGATCAGTGTTGGAAGGGATCTGGAAAATCTGGGACACAAAGGCATTGTTGGTGGGGCTGTAAACTCATCCAACCTTTCTAGAGAACAATTTGGGATTACCCCCAAAGGGCAACAAAAATGCGTATATGCTTTGATTGAGCAATATCACTACTGGGTCTGTACCCTGAAGAGAATATGAAAAAAAGGTAAAAATATCACTTGTACAAAAATATTCCTAGCAGCCCTGTTTGTGGGGTCAAAGAATTGGAAATTGAGTGAATGTCCATCAATTGGGGAATGGCTGAACAAATTGTGGTGTATGTGTGTTATGGAACACTATTGTTCTATTAGAAACCAGGAAGGATGGGAATTCACAGAAGCCTGGAAGGATTCAGCATGAACTGATGCTGAGCAAGATGAGCAGAACCAGAAGAACATTGTATACCCTAAGGGCAACATGGGGGTTGCTGATCAACCTTAATGGACTTGCTCATTCCATCAGGGACAATTTTATGGTATCTGTGATGGAGAATACCATCTGTATCCCAAGGAAGAATTGTGGAGCTTAAAAAAAAGACCAAAGACTATTACCTTTAAATTTATTTATTTATTTAGGTGGGGGGTTTTTTGCAAGGCAATGGGGCTAAGTGGCTTGCCCAAGGCCACACAGCTAGGTAATGATTAGGTGTCTGAGGCCAGATTTGAACTCAGGTGCTCCTGACTCCAGGGCCGGTGCTCTATCAACTGCACCACCTAGCCGCCCCACCTTTAAATTTAAAAAAAAAAAAATCTTAGGTAATTTTGCTATCTCTTATATTTTATTTTTTCCTTAAGGATATGATTTCTCTCTCAACACATTCAACTTTGATCAATGTATAGCATGGAAACAATGTGAAGACTATCAGACTATCTTCTGGGGGGTGGAGGGAAGGAAGCAAGATTGGGGGAAAATTTGTAAAATTCAATAAACAATTTAAAAAAAAAGAAAATTTTTAAATATTTTTCCTTAGACCTTAATCAAAGGGCTGTGTATGGAGTGAGGAAAGAATTTTTCTCCTCCCCATCTTCTCACTTCTTACAGAGGAGTTACTTTCCCAGGAGGAAACACTGTACCTTGTAAGGAGCAGAGAAAAATCAGTGGAAATAGCTTGAAGGAGTGGTGAGTCAAGGTGCAGAGAAGAGTTACCCCAAGAAGATAAAATACATCAGAATTATCTAGTGGCTAATAGCAAGAGTTACTTTGGCCACCATATGTTTCCTAAGTATGTCCTTCACTCAATGTGCTCATGTTTCTCACTGATACTGTATTTGTTAGAAGAGTCCCATATTTATAGGGGGAATGGTTTTTGTAGCTACTGTTTTTATTATGCCATCTTAAAAGTCTTTACTTTGAGCTACTTCTGTCTAATAATTATTAAAAGTAAGAACAACAGTAGGACCCCATGAGTTGTAGTTTTAAGAAGTTAGACCCACAGAATACTTTAGAACCAGGATAGAAATTGTACCCTCCTTTTCACACAAATAAAGTCAGATATAAACAACTGGAAAAACTGTCATGCTAAAATAATATATAAGCTACTCAAATTAAATTACTTATTCATACCAATCAAGCTATCAAATAACTATTTTGCCAAACTAGAAAAAATACTAACAAAATTTATATGGAGCAACAAAAGAATATCATGGGGAACTGATAAAAAAAATGAAAAGGAAGATGGCCTTCCTCAATCAAATCTAAAACTATGCTATAAAACATCAGTCATCAAAACTGCCTGGTACTGTTTAACAAAGTAATGGACCAGTAGATTGGGACAGGGTTCAAAAGAAATAGCAGTAAATGATTACAGTAACACACTATTTGACAAACCCAAAGACATTAGTTTCTGGGATAAGAGCTCACTTTTTGACAAAAATTGTTGGGAAAACTGGAAAATAATATGGCAAAAACTAGGCAAGGTCCCACATCTATATCCTATACCAAAATAAGGTCAAAAATAGGTACAGAATTTAGATATAAAAGGGAATACTACAGAAGAACTAATAGATCAAGAAATACTCTATCTGACAGACCTATGGAAAAGGGAGAAGTTTATGAACAAATGAGAATTAGAGTATATTATAATTTGCAAAATGTTTGATTTTGACTATATTCAATTAAAAAAGGTTTTACACTAATAAAACCAATGATGCCAAGATTAGAAGAAAAACAGAAAGCTGGGAAACAATTTTCACAGTTAGGGTTCTGATTAAGGGGTTCTGATTTCTAAACTATATAGAGAGCTGAATCAAATTTATAAAGTTACAAGTCATTCCCCAATTGATAAATGGTCAAATGATATGAACAGGCAGTTCTCAAATGAAGAAATTAAAGTTATATACATATATATATATATATATAAAATCATATGAAAAAATGATCCAAATCATTATTGATTAGAGAAAAGCATTTTAAAACAACTCACACTTATCAGATTATCTAAGATAGCAAAGTTGGAGAGGTTGTGGGAAGATTGGAACATTAATGCACTATTTTTTTCTTTTATTAAAGATTTTATTTGAGTTTTACAATTTTCCCCCATCTTACTTCCCTCCCCCACCCCCCACCCCCCATGGAAAGCAATCTGTCAGTCTTTAATTTGTTTCCACGTTGTACATTGATCCAAATTGAGTGTGATGAGAGAGAAATCACATCCTTAAGGAAGAAACAAAAAGTATAAGAGACAACAAGATCAGACAATAAGATATTTGGGGTTTTTTCCCTAAATTAAAGGGAATAATCCGAACTTTGTTCAAACTCCACAGCTCTTTATCTGGATACAGATAGCATTTTCCATTGCAGACAGCCCCAAATTGTCCCTGATTGTTGCACTGATGGAACGAGCAAGTTCATCAACGTTGATCATCATCCCCATGTTGCTGTTAGGGTGTACAGTGTTTTTCTGGTTCTGCTCATCTCGCTCAGCATCAGTTCATGCAAATCCCTCCAGGCTTCCCTGAATTCCCATCCCTTCTTGGTTTCTAATAGAACAATAGTGTTCCATGACATACATATACCACAGTTTGCTAAGCCATTCCCCAATTGAAGGACATTTACTTGATTTCCAATTCTTTGCCACCACAAACAGGGCTGCTATGAATATTTTTGTACAAGTGATGTTTTTACCCCTTTTCATCATCTTTTCAGGGTATAGACCCAGCAGTGGTGTTGCTGAATCAAAGAGCATGCTCATTTTTGTTGCCCTTTGGGAGAAGTTCCAAATCTCTCTCCAGAAAGGTTGGATGAGTTCACAGCTCCACCAACAGTTGTAATAGTGTCCCAGATTTCCCACATCACTTCCAACAATGCTCATTATCCTTTCTGGTCATATTGGCCAGTCTGAGAGGTGTGAAGTGGTACCTCAGAAAAGCTTTAATTTGTATTTTTCTAATGACATAATGCACTATTGATGGAGTTGTGAACTGATCCAACCTTTCTGGAGAGCAACATGGAACTGTGCCAAAGAGCAATAAAACTGATCATACTCTTTGACCCAGCAATACCAGTACTCAGTCTATATCCAAAAGAAATCATATAAAATGGGGAAAAGTTCCATGTGTTCCAAAATATTCATAGCAGCTCTTTTTTGTAGTGGCAAAGAATTGGCAATTAAAGGAATTCCTGAACAATTTGGTATATGAATGTTAGGCAGGACTATTGTTCTATAAGAAACCATGAATGACTCTAGAGAAGCATGAAAGGATTTATAGAAACTGATACTGATAGAAGGGAGCCAAGAGAACATTATACACATTCATAACAACTTTGTGAATTGATCAATATTGATGGATGCAGCTCCTCTCAACATTCAGAGATTAAGGTCAGTCCTGGGAGATCTGTTATGGACAATGCTATCCATATTTAGCAAAAGAAAAACCTATAGAATCTGAATGAACACTATGTTCACTTTTTTAAATTTTTCTCTTATATTTTTCTTTCCTATCTCATGGTTTTCTTTCCTTTCCCTTTTCCTCATACAGAAAATGACTAATCTATAAACATATTAAACACAAATATATATGTTCAGTGTTTGCCTTTGAAGGAAGGAGGGTGGGAAGGGAGAGTGGAAGAAAAATTATGTAACACAAATATGCATATGTATGTGAAAGAATATTGCAAAAATTTCATAGCATGTAATTGGAAAAATAAAATAAAATATCTGATGGCCCTGATGACACCAGTTATAACCAGTGAATAATGATTTGGGAAAAAACTTCCAGAGGTATGTTACAAAACTTGATCCTATCATCGTTTCAATCTGCTATCATATTTCTCCTCCTTTTCACAGCTAAACTATTAGAAAATTAATTTAAACTGATTTTTCCCATTTTCCAGGTATTGGTTTCTTTTCTACCCTTTGTAATCTGACTTCCAACTTCATCTTTTATTTGAAGATTTTCTTTCCAAAGTCACCTATGATTTCTAATTGTCAAAATGCATGGACTTTTCTCACTCTTTACTCATCTTTCCTGAATTCCCTATAGCATTTAACACTATTGACTTTTGCTCTTTACACTTCAGGAACATACCTTCTTCCACAATTTTAAAGATATTGGACTCTCTTTGCTCTCCAATCCATCTGACTGCTTCTCTCTCTCTCTCTCTCTCTCTCTGAAAAATCAGGATCATTATACTTGTCCCACTCACCTTAGAAGTCTGTCTTAAGCCTCTTCTTGTTGTATTTTCTAGCTTTTCTCCATAGCTTTCATGAATCTATCATCTCTAAACAGAGACTCCAATCTATAAAATGAGCCACAATTTTTCCTCTGATCCCAAGTCACCAACTACCTAGTAGATATCTCCTTCTAGAGTTTTGGTAAACATCTCTAACAGAATATATCTATATTCATTGTCTCCATTTCCTCTTCTTTTATTTTCTTATGAACTCTATGTAATGACTTCCAATCTCATCACTTCTCAATTGCTAAATCTAATGACTTTTCTCAATCCTTTTTTTCTCTTGATAGTTTGATTGATGTTTAAAACAAAATTGATTACCCTTCCTTAAGAACCTTTCCTTCTTCCCAACTCAAGTGTTATTTCTTATAGGAAGCCTATACTGATCCTCCTGGTTACTAATAAATCATACTCCCCAAATAAAATTATAGGTGTTTTAATTTTTTATTTAGTTCCCCCCCCAGTTAGCAGTGATTCCTCAATAGTTCCTCAATAGCAATTATCTTTATGTTCTCAGTATATGGCACATATATGAATTGAAGCTATTAAGAAAGAACTTACTATATAATGTATTATTATTATTACCATTTCTGACAACTCATTATCTCTATAACCTTTACACAGCACCATATCTCATTAAAATTAATTAAAAATTAAATATACATATTTAAAACTTCTATGCCTCCTTTTTGTGTCAAGATGATGGACTAAACTACAAATTTAACCTCAAGTACATTGTGATCTATTTTAGTTTGGGCTCAATTTGATAAAAATTAATATTTTAAAATTACAATAGAATAAGTAGTATGAAACCAAATTCAAAGACAAATAAGTAGAATGGATTTCTCATTTGGATTGTTTAACAATAATTTTTCTTAGTTGATCAAAATAAATATTGTAAAAGAAATCACAAT
Source organism: Macrotis lagotis (assembly GCF_037893015.1). NCBI lineage: Eukaryota > Metazoa > Chordata > Mammalia > Peramelemorphia > Peramelidae > Macrotis > Macrotis lagotis. The sequence goes on along the minus strand of NC_133662.1, from coordinate 128,394,186 downwards.
TATAACAAATTTCCTTTAAAAACACATAAAGAAAAAACCATTCCTTAATAATCATTATAGGCATAAATAAATAGTTTTCACAAGACAGATTGTAAACTATTAATCATATGAAAGGTTGCTCCAAATATCTAGTGGCAATTTCAATATAATTTTTTAAATATGTCCATCAAAGTACTTTACTTTGCCCCACCAGTTCAATATTTTATTTGTTACTGGGCATTTTTTTTTACCCCAAGAAGTCTATATATATATATATATATATATATGTATATGTATATATATATATATATATATATATATCCCCTAAAATTAAAAGAAAATCTTTGAAAAATAGGTGCCCATAAATTGAGAACTGACTGACTTAATTATGGTATATAATATAATTTCATTGTAAAATAATTAAATAAATAAGAGCAATTCATGGGAAGATTTCATATGAACAGATGCAGAATAAAGTAGGTAGAATGATGTGATCATTGTACTTCTTGCACACAATAACTACAAAAAAACTTAAATTTCAAAGCTAGCATTCATATAGCACTTTAGGGTTTTTTAGGTTTTTTGTGTTTTTCTTTTTTAGTTTTTACAAGGCAATGGGGTTAAGTGGCTTGCCCAAGGCCACACAGCTAGTTAATTATTAAGTGTCTGAGGCTAGATTTGAACTCAGGTACTCCCGACTCCAGGGCCGGTGTTCTATCCACTGTGCCACCTAGCCACCCCAGCGCTTAAGGTTTTACAATTTGTCCTCACAATTACCCCAAAAGGGAATGTACTATTTTTATTCTCATTTTACAGATGAGATAATAGGCAAAGAGAAGTTAAATGACTGTTGTTATTGTTCAACTGTATCTGAGTCTTCATGATCTTATTTAGGGTTTTCTTGGCAAAGTTACTAGAGTGATTTGCCATTTCTTTCTCCAATTCATTTTACAGATCAGGAAAGTGAGGCAAAGTCAAGTGATTTACCCAAGAGTCACACAGCTGGTAAGTGTCTGAGGTCAGATTTGAATTCATGAAGGTGAGTCTTTCTGATTCCAGACTAGCAGCTCTATCTACTGTATTGCCAAGCTTACTTGCCCAGGGTCAAAAGCTAATAAATGTTTGAAGTTGGATTTGAACTCATCTTCCTGATTCTGGGTCCAAAACAATATTCACTGTACCACTCGAGTAATTGTAATGACCATATCCCTTCTTCCTTTCACTTAAGAGGATGGGAACCAAAAATGAACACAGCACAAACTATCAGATTAGGTTTCTATTTTGTGATTTAGCTATTCTTCTTTGTTACAAAAGAATTTAATGGAAAGAATGTTCATCAAAGAGAAATAACAGAAATAAAAACAAAATACATTTAAAAAAATTTTAAATACATGGAAAGTAATCTCTGTACTAAAGAACTATTGCTATAAATAGTGGTTTTAATTTTCCTCTTTAATACAGGAATACCTTTAATATAGGTACTTTGTTTCACAGATATTGAGCTTTGTATAAATTGAAGGTTTATGGCACTCTTGTATCAAGGAAGTCTATTGGCAACATTTTCTAACAGCAAATACAATCTATCACATTTCTCACAATATTTCAGACTATTTCAATATTATCATGTTTGTTATGATGAACTGCAATCAGTGATCAGTGATGTTAATATTATAATTGTTTTAGGGTGCCATGAATTGTATATCTCTATTAGATTCTTAGTCCAAATATAGTTTTAAAAATATGCAAAGAATATGTTTTGAGGTATATTCATATTCTTGAAATGTATTTGAAGAAGTTGCCTTTTGCTTATGCTTTGCATTTATAAAGACAACTTTATCACTAAATGTTGTGTATGTTCTGACTGCTATACCACATAGTCATTCCCCATCCATCTACTATTTGTGAGTCCCTATTCACTAATAAACAACAATATTGAAATTGGGTCAGGGGCAGCTAGGTGGCATAGTGGATAAAGCACCGGCCTTGGATCCGGGAGTACCTGGGTTCAAATCCGGTCTCAGACACTTAATAATTACCTAGCTGTGTGGCCTTGGGCAAGCCACTTAACCCCATTTGCCTGCAAAAGCCTAAAAAAAAGATTTAGCTCTTCTCAGAAATAAGTGATCTGAGACTATTCTAAAGATTTGTAATGGAAGGTAGCAGATCAAAGAATATGAGTCTTCCTGAATATAGGCCTGACATTCCATTCACTGCACCACCTACCTGTCCAGAAGATCTTGGATTTGAAACTAAAAGGGAATGGAGAAATCACCAAGTTCAAGTCTATCATTGACAGAGGAAGAAACTGAAGTATAAGAAAGAAATGACTTGTCTAAGATCATGGAGTAAATATCAGAGACTGAATTTGGCCCCAAATCTTCTGAACCAAGAGTAAGTTTTCATTGCATTATATTGTGCAATGGTATAAGCCCCTATTGAGGTAAAAATCATACTTCCTAAAAGGCTGATTTATTTTGTTTGTAAGACAAATTCAGTGACTCAAAAATTGTTTGGTGATACTTTGAGGAAAAAAATAATAGATGGTACATATTGCTACAACTATGTTTAGATTAAAGATTAGAGGAGAATTCTATAGCTTGCCAGCAAAACCTTATATTGGCATCGGATCCTGTTAACACTGAGTCACTATGATAGGAAACGTTTCATTCAACTGGATCAATTACTACATCAAACAAGTTAGATCATATTTGAAAAGATAGGTGTAGTACAGCATACCACTAAGGCCATCTTGTAGTGACCAAAATAGATTAGTAGAGAAGGTGAACTCTAAAACATACCTATTTCATAGAAAATGCTTAACCAGTCCCTGGGAATTCCACATAAGGAAGAGTGGTCTGATCTGATCTCAATTGCTAGCTAAATCTGTGACTCAGTGGTTAAATAATGAAATTTTCTTTACATAAACTATATATTCCTTGCTCTAAAAAAAGGATGCCTATTGTCACTCTATTATGGTTCTAATTAATATTTAGTTTAATCCATTGTCCACAATGACAAATTGTAACATTTTTGAAGAATTTCCATTTGGAATACCATAGAAGCAAAACACTGATATTCAGCTGTTCCTAAGGCAATTATCATTCCTCTCTAGGGAAAAAACACCCAAATCCCAAGACCCCAAAACTGTACCATTTGACTTTAGAAAATGTAACTATTTCTTCATTATTGAAATTATAGATTTATTTCCCAGAATTACTCAACTTCTTATTTAAAAATATAATTTTCTTTTTAGTTAATATAATGACTTAAAGTATATTATTCATATTCTCAAAATCTTAATCATAGATACAGAATTTTATAGGAAGGAAGAAAGGAAATAAACTTCTGTTGAACACATTATTTGGTCTATATAAACTTGGAGAGAGTTATTTAATGAAGTCTAAAAAATTCTAGGGAGTTTTGTCCTCTTTTAAACATTTCTTCATTTACTTGAATAAAAAAAATAGATTCCATTCTTCTCAAATTTTTGGAGAGCACAATGACCATGTATCTGAAGACTAACCTAAACTGATACAAAATTAAATAAGAAGAATCAAGCCCAATATACATAATTATTAAACAATGTGTGATACCAATGAATAACTTTGACCCTGAAGAAAAGTTGAGAAAATTCCATAAATGAACAGGCACTGTACAAGTACTGGGGATACACTTTAAAAGAAAGTCAATCCCTTCCCTCCAGAAGCTTACAATCTAAAGGAGGGGACAACATGCCAAAGTAGGCAGGAGCATGGAAGGAATGAGGGGTTATAGGAGTAGACACCAAGGGGTATCCTATTTCAGGCAAAGCAGCAGAGATAAAGTGAAATGAACCTCCTTCTTTATAGAGATGAGAAGATATGAATATAGAATACTGCATGAGCTATCAGACATGATTGATTATGTTGACTGTTTTTACTGAACTGCTCATTTTTCTCTCTCTTAAAATCCTTTGTTCTAAGGGATGGCTCACTGGGCATAGTATTATCCCAAGATCAAAGTGACCATTTCCCTATCTGCTCTACTTGGTCCAAGTGGGTAAAATTTGTGGCAATAGATGGAGGCTGTAGAGAGGCATTTTAAAATTTCTTAATGAAAATTCTTCTTGAAGTTCAAGGTGTCTTGAAATGGAAGGGCTTACTTGAAACAAAAGGAATTCATCATTATTTGAAATCTTCAAAAAGAAACTAGATGATGATACCTAACTTAAGTTGAAGAGGGGGATCACCCATAGGTGGGACTTAAATTAGACACATCTTCTGTTCCTTACAACTCTGTGTTTATGTGATAGCTATACATCCCCTTTGAAAACTAGGGGTGCAATTGGAGGAAAAGAGATCTCTTATCATTCTCTTCCTGCAGCAGATGCTAGAGTAAGGGTTATTAACCTTTTTTGGATCATGGTCTCCTTGGTCAGTTTGATGAAGCCTATAAAATGTCTTTTTATTTATTTTATATTCTAATTTTGATTTTTATATTATAATATATTATGTATTTTATATTTACTATTATATTTTATAGATTTATTATTTTATATATATATATATATATATGTATATAGTAAAGAATTGAAGAAAATGCTAAATTTCAGTTAGATGTTAGGAAAAATTACAGTGTAATTTGCTACCTATCAAATTCATCGACCCCACCCTGAAATCTATCCCAGATGGACATCTTGAAGATCTATAGATCCTCTGGTTAAGAATAACTGCCCTAGAAGAAACTGGATTGTTCAGTTTCCTCCCTTCAAATCCATACTTATTGAAGGTAAATTGCCACATCAACCTACATACCACCAATCTCTTCTACTGGTATCATGGGAGAGATTATAACTGGGAAGTAATGGAATTAGGATCCTTAGAGTGACCTACCCACTTCTCGTGCATGCTCTTCTCAATGAATTTGAAAAACAAAGGCAGATTTAAAAGCATAGAATAGCTTTTACTCTTGGAGTTTGTCACTGGAGCTCTAAGTCAGTTATAATTTGTCCTACTCTATTTGGATCCTTTCGTGGTTTTGGTACTGGATTTTGGACTATGATTTCATTGATTTAGAAAACTCCCAAATGAGGAAATTTTCTTTGCCAATATGGATCAACTTAAAGGCTAAGAGAACTGCCTGGGATGCTGAGAAGTTAAATGATTGACTAGGGATCAACTTAATGTAGGTGCAGAGCATAAGAAATGTGTTGGGGCTAACTTCCCTTTCTTATATATTCGGGCAGGACTTAAACCTAGGTCCTACTGATTTCAATACCAGATTTCTGTTCACTATATGCCACACTCCCTCCCACTTCTGGTATTAGGTACTGAATTCATTATTTAAATGTTTAATTTCAAAACTTTCAGAAATTTGCTTTTAAATCAAGAGTTCCTTCAATATGATAATGAAAATTCATAGAAAAAGTCTAATCTCTTCATTATATAGATGAGGAATGACTAAATAAATTGTGATATATAATTATGATAGAATACAATTATGCTATAAGAAATGGAGAACTAGATAATTTCAGAGACAGAGAAACACTTGTCTGATAACAAGTTAAAGTAACCAGAATTAGAAGAATAATTTTTTATTATAACATCAATATTGTAAAAAAAAATTTTGATGAAAAAAAATAAATTGATGAAGAATGAAATGAGCAGAATTGGGGGGGTAATATAATAACAAAAATTACTATAAAGACAAACTTTGATACTATAACTATGATCAAACAAAAAACTATCCTTTATTCTAGAGACCCAATAATGAAAGATACTAGCCACTTCTGACAGAGAGCTTTAGAATGTATGTCAGTATAAGACATACATATTTCTATATATTATCAAGGGAAATTTTGTTGTACTGGATTTTGCATGTTTGTTATAAGGAATTAGTTTTGTCTCTCTTTTTTTATTTGAGTGGAACATTAGGAGGGGAAAATAGCATTCTGTTAAATCATTACTTTTTAAAAGCCAGGGAGTAAGTTATATAATGTTGCAAAAATTTTTAGATGAGATTGTTTTTAATGTTTTTGTTTAATTGTTCTAATTTGTTATAAGAGCTTTTTCAAGGACTAGGTGTAGGAAAAGAGGGGTTTGTAATATAAATAAAACTTAAAAAAAGAAATAAAAAATGAGTACAAGGGGATCAATAAACTTACCCAAAGTCCTTCAACTATGTTGTTGCAGAACTGGAATGAGAACCATTTTGTTAACATTTATCCTATTATTTTTTTTAATTAAGAAATACTCATTTGTGGGGCAGCTAGGTGGTGCAGTGGATAGAGCACTGGTCCTGGAGTCAGGAGTACCTGAGTTCAAATCCAACCTCAGACACTTAATAATCACCTAGCTGTGTGGCCTTGGGCAAGCCACTTTACCCCATTTGCCTTGCAAAAAACCTAAAAAAAAAAATACTCATTTGTGGCCATTGTTACTTTCAGAGTAATTTCTTTGCACATAAACACTTTCAATCAAGTTTCTATTAGAAATATTGTGATTCTACACTATATGATAGATTTGGTTCATGGTAGATCTAAGAAGTCATAATTTTACCACAGAGTTCTTATAATGACTTGATCATAACAAACACTCTCACATAATTAAAAATCCAGTGAGGTAAGAAGATCAGTGACTTAAATCAGCTTACCATTTTAGGAGGAAGATATACTCTAGGGGAAAAAAATCTTGATCATAATGTTATTTGGCATTTCTAGACCTAGCTAGCTAGTCAGATATCTGTAAATGGGCTTCCTATGAACAATCTTCATTTATGGAGTAGCTGGTGTTTTTAACCCAGTTCTCATTTTCTAGCCTTCCGACAGTGAAAAGACTTGTAGACCAATTTCTCATGTACCTTGGTAATGACTAAAGCATTACATAGGATTAGGATCCAGCAGGAGTGTCAATGAGTCCAGAAAGGGAGGGTTATTTCTCTATGCTTAGAGTACCATATTTCATAATTCCACCATTGATTCTAAAAATAAATTCTTGCACCTGAAAGGTAAGCAAAGAGTATACTGATCCAATGTTTTCTGCTTTTAATGAATGAATTGGAAGATGTTGGTTTTGTATTAGGTCAAACTTTAAAACAAGGTAAAAAAAAAATTTGATCATTGTAAATGGTATCTGCTTATTTCTCAGCTTTTGAACCCGCTGCCCTCTGTGTGGAATCCTTTCCTTCTTCATTTCCACTTGGATTCCCTAATCATTTTCCATATCCAGGTCCAGTGCCATCTCCTACAAGAATTCTCTGATTCTCCCAGTTACTAGTGCTTCATTGCCCCACCTACACACTGAAATTATTTTGTATTTATAATTTACCTATTTGTCTATATTTTGTTTTCCCCTGTCCACCCAGGCTGCAGGAACACTTTAATTTTTGTCTTTGTATCCCCCATTGCCTCTCAAAGTGTCTGGCATATTGTAGACACCTAATAAAGATATATGGAATTTAAGTAAATAGATTTCACTGGTCTACTATCTCTTTAAAAATACAAAGGTTGGAAATAAATGAAATCATCATGAGTTAAGTTCTCCAAATCATATGACTTTTGTTTTCTAAAGGAAGTCGGATCAGAAGAGGGAGAGGCTACCTGTTGACTTAGCAGCAAAGATACTATTTTATTTGTCTTTTTTTTTTGCTGGACCTGTGCCTACAGCAGTTTAAGGAATTCCTGATCAGTATAGATCAATACCTTCTCTGAAACTTTTAGATTTAGTTATTGTAGTTTTATCAGTTGCTTCAGTCCTGTTTCTTCATGACTCCAATTAGGATTTTCTTGTCAAAGATATTGGAGTGGTTTGCCATTTGCTTCTCCAGTTGATTTTATAGAAGAGGAAACCAAGGCAAACAGGGGTAAGTGACTTGCCCAGGATCACACAACTAGTAAGTATATAAGGCTAACTTAACTCTTTCTCACCCTAAGCTGGTCACTCTATCCACTGCACTACCTAGTAACCACTCTAATCTTTAGAAAGGCTCTGTAAAATCAGAAAAATATCACTGCCTAAAATTGTTACATCAGTTTTTCAAAGTGAAATCCATTACACCACTCAACTCTTACTAGTCAGCAAGAAGGTGTAAGGATAGGCTACAACCATGGAATCCTTGTTTGGATAAAAAAGCAAAGCTTCCTTAGAAAAAGTTCCCCCCCCCCAAAAAAAGAAAAAGCTTCCTCCTTCCATATAATAATTGTGTCTAATAATATCCATCTCTGTGGTGGAGTTGGGGAGCAGAGGAGGGAAGAAAAAAACTATATGATAACTTTTTACATATTTAAAAGGAATAGCATGTTGTACAAAATATATTTGCAGTTTCATTTACAATCATCTTTTTTCTATTCTAATATGTATATATATATATATATTGTAGAAGTGCTTGTTTTCTTTTCTAAATTCAAAATAAAACAAATAAAAATTTTAAAATAATTATCTCCATAGCTTTTTCTTTTCTTGCCTATTCTTTCTTTTCCACCAATAAACCCTTCCTTCTTTCAAAGAAAGTTCAACTTTTATTTTAAAAATTGGCATTCTCTGTATACTAAATAATAATAGTTCTGGGCACTTATTTCCCCATAATGAATTAGTAGGATTAGTAGAAAGTATTTATTAAATGGTTATTATATGCCACATACTATGTTAAGTACTACAGATAGGAATAAAAAATGAACATTCCTCACCTAAAGGAGGAATACACATAATAAATGCACATAAACCAATATGAAATATATACAAAGTAAACAAAAGATAATTCAGTACTGGGCACATGAGCAACTGAAGGCATCAAAAATGGTCTTATGTAAGAGGAGGAAATTGAACTTTGAAAGGATTGTTCTTTACTCCAACTACTGAAAAACATCCATTGTGGTTAGAATGATCATATCTTTGGCTTTCTAGTTTCATCAGATTAACCAGGTTATTGTCTGATCTCCAACTTGAATGGATTATGCCATCATAAATATCAACAATTTCTAAGTGTGCCATCCATACTTAGTATAAGAAAATTTGGGTTCCTATTCCAGCTCTACTACTAATTGGTAACTGAAATCTATGTGACCTCAAAATAAGTTGCTTTTTCCTCTCTAGACCTCAGTTTCCTCATCTGTAAAGTTAGGGGGCTGAGCTACATGGTTCTTAAGATTTTCCTGGTCTAAAAAGGAAAATTCTAGGATTGAGTTTTGAAAAAGTACAAGTTGAAGATAGAATTATTTATCCTCAATTTTCTATCTTCATTAAATAAGATGCATAATTTCCAATTAATTCTGAACTGTTCAGGTGCAAGCCATGGTTTCATTGTTTTATCTTAGCTTTCTAACCACTTCAGAGTTCTGGGATTAGGGGGTGGGGTGGAGGGAGGGGTGCTGTTAGGGTGAGGGGATAGTAATTCTCAAGAACTTCCAAACCATGTAATCTTTTCCTCTGTCCTGTCACAACATCTTGAAAATTCATAAGATGAAATATTTCTCAGAAAGAATGGCTGTGAATAAGACTTTATCTAAAATAGCTATTCATGGAACTCTTCCTGAATATGATTTTTAATATAAGATGACATCATGTTTGCTAGCAGCAGCCAGAGAGTTCAGCAACAGAATTATTTTAAACAGTTTCTATCTTTCCCTAACAACAGTTTAGCATTTCTATAAACTTTGCCAATTTCCACTGAACACCTGCTTATGCTTTTCCCTTTGTTTCAGATCTTCATTTTATTTTATTTCTTTTAATATTTCTTTGAAATGTCAAAATATACACATTGACTAATGAGAGAAGTTAAAAAAAAAAAAGGCAGAGCAGCCTAAGACTATCAAAGTCTGAGAAAAAGAGGCTTCTCCAACAACAAAATTCTTCCAGGATTTGAAGAGTGCTGTATTTGGAATTGATTATTTATAAATAGGTTTAATTTCATCATTGTTCACCATTTTTGCAGATCACTGCTTTTTTCTTCTCATTGTTTTCACTGTTTATTTTAGTAAGGAAGCTAGGTGTTACAGGTCCTCGGACACTGGACTAGGAGTCAAGAAGATACAAGTTTGAATCCTGCTTCATACAGGATAATAATTAGATATGTAATACTACTTGTGTGACTCTGGGCAAGTCATATAACATCTCTGAGTTTTAGTTCCCTCATCTGAAAATAGAGATAAAAGACCAACCTCCGTGTTGTTGTGAGAATCACATGATACAACATGAGTGAAATTCTTTACAAAGCTCAAAGGGCTATGTACATATTATCTATTATTAATGTAGTTGAATGGACAGAGGGCTTATTTTGGAGTCAAGCAGGAATGACCTAAGTTTAAATTCTATTTAGACACTTATTAGTTATGTTACTGAGGATGAGTTTAACTTCTTAGATCCTCAGTTTCCTCCTTTGTAAAAAAAATAATACTTTGTAGCACCAGACCAAGTACAAGGTAGACAAGAGTTCTCTTAATTTTCCAATTGTCCCTGTAGGTCCAAGGAGTATTCAGTATTAACCAGTCAGATGCATACTGTTAACCCTCCACTTTTTTTTAACTGTTCCTGAAGTTCCTTTAGTTGGACAGTTGCTGCCACTATCATTATTTTTCATGGCAAATTAATGGAAGTTCAAGTTGTGTTTCATGTCGAGGTCTTCCCAAAGCAGAAAGTAAAAAATGTACTCAATGTATGATATAAATCAGTTATGGAACCAGTGTTTATTTCCTACACAAAACAAATGATAAACAAGAAAACCCATAAAAATAAAGTGTGTTGAAAAAAAGATTTAAAATAAGATTCAGTAACTTGGCAACTATTATTATAGTTTCTCAGGAGACTGCTAACTAAAAAATCATTAGAACAAAACAATTTGTGGGGGTGTTGATTAGGTAGTTTACATTTTACCTTGGCTTTTCAGTATCTACCTCAAAAATTCATGTCTTCTGGTAAGGCAAGTCATTATTTAGATACATATTTTTTAATTGTGGTCATCTTCTCTAAGGACAATGGAGTAGTTTCCAAAGGCTCAGTGACCCACAAGTTGGCTCTGAGCAAGCCATCCAAAACCTCTATACTTCTTGAACTCAAAAAGTCTCTTTCAACCTGAGATCAGGAAAGAACAATGATAAAAGAAGAATTCCAAACCCCGGTTCAGGCTCGCCAAAATCAGGGTTTGTGATTTCTCTGTCCTGTACTGAAACACAAGGAGGTTGGGTTAGAGGGTAGGGCAAGCCATTCTTACTCTACTTCTTTCAGGAAGTAGTGCTGACATAATCTGAGGTTAGAAGTAGAGAGCACAGAGGATGGAGTCATTTCCTTTTAAATATCCACTAAATCATCAGCTCTTCCTGCTCAGTGCCAATAAGGAGACTCCCTTATCACCTCAAAACCCTGCTAAGTCAGGTATCTGTGATTAGCCATAAACAGGAAGTTAATCTCTGTTATTCTCTATACTTCAATGACTAAATTGTTTCTACTTAGTCAATTATCTTTACCAAAATATTCTCTGTGCTTTTCTACTCAGATTCTCAATTTTCCTTTCAAATTTCAGTAATATCTTTGAGTTCAAATAAGCATTCATACTAGCCTTTGTTAGTGCCATCCTAGCACAGAGGTATGATATTACAGTGATAAAGGACTTCAATTATCTAGACATCTGCTGGAATTCCTTTGCTAAAAGAAAAGCAACTCTGAAAAATTTGTAACTTGTCTAAATGATAATTTCATTCTTCAAAAGCTGAAGCAGAAATAATGGAAACCTTGGCGCAAAGAACATTCCATCATAGAATGTATATTAAGGAAGGAGAAGAAAACTTGGCATAATTTATTGTTTAGAACAGAAGTTTCAGAGAAAGTATATAAAAAATCAGCAATCTAATATTTTCTTAGGAAGAGAACTTCTCAAGAATAAAAATTTGAAGATACAATAGAAATTATTTTGTTACCCTTCTTAACAAGATGGAGAGATGTCAGGTAGATGTATAAATGGGGCTTGTTCAATGACTGAATCCAAAGAGTTGTTATTATTATATTAATATTATTAATTATTAAATTAGTTATAAATGGGTCAAAATTGATGTGGAAGGCAGTGATTTCCATTTTGTCCTGTACTGTTAAAATTTTTAGAAATTTAGAAAGAAGACATGCTTGTCAAATTTGCACAGGACAAGAAGCTGAAAAACATACTCAACATTGGATGAGAGAATCATGATCCAAAAAAATCTTGATTAAGAAGGGCAGAATTGAATAAGCTGACATTTCAAAGGGGTAAGCTAAAAATTCTACATTAAGTTAAAAAATAAACTTCATAAGTGCAGGATGGGGGAATTGAGCTAAAGTTTTAGTGTACTGCAAGCTCAAGATGAGTGAACAATATGGCAGACAAAAGAACTCTTACTATCCCAGGCTATCTTAAGAGGATATCAATATACAGATCAAGAAAATTAATAGTTCAAATATATTTTGTCCTGGGCAGACCACACCTAGAATGCTACAACATTTTAAGAAGGACAAAAACAAACTGGAAATACGCCCAGAAGATATTAAAAGATCATGCCATTCAATGGACAATTGACAGAACTGTGGATGTGACCCTAAGAAAAAAGGCATTTTTTTCAGATTTTTTTTTGCAAGGCAGTGGGATTAAGTGGCTTACCCAAGGCCACACAGCTAGGTAATATTAAGTGTCTGAGGCCGGATTTGAACTCAGGTACTCCTGACTCCAGGGCTGGTGCTCTATTCACTGTACCACCTAGCCGCCCCAAGAAGAGAACATATTGAGAGGAATGTGACACCTTTTTTCAGGTATTGCAAGAGTTATCACATAGAAGACAACTATTTCGACTCTAGAAGGCAGAAATTTGAAAGTAGGATAGAAGCAAAGTTAGATTATAGGAAAACTTAATAACAATTAGTGCTGCGGAAAAATTTAACTATCTCAGAATGTAATGGATTCACCATTACTGGAGGCTATCTAGTAGAGCATGAATGACTGCTAGTCAGTAATCTTAAAAGAGAATTCTTGTTCAGATATGAGTTAGACCAATTATTCTCTGAGTTTCATTCCAATTTTGAAATGTTGTGATTCAGTAATTTATTTACCATTAACTCATACCCCCCACCCCATTTCACACCACTCTCTCTATCTACCTGGTTGGAGTAGGCACAAAATAGGAATCTTAGTCAGGGATTCTCAAACTTTTTGTACCTTGGACACCTTTGGCAGTCTAATGAAACATTAAGGACTCCTCAGAATAATGTTTCAAAATGCTTAAAACAAAATATGTAAATTTAAAACGTCAATTATGTTGAAATATAGTTATCAAAAAACTTTTTATAAATGAATCCACAAACCCCAGGTCAAGGATTCTAAAAACTGTGAATAGCTAAGTTATTCTGAGTGTTATCAATTTTCAAATCACCTAACAAAGGACCTATAATGGAAGATGCTATCTACCTCCAGGGAAAGAACTGATACATTGAAGCAGACATAGTATGGTTTTTCATATATATATATATCTATATATATATATCTATATATATCTATATCTATATCTATATATATATATATATATATATATGCATCTTTATATCTATCTATCTGAAATTGTGGCTTCTGAAGTCTAGTGTGAGGAAGAGGGAGACAGTTTGGAACTTAAAAAGTAATTTAAAATAAAAGAATCCCTTATGGGGATTCTTATGGTCAAATGAAAGTCAAGGATGCTATTTGGATATTCAATTCAATTCAACCAAACTGTAATTGTGTTCCTGTCTTTTCTGGGTATAACTGCAGTTTCTAAACCATATTTACTATATATTAATGAATGAATTTTATGGATTGTCCATCCATCTGTGTGGACATCAGGCATTCTTCATACAACTGTCTTTACCTGTGTAGAAGATTAAGCAAAAATCTTTTAATGTTTTTATGATCCCATTTAGGAAACTGCAATTTTCTAGTTCTGTACAATCAGTGCAAGGTCATCTGCAAACAGAAACATCTAGAAGTCTTCTCCATTTATAGAGAATGGAGACTCAGACTTGTACCCTATTTTAGATCTTAGCTGTGACACCGTTGGACACCTTTGGTTTAATCATTCTAAGCGTCAGTTGATATTAATAGTCATCAAAGTTACTTCTGTTGTTATGATTTTTAACAAAGTTTGAATATTTTTAACATGCATAGGAAACAAAATGTCAGAAAAAGAGGTGTGTCATTCTATCAAATCAAAAATGTGTTTAAATAGCCAACATAATACAATCCAATGGCATCTTGAATTCTCAATATCTTTCAGGAAGTTCTGTGATGGTAAATATGTTTGCTGTGGCACATCACTTGAAAAGGTCTGTGATTCTCTTTTAACTGTCTCATAAAGGATGCCCTTGATGTATATATAGATTATTCTCACAAAAATTTTTATAGAGATGGGAAAGTTGCCATATGGCTCTTTTATGCTTTCTCGTTTTTTAATGAGGCTTTGAAATTTTTTTCCCACACTTTTGGCAGCTTCAAATACTTTGAAACTCTATCCTACAAAGCCCTCAATATTGTGTCACCTCTGTGTATAGTTAGTAGTATTCAGAAACTTTCCCTTTAATTGTTTCCTTCAATGTCATTTCCAACTTCCTCTATAACTATATCTGGACATAAGGCAATCAGGGTTAAGTGACTTGCCCAGGGTCACACAGCTAGTGTCAGGTGTCTGAGGCCAAATTTAAATTCAGATCTTCCTGACTCAGGGCCTGTGTTCTATCCACTGTACCACTTAATACTGATTGCTTCACATCTGGGGCTATCTCCAGTACTCCTGATTCCTCTCTGGATTCAGATGGCTCCAGAGGAAAAAGTGAGGCTGGTGACCTGGCACAGCATCCCCTCTCTCAAATCCAATTCATGACCATGTTATCTATTACCTCCCTGATGGTCTTCAGAAGAATGAATAGACAATAACAATAACAACAATTACATATGAAACTATAAAATGTTAGAAGGATATAAATGTGGAGATTATGCTGCACTGATGGCAAATAATTTGTTTTAAAAATTTTCTCTAGAATTTTTTTCATTTTTCACTTGTTCTTCCTTTTTCATTCTCAACAAAGGGATGATTTTGCAAGTTGGATCTCTCTCTAAGCTTTCCCAAAATCAACATTTCCCACTGCTGCTTCTGTCTGTTTTGAGGTAATACTGCTCATAAACCTCTACTATCTTTTGGGGGGGTTTTTTGGCAAGGCAATGGGGTTAAGTGACTTGCCCGAGGTCACACAATTAGGTAATTATTAAGTATCTGAGGTCGGATTTGAACTCAGGTCCTCCTGACTCCAGGGCTGGTGCTCTATGCACTTAGTCATCCCCTCTACTAGCTTTCTACAAATGAATTTATAATTTAAACCAATAGTCCCCTCACCTTTCTTATATCCACCTAGCCAATTGTTTGTTAGACTTTTGTTCTGGCAATGGTAATTTATTTTCATTGGTTAGACTTCTGTAATGAATTGTTATAATTTGAATCAATTTCCTTCTTCATTTTTCCCACTTCCTTTTAACATCAATAACTATTTTAAATAGTTAAAGTTGGAGTTGTCTTACTACTACTGTGCCCTTTTTTTCAGGCATCATAGCAGTGTCTGTTATCAAATATCAATGCTCTAGATAACTCTCTAAAATCATAAGTGGAAAAGAAAGTGTCGATTTCCTCACCCCACAAGTCCAGCACATAACCCTCTGTATTCCTATCTTTTCCTCATTTTTATTCTTTTTTTCTAACTCTGTATTATTTTTTTTAGGTTTTTGTAAGGCAAATGGGATTAAGTGGCTTCCCCAAGGCCACACAGCTAGGTGTCTGAGGCCGGATTTGAACTCAAGTATTCCTGACTCCAGGGCCAATGCTCTATCCACTGCACCACCTAGCCACCACCCTCCAACTTTGTATTGGATTTTTGTCTTTATTGTAACAAATCAATCTCTAACTATATGCAGACAACTGATTCAGGAATGACTCTCCACATCAGTAATTGGTCATTTCCAGGATTTTGCAAAATGATTAGGTTCATTTTGGGGGTTGTTATCCACCATGTTATTCACTATGTACAGAATTTTCTGATTCTTTTCTCAAAAATAATATTCATGGTATATGAATATAGGCTCTCTCATTCCTTATTCTGTGTCCTGGTTGTGGTTCCAGATTTGATGCCAAAAGGTTCAAATAAACAAATACTTTAAGAAAAACATATTCAAATACACCCCAGTAAATACTGTCCAGAAGAAGGTTAAAAACAGATAAAAGTTACCTGAAAGGAGATAAAGGAAGCAAGGAACTTTGTGAGTTTTTGGGAGCTTCCCATCAAAGACATAAAGCTATTTTTTATATATTTTGGGGAAAGTTCAACAACTGGGTCCAGAATTAATCTGCCTTCAGAAAAAGTTAACTTCCATTGCCCCTAGATTTGCTCACGATAGAGTTGGTTGTTGGTGTGAAAGTGTAGAGGTCAAGTTAAACATTTCAATTCCATTAATGTCCTGTCCCACAGTACCCCTAAAGCATATTTTCCAATATTTTCCCCTTTTTTCTCTCATATGTCCTCTTTTGTCATGAAATCACCAAGTATCAAACTACAGGAAGGTATTATCCAATGATTATTGGTATTAGAAAAAAGTCACTATAAGTGAATCCACTTAAAATGGGAATCAGCCTTTCTTAGTGAAAAAAAGATTTCATTAAGATTATGTCTTGACTTGCATGAGCTGATGCTCAGTGAAATGAGAAGAACCAGAAGAATATTGTATACATTAATAACAATATTGTGAGATGTTCAACTATAATGTATGCAATTACTCTCAGTAGTTCAGTGATCAAGGACAATACTGAGAGACGTGTTATGGAAAATGTCATCCACATAACAGAGGGAAAAAAAAAACCTATGGACTCTGAATGCAGAGTAAAACATAGTATGTGCACTTTTTAAACTTCTTTTATGTTTTTTCTTTCTCTTTTTTTGACCCCCTAAGTTCTAATTCCTCTTTCAAAGCATGACTAATATGGAAATATGCTAAACATGATTGTACAGTATAACTTATATCATCATGATGACTGCCATGGGGGTGAGGGGAGGGAAGGGAAAGTAATAGAAAAATATGGAACTCTAAAGTTTACAAAAGGGTGAATATTGTAAACTAGCTTTGCAAGTAATTGGGAAAAAATTTAAATCTTAGGAAAAGAGACTGACTTGAAAACAATCTAAAATTATGGAAATAGGTTTCTTTTATCTTATATAATAAAATATAATTCCCAATTACAGCTAAGCTCTCATTCTTTTAATGAACAAAGAATCAATCAATTTGATTTTTATGGTATAATTTTCCTTACAAAATTCTTATAACACAAAATGACAACTTCAGCTTGAACTTTTAAAGCACAGTTATAAAAAGAGTTATTATTACTGAAACATTTGAAAGCTTCAAAAAATTTTTCAAGGGTTTCTCAGTCCTTTGACAATCAAATTATTCTTCTTCGAAACACCAACAAAAGTTAGCAAGAGATTGCCATCTTTGACTTCATGTGCTAGGATGGAGAGAGATACATGCTGGTGCTAAGTAGAGATATATGTTTGACTAGGTACTGGTCAATTCTTTAATGACTGTTCTCTTATTATCAAGTTTTGCTTCCCTATGCAACTTCATATAGGGAGGTTGGATGACATTATGGAAGAAAATTGGTCTCAGATTAAATTACCTGGGTTCCAGTTCTGAAATATACTGTGTGTGGTGTGTGTGTGTGTGTGTGTGTGTGTGTGTGTGTGTGTGTGTGTGTGTGCCCCTGGACAGATCATGTAACTTCTCTGTGCTCTAGGCAAGTCTTGAAAGCTATAATGTGCAGAAAAGTTATTGCTCTATTTTGGTAGAAGGAATTCCCTCATTGGGAGCTCTATATCCCAGGAAAAAAGATCACAGGTCAGAATCAAAATGCAGTCTAGCAAATATAAAGGCTCAAATAAATACTCCTATATTGAGGATTTCATATATAGCATATAATTTAGAGTGTCTAATCCAGATCTTCACCAAATTTCTCTACCTCTTCAACCTCTGGAGTAGATGCAAGTATAAAATCTATAATGACTTTCTTAGCCTATATATTAGCTTTCATTTTTAAAAATTTTGAATTCTAATTTCTCTCCATCCTTGCAGCCCCTGCCATGCTCCTTTTTCATCATGAGTCCTTTGGAATTATCTTAGATCATTATCTTGATCAGAATAGTTGTCTTTCACAGGTGACTAGTTGAAATAGTTATAATACTGTTGTTGCTGTGTACATTGTTCTGAATCTGCTCGTTTTACGTTGTATCAGTTCATATACATCTTCCCAGGTTTTTCTGAAACAATTCCTGTTGTCATTTCTTATAGCACAATTTGCTTAGCCATTACCCGAGTGATGTACATCCCTTCAATTTCCAATTCTTTGCCACCACAAAAAGAAATGTTTCAAATATTTTTATACATATGGGTCCTTTTCCTTTGATCTTTTTGGGATATAAACTTAGAAGTGGTATTTCTGGGTCAAAGTATATGCTCAATTTTATAGTCTTTTGGGTTCGTCATGATATTTTTTATCATCAGCATGGAAATATAAGATAACCAAGTAGCCTATGAAAGATAATTCATGTTGCATTTGATTAACAATAAATCTAGCTCCATAATTAATCTTTACATTGACAGTTGATATTTTCAAACCATCCTTCCATTTAACTGTAATTTCCTTTTCTCTTTTGCTTTCATTTATAATGAAAATTATAAGATTGTTATTTTTCAGTTCCCTCAGTAGCATGTTAATCTTTTTGTCACTGTGAAAGGATCTTGTCTTTAGATTATAGCAACTAAATTATTGTTTATATATGGTCTATTTTTGTTTTTTATAATTACATGATAAGGTAGTTTTCAATATTCATCCATTTGCAAGTTTATGAATTCCACGTTTTTCTACTACCATACCTTCCCTTCAAGGCCCCTCCCCAGGGAAGTGAATGATCTGGCAAAAATTGTACATGTACAATGTTTATATATAGTCTAAAAATTGTCAGTTGAAGTACCTCCTGCCCTTCTATTCACTACTTTGACATCAACATTATAGAAATAGAAACGATCTGTGCTATTTTGTTATTTTCTTTCTTACATTGGTTGCCATAGCCAAAGAATTCATCACTAAGTGTCTAGCTAACCATTTGGTGAAGTACAACTTCTCTCTACTTAGCTACTCTGGTCCTTGGAAAACATACTCAATCTGTTACAGAAATTATTCCTGAAGCTTTTCCAGCACAGTGGAAGATGTCAGTTTTTATAGATTTTATGTTTTGAGAATGTGGGTCAATTCCATTCCTTAACTATTGGAGTAGGACTCTCTGGGTCTAACCCCACATGGGCATCTCCATGAAAAAAGACCCATCTTTTGGGGAATATTATAATTTCCAAAGAACTGAACCATAGGCTTACTCAAAAGGCAATGAAAAGGTAGATGTCATACAGCAGTAGGCTGAACATATTATGAATAGGGAACTAACAAAGGGGAAGTGGTATCAATCTTGTTATGAGAGAAATACATGATGGAAAAAGAAGATAGACTGGGCACAAGATGAAAACAAAGGACTACTGATGGTTGTCCCATGTGCTCCATTGATGTCCCTGTTGTTATTCAACCTTCATTCTAGAAGAGTTCCATGATATCAGGATGGTGATGGCATCACATGCAAATGAATTGAATTTAAGTGAGGGAGGGTTGTGCAAAATTACCAGCTTCACTTTCTCATTTGGAGTCACCTGAGTCCAGTGGCAAGATATAGATCAAAATTGTTAGAGATGACCCTGGATGCAGTAGACTTTAAACTTTTTTTTGGTTTTTTTTGCAAGGCAAATGGGGTTAAGTGGCTTGCCCAAAGCCACACAAATAGGTAATTATTAAGTGTCTGAGACTGGATTTGAACCCAGGTACTTCTGATTCCAAGGCTGGTGTTTTATCCACTACACCACCTAGCCACCCCTTACTTTAAGCTTTTTAAAGTTAAGATCTTTAACAGGTCTCAATTTGACTGAGGCAAGATCCATTTAGTGATTAGAGCTAGGTAGGAAATGAGGCAAAAAAAGGCCTCTTCTGGTCAAAATAGAAAAAAATGGTCATTTACATTCACTCTTAACCAAATTGGACCCAAAAATGACCAAGTAGAGCTTGGTCTGGGACCTATTGTTGGTCAGTCTATAAGAGCTAGCATCACCATGGATTAGAGTGGATCAAAAATAAGAAGGTATAGATGGGTTCTGATCTTCATGACAGAACACTTGCATCCATGAGATCATGGTTCTTCTGGGGTATTAGACTATGTGTTAGATACTGCTCTCTACACTGGTAATACAAAGACAAGAAATAAAAGCATTCCCTGCCTTGGAAAAGGTGACATTCTACTTGGGACAATGAGGAGATCTGAGGGAAAGGAGGGCAGAATACAACTGGTGTACAAGTAAAATTATACATACATTCATATATACATATATTATACATATATATATATATGAATACAAAGTAATTTCAAAAAAGAGATGACAAATGGTGGGTGTACAAAATCAGAAAAGATGGCATACCACAGTCATTTAAGGACAGGTTTATGTGATGCTGAAACATATTGGAACCTTGAAACAGAATCGACGCTGTTGAATGCAGTTGATTATGAGTTGACTGCAGCTAATCTTTCCCCCTAGACTGACCTATGGTTTGCCTGTGGCTGACTAGATGTTACCACCCCCTTAGACCTCCCTCTGGAGATTCCTAAACTTTCTCTAGGGAATTTTGGTTGATATGCAAAACAATTTCTCCTGTAAAACCATAGGATGTCCTTTCACCCCCCCACACCTTGCACCTGCAGCAGATCTGT
The DNA here is from genome assembly GCF_037893015.1 of Macrotis lagotis. NCBI lineage: Eukaryota > Metazoa > Chordata > Mammalia > Peramelemorphia > Peramelidae > Macrotis > Macrotis lagotis. The sequence goes on along the minus strand of NC_133662.1, from coordinate 128,373,355 downwards.
TCCAAGAATCATAATCCTCTCTCTCTCTCTCTGGTCTATTAGAACCCTGCAGTTAATCTCCTCCTGGGGCAGTCCAGGACTTGTTTGTTACTGCCCATTACCTGAGTTACAATTTCCTTGCCTCCATGAACTATCATAACTTTAACCCTTTTGGTACTTTTCTCTAATTGAGGTTGGTGACTCCATTCATTCCAACCTATGTCTTTAGCAAAGCCTCACATCAAGTGAGCAGAAGCATTGCATTTGTCATTTCCAAATTGCTCAGGAAAGCTGTTGTACACCTGGCTGAGAGAATATTTAAATTCCTGTTCATTTTTCTCAGTAGGATAAAAGAGCAACATTTCCTAGAAATAGTGGTATTTTGCTATTTCAAAGAACACGGTGTCTCTGAAGCCAAAAAGTAATTTAAGGATGATGTGAAGGGATAGAATTTAAATTTTAGGAACTCCTAAATATATTCTCCATTAAGCATAAGATGTAATTATAGTCATACAACATGCCTATTAGAAAAAAATGTCAAAACATATTCTCTAATTTCTAATAGTTAAACAAATATACATATTCACCTTATGTAAAACAGTCTACTTAAGTAGATTAACAAAAGGGGAACAGTTGAAAGAATAATTTCTCTTTCTATCACATTTATTCTTTCTCCTTAATCCTCAATTAACAACTTCCATGATTTTTCTCTTCTAATTAAAGAATTTGGGAATAGTTCTGGGTTTCCAGGAGAGGCAAATAGTATTGTTACTTGCTTATACAATGAGTTCTGCTCAGATAAAATCAACAGCTTTGGATAAATCTTTAGGCATTTCTATAGTTCAAAATATTTTCTTTACATATAATCCCATTTCAAATACATTACTGCAGGATGAAAGATATAATTTGCAAAACTCACCAAGGATCCTTTCAGTAAAATCCCCTGGAAGTTCCAAGAGAGCCCCAGGAAAAACTGTGAGGCAAAGGGATGGTTGTACTTGAATCCTACAATCTCTTCTAGCTTTGATTCTCAGGGATATTTTCATTTCAGTAGAAGGCATTTATAAATCAAAAAGTTTTTCAGATTTCCCAACCAAACATTAAACTAATAAGTATTTACTATATATTTATTATGCTGTATGTAGTTTATTATGTTAGCCATAAGGATGTAAGCATGTCAAGCCCACAGTCAACTTTTATTGTAAAATAGGAGAAAATTTGTATACACATGTTTAATATTGGTAGGCATAGACAGGTAGAGCTATATATCATTTTACTATGTATGAATTGCTATGTATGGCTGGGGCTTCTCCAGGACTCAGTCCTTTCTAAGGGTATAACTTTCTTCTTTTGCATTCCTTTGGTTTCCTCCTTTCTGAGAGTGGTTTCCTTTCAAATCAAGATGTACAGAAAGAGAATATTTTGGGGTTTTTTTTGAAAGGCAGTGGGGTTAAGTGACTTGCCCAAGGTCACACAGCTAGATAATTATTAAGTGTCTGAGGTTGGATTTGAACTCAAGTTCTCCAGGGCCCATGCTTTATCCACTGCACCACCTAGCTGCCCCGAAAGAGAAATTATTAATGAATTTCCGAATCACTACCAGTCAAGAAACTTCAATTCTTATTTTGACCTTAAAGTCACCTGGGTAAAAGCATTCTCACTTCTTAAAAATTATAAATGTATCTGAATCCCTCGATCAGCTTACATAGCAACAGAGCAGTTTTAAACTTCCTTTTTTCTTTATTTTTTCACGATTTCCCCTTGTTGCTAAATAAGAGACTCTCAAAAGTTAAAATATTTGCTTCAAAATCCTACTGTTGAAAATCCCACTTAGACCGGAGAGGGAATGTTTGTATAGAAACACAGGATTTCTCTCTTCTTGTCCAAGATGTATCTTATTTTGTGATTTGTTGACCCAGGTAAAGGAAATTATTGGTGTTATTACAAAGCTGACTAGATAATATTGACTATCAACATTCTAATGGATAAAAACAGATCTTGACATGACAGATTGACATTTTTACGATAACGTTCAGATTTTTAACTCTTATTTGGAGGTTGAGAAATCAATTTTTTTTATTAGAAATATATAATAATACTTAGGCATTGACTTGCTCAGAGTCATTCATCTATGAAGTATCTGAAGCTGGATTTTAATCAAGTCTTCTTAACTCTAAATCTGGCACTGTATCCACTACTAGCTGCCTCTAACCAAAAAAAAAAAATTTCTAACCCAGCTAAGTCATCCAATTCTTTTCCTGGCAGTTGCAAAAAAGTAGAAGGGAAGGGGAATAGGGCAATATAGACACTGTGGACAATGAAAAATCCTTTCACCATGGATACCCATTGCCTTTATTTTAAATCATCTCTGATTTCCTTGCTCTGTTGCAGTCCTACCCAGGTATGATTAGAATCATAAGGTTCTCCACTCATTCTCACTGTACAGTTTTGTCTCACCATATTTTTTTTTTGCTTTTATTTTTTGCAAGGCAATGGGGTTAAGTGACTTACCCAAGGCCACACAGCTAAGTAATTATTAAGTGTCTGAGGTTGGATTTGAACTCAGGTCTTCCTGACTCCAGGGTCAATGCTCTATCTACTGTATCACCTAACTGCCCCTCACCATATGGTTTTATAGCCTCTTATGTCAAGGCTGTCTTTCAGTTGGTCAAAAAGCATTTATTAAGAACCTACTATGCCCTAGTCACTGTGTTAAGACCTAGGGGATTCAAAGAAATCAAAAAAGCATAATAAAACAAAAACAATAATTGTCCTCAGGGATCTCATAGTCTAACAGAGAAGATCATAGCAAACAGTTATATACAAATTATATATATATATATATATATATATATATATATAACAAAATGAAGATAAGCAATACAGAAAAGTATTATGAGATTCATTTTTTCAATATTTGGGACATTCTTTTGGACATTCAAGGACATTCTTCTTGCAGTCATTGGTTATGCTGAATGAAGTTCACTGAGCTGACTCTGTTACCCACTCCTGAGCTTCTCCTCCACTGATTTTCAGTTGTTATGTAACTTATGCATCAGCTTCTGGAGGCCATAAGACTCCTTCTCTATTGAAATGTATTTAAATCCTGACCTCCTATTCCTCATTGACCTCTTGCCCTGGTGCTGTGTGGTGACCCTGGATTACAACTCCCTTGTCTCTTTAAAAAAAAAAAAAAAAAAAACCCTTCCTATTGTTGTTTTGATAGTCCTCTACTTTAAGTTGCCAGTTAACTCAATGTCTGTCTTGATCATAAGTTTGCCTTATCAAAGCCTGTCCCAGGGGATGAAAAAAAATTTACTTAAGAGCCTTAAACATCCCTTACATGAGAGCCAAAAGAAGAATCTCAACTGTCCCTAATTTTTTGGAGACATGTAAAATCCTTCCACTCAATCTAGTTAATGTGAATCCTTTAAGTGCAATTTATAACCTGACAGTATATCTATAAAACGTTTTCCCTTAGAGGATGTATGAGATTATGACTGCTTAAATTTGTTCAATTTTTAGTGATATTGAAGGAAGTATGGGTTATGGATCTATCTTCTCTAACTTTGGTGGTCTGCCCAAGGGACGTCGGCAGTATTAGAGAGGAAAAGAGGGTGTGTTTGAGAAATGTTATGATGGTAGAACTGACAGATTGGATATGGAGTGTGAGAGAAACAAAGGATTCAAGATGACACCAAGAGGGGTGAGTCTAGGTAACTAAGAGTATATCAACTCCTATAGGAGGCTGCCAACAGGAATAGGAAATTTACCAAAAGGAGAGGGGTTTATTTTTAAATTTTAAAATTTTGAATGTTGATTTTAAGACATCTAGAGTTTATCCAGTTCAATATGTCTAATACAGAATTAGAGATCTGAAAGTGAAGGTGAATAGAAAAGTTAAGGCTAGATAGAGAGATCCGAGAACTGTGAACAAAGAGATGAATCCATGGACAGTAACATGCAAGGTTGATTTTCAAACCTTACTTAGGACATCAAAATGCCTCTTCCCATTCAGGTTGGCCTAGATGATCTTTTAATTTCCTTTTAGATATAATATCATTTGCTCCTTGATTAATTCATCCATTCAATTAATAAGTATATCTTCAACTTTTTTATCTTAAAAATACTAGATTCTTTGGGGGGCAGAAGAAGAAGCTGGTAGACGAGAAGTATTAGTTTCTCAGGAACTGGCAATCTAATTGGGAACAGTGAGGACATAACATAAGATGACCTTTCTGCCTGAAATGGTAAAAGAAAAAGACAATCAGGAGTTAACTCTGATATGTAAATGCATCTTCTTGAGTCCTCTCTTCAGTGGTGACCTACCATTGGGATCTAGGTCGCTAGTTTCTTTTTCTGTGCTCTCTATAAAATGAAGATTAAAGATTAAGAGAAAGAGAGGCGGGGATTCAATGGTGCTTGCTTTTGGAAAGGGCAGAAACTCAAGAGAACTCCCAACTCAAAGGAAGAAAAAGGAAAGCTTTGGACAGTAGTCTGGAGACAAATTAAAAGAAAGGGGATCAGCCAATGTAAGATGGAGCTAATAATTAAAAGTCAGGGTCTAGTTGGCTTTTCTTGTCTTGGGTCATGAGCCTTAGTCCCATGTAGACAGCTAAATCTTTAAGGGTTTTGGGCTTCTTTTTAATCAGCTTTTGTTTTCCCTTTGCAAAGTATAAGACAATGAAAGAATTTATTGGTAATGGGTTCAATTAAGAGGTCAAATAGAATGAGATAAAATTTAATAAGCAAAAAATGAATGCAGGCAGAGGATGGAATTACAAGACAGGAGTTTTTGTGAAATGGAACTAGTAGATTTAAAAGCTACAAATTCCATATAGGTCAACAGTGTGACAGCAACCAAAATAAACTGATGTTATCTCAAATTACATTGAAAAGCATAGTGTCTAGTACACTGCTGACTCTATTTTGTCTGATCAGGTCACAACTGGTTCAAACCAAGGCTCCCTGAATGATTAGTGAGAACTTGCCAGGAACCACCATATTACCAGAAGTTCCAGTCACATTACCCACTTCCTTTCTTGCTTACCCTCTAGTCTGCTCCACCTCCACAGTAGTAGTTTAGCCAAGGAGAATGACCACCCGAAGGGTATTTGGTGGGTCCTCATCAGGAGCTGTTACGTGAACAGTAGTCACAACCAGACTTCCCACTTCCCTTCTGGCTCTGACTCTGGTCTGCTCCACCTCCATATCAACTGCTTTAATCTAACCCAAGAATCCCCTTCCCTTTTCCCACCTTCCTTTTATGAATTGTCTTCACCCATTACAATGTAACTTAGTCCTAGAGTTAAACAATTGGCAAGCTTTAACAAATGCTCTATCATGTCTATCTGTCATGTATCACCTTCCTCTACCGATTATCTGTCAGTCAATTGATCTATTTATCTATACTATACAGCTATCATTCATTTCTGGGCACAGCAAAATCTGAGATTGAAAAAGTTCTCAAACCAGCTTATCCAAATTGACATGTGAAGAAGAATCACCTCTCCCTAAATACACCCTACAATTTGCTATACATACATCTGCTCCTTAATCTCTATAGGGTGGGAACCTACTCTTTCCTGGATAATCCATTACACTTTTGTAAACTTCTAAAAGCAATCTCTTTACTTCAAGCCTAAATTTGCCTCTCAGCATCCTCAAGGGTCAAATAGATTGAATCTCATCCTCCTTCCCTCCCTATTTCTCTATAGCCATCTAAATACTTTCAGCTCAATTCAGCAAGTATTTATTAAGCTCTGTGTTCTTACTATCATTATGTTCCAAGCACTAGGTACTGAGGATGCAAAAGCAAAAATCCTACATTCTCTATTCTTCTCTATACCATGGAATTTAATTCTACTGGAAGACATAACAAATACACAGAAAATTAAACAAAATACATGTGAAATAAACATAAATAATTTGGAAGGAATCCAAAAGGATTTTGTAGAAGATGACAAAAGGTTGAATCTTGAAGGGAGCTAGGAAAGGAGTTCACTATTCCAGAACAGCCTATGCTGAGGCAAAGTGCTATATCCAAGTATTAGGGATGAGTCTGACTAAAGCCAGTTAGTTCTGGTTCAGTGATGGAATGCAGTGAGATACCCAAAGATAATTCAGCAATTAACAACAGGAGATTTTATTAGTTATAGCATAGAAAGAATAACAGATATTTCATTACTTAGCTTAAATAGACTTGACCCCTAGTCTCCAAATGGAAAGAAAAAAACAAACAAAAAAACAAAACCAACTCTATGGTCAGCAGAGCAGGGTGTGATAACTTGAATGGTTTTGAGATATCTGTCAAGTTTGAAAGGCTCTAACTCCACATGAGTTGGGCCTTCCTATGCTCTTAAGAAACTAAGAAGTCATGGCCATAATGCTAGAGATTACCAGGAAGCTTCATCAAGGGAGAGAAGCTTGAGTCTTAGGTCCCTGTGCCAATCAAATCATAAAGATAACTTTGTCACCTTTCAGGGAAAAAAATATCCAGACTTGTATGGAGTTGGAATGTAGAATGTATGGGTAGGGAGAACTGTGTATTCAGCCTAATAAGAATATTTGAAGTTAGGTTGTAAAGGGTTTTAAATACTAAATAAAGGGGTTTATATTTTAATCTAGAAGCAAGAGAGTCACTAACACTTCTAAATCAGGAGATTAAGTCAGACCTATTTAGGATTTTTGATTTGCCATCTATATGGTGATTTATTGAAGAAGGGAGACTGTATTCTGGGAACTAACAGGGAGGCTCTTGTAAAAACTGACTCTTTAAGGTTTGTAAAATATATTTTGTATATTATCTCATTTGATTCGCAGAAAAAACCTGATATTTAAATGAGAATAATAACTATTATCTATATTTTAGAGATGAAAAGACTGAGATCCATAGAGGCTATGTGACTTGCCCATGGTCAAGCAACTGTGAAGTGTCTGATGCAGAATTATTGTTCCAAATCCTTCTGTGAGGACACATTGTAGTATCTCTTAGATCTAAATAATATCCTGTTAACAGAATTGAGAAGATTTGGTCACTGACAGGTTATGGGGAAGTGAGTAATGAAAGTTAAGAGTCAAACATGACTGAGGTTCCTATAAATCTTGAGAGCCTAGAAGAGAAACAATGTTCTTGAAATTAGGAGATTTGGGCTTAGGAAAAAGAGAATAGTATTTATTTTAGACATATTGCTTTTGAAGTACCAATCCAAGTGAAGATGTCCCACAGGTTTTAATGGAGATTCAAGATTGGAACTGAAGAGAAGGATAATGATTGATTAAGTAGATTTGGGAGCCACCTGTAAAGAGATGATGATGGAATTCATTTGAATTGATGATATTTCTGAGAGAGTAGAGGGACTAAAGATGAACCACTGAGGATATCCACATATAAGAGGCAGAACATAAGATGATCCTCCAAAAGATACTGAAGAACAGTCAGATAAGAAAGAGAACTAGGAAAGAACAATGTTATGAAAATGAAGAGACAAGTGAATATGAGAGAAGGGAATAGTCAACCATGTCAAATGATGAAGAGAGGTTAAAAAGAATGAAGACTGAGAAAAATCCATTGAATTTAGCAATGAAGAGTCAGAGATGAGAAATTGTAGGCAACTTGAAGATAACTGTCTTATCCCACAATTTTTTCCCTCTATTTAGCCTTAGATCCTTCAACTTGTTTTCCAAGGGGTATGACTTGAGATAGGCAGTGTGGCACAATGGTTAAGAGTGAAGACTTTGGTCAAATGGTGCCTTTTGGATACACCTTTAGTTCAGGACAAGAAGCCAACTGTGGCTAAGGCATGAGTAGGCTCACTTTGCCTATAATGGAGCTAGCTCATTATGTCTCCTACCATGTGGGTGAGGTAACCTTTTTTGATGGATTGATGGAATCTCTAAACTGGTGAAATAAGGTGATAGCTCTTCCTTCCTTCCTTCCTTCCTTCCTTCCTTCCTTCCTTCCTTCCTTCCTTCCTTCCCTTCTCTCTTTTGCTACAAGGTCAAAAACTAACCCAGAGTTTTACATCCTCTCTCATTGGTTCAGTTTATGGAATCCAGACTGAGTACAACAGATGATGATATTGATAATGATGAAGATGATGATAATGATGAAGAATAATGTTTGTCCTTCATTCTCAAAGAAGACCATGATATCAGGGAAGTACTGCCATGGCAAGCAAGTGTATTGGATTTGAGTTAGGGGATTGTTGGACTAAGTCTCCAGAATTTCAGTGACTCAGGATGACTAGAGATGGCCCTGAATGTGAGGCAATTAGGGTTAAGTGACTTGTCAAGGCACACAGTAAATGTCAAGTATCTGAAGCTGAATTTGAAGTCAGGTCCTCCTGACTCCAAGTCCAGTGCTCTATCCACTGTGACACAAAGTTGCCCTATTGGCACTGTGGATAGAACTCTCGGCTTGGTATCAGGAAGGCTTCATTGTCCTGAGTTTAAATCTAGTCTCAGATATTTATTAGCTATATGACCCTGAGCAAGTCACTTCACCTATTTGCCTCAGTTTCTCATTTGTAAAATGAGCTGGAAAAGAAAATGACAATTAACTCCAGTATCTCTAACAAGAAAACCCCAAATAGGGGTCACAAAGAGTCAGAAAGGACTGAAAAATGGTGAACAACAGCATTCTTTATATATGGTATAGGATACATGAGTACCAAGCTCTATCTTCCACACCAATTTATTTATTGATCCCTTCTTTTTTCTTTTCTAACTACTACCACCACAATCCATGTTCATTATCTCTTGCATAACTTCTGTTAACAGTCTCTATACTAGTCTCCTTCTCTCCAAATTCTCCCTAATCTCTTCAGATCACTGCCTTAATAATCTTACTAGTTTACTCTCCAACTTTAAAACTTTTCAGTGACTCCCCAGTGTTTAATAAGTAAATCAGATTTTAGCATGATTTTCAAAAGAAATATTACAATAAACCAATAAACCCTAATCACCAAAAACTCAACTGAAAAGATGACTGATCAAGAATGTATGTGGTTTGCCATTTTTAAAGATGCAGATGAACAATCAAAGGAGACTACCCTACCCATAGGGTAAGGAAGGAATACATCAGGTTCCATGCTAGGTAAAATGAGCATGCTCAAATCTGATACATAATCAAAAGTCTGTTTTTTCAACCCATGGTTAGTAGAACAGAAAAAAATACCTATACATGTTCTAAAATCCATCTTAACTCATGTGAGAAATGGGCTCTCATTAACTAATCCCAGTGTCCCATTACATTAATAAACATTTATTGAATTAGAATGCTGCATTCTATTGTCTTATCTCTGAATTCTAGCACATATTCCAGTCAAATGCTGGACTAATAGTAATAGCTAGCATTTACATAGCAGTTTAAGGTTTGCAGAGTGCATAAATATAATTTGATTCTCACAACAACTCTGAGGTAGATATAATCTCTATTTTACAAATGAGGAAATTGAGATTAAATGATTTACTAGTGTCCAAGGCAAGATTGAGACATAGCTCTTCCTGATTCCAAATCAGGAAGTGAAATAAGTGAAATAGCAATTGTGATATGCAGAAAGCCAGAGTGGTTCTAGGATATAACTGTCTTCTGACATCAGTGAAAGCATACTCAAATAAAACCATTTATTTATTAAGCAAAGGTATTTGTCCATGCAGTTAAAAATTGACTCTAATCTATCATTTTCAAAGGGTTTTATCATCTAGAGAGGAAAGAAGATAAGAAACCACAACAAATATTCATAAACAGGAATTTTTGAGAGCAAGACTGCCTTAAATTTAATCAGGAAAAGGTATAACTATGCAGTCATGTTGGAAATGAGTTCATTTACCTTTAAACAATGTTTCTTTCCAGTTTTCAAGTGTTAGTGATTTTCACCATCTAATGTTTATATTAAAAGTTGCTTTGGTAGCTTCTTGATGTCTTCCATTTGCAAATCCATTAAAGTCATTTCTGAGGCTCTTAACTAACTTAATTTGCATAGCTTCTCTTTTCCCATTTGGCTTTTTATTGTTCAGTTCTGCCTGGTAATGATAATAATGAGCAATCATAAATCAAATTGAATAGGGCAGGCACATCAAAAATGTTACATCAAAAACAACCCAACAATACCATTGGGGGGAGGTGGGGAGGAAACAGGATCCAGTAAATAGTAACAGCATGTTCCCTGAGATCTAAAGTTCAGTTGCAAACCTTTCTCTATCTGCAAAACATAGGAGTCCTTTTCATCAGCTATATGGAACATTTATGATGAAATGATAAAGGTTTAGATGGTTCTAAATCACAGTATAATGTAATAATTATATTTTTATTTCCTCCAATTATGAGAACTGTTAGAAGGGTAAGATAGTATCATTACAGTGCAATCATCCAAAGATGCTGCGCTGTGTTGTCACCCAAGGTTCATTTTGGGCCTATGACTGATAGACTATGTCAAACATTTGGCAAACTAAAGTCCTTAATATAGTACCAGCACCATACACCCAGCAGGCTGTTCAGTAAACATGAATTGAGGATAATGATTATTATCAGCAGCAGCTGCAATCCAGGCTATTTTCTAAAGGAAGGAAAAATATATCTCCTGAGATAGAGTCTTTCAAGGTATTATCAAGGAATAAATAACCTCATCTCCTCCAAAAACTTTCTTCTTTTGAGCCCACAAAAGAAGGTTTGAATAGGTAAGGGGAGGAAGTGCGGATGTGTTGGGACACTGATAAAATTGAAAGAATAACAGATCAATTAATATTCTCTGTTTACCAGTGTAAGGCTTCTGCAGGATAATGAAGAGAATGCCAACAAAAACATTGTGGCAGGTTGCTGAGTGATTCAAGAAGATTCAAGAGTGGGCTCTAAAAGCCTGGGCACACTAAGCCAAATTCTCCCAAATTAAAGAAGGCAGTCAAGATATTTATATCAATGAATGAATCAAATCAGTAAGCGTACCTTGTCATCTATGTGTCAAGTGCTAGTGCCAAGATACAATAATAAAAACTAAGCAATTCCTGGCCTCAAGTTCCCTAAACGGGAAAGAGCCTTCAAGAAGGTCCTATTAGAGAAATTTTACACACACACACACACACACACACACACACACACACACACACACACACATATATATGTATATATATATATATATATATATATACATATATATGTATGTATATGTGGGGCAAATAGATTGAGCAGTGAATAGAGCTCAGGCCTTAGAGTCAGGAAGAGCTGAGTTCAAATCCAACCTCAGACATTTAATAATTAATTACCTATGTGACCTTGGGCAAGTCACTTAACCCCATTGCAAAATACATACATACATACATACATATATATATATGTATATATATATATACATATATATGTATATATATATAATTAGTAACTTTGGTGAAATCAATTTCAAGTCAATCTTGAGGTCCAAAGTCAAACTATAAGAGTTTAATAGTGAGTGAAAGGAAAAGAAGTTGAGGCAATAATCGCAAAAAAAAACTTTTTCCAAGAGTTTAGCTATGAAAGAGAAGGGAGACATAGGATTTTTTTTTTTGCAAGGGGTCATCATTCTTGGCCTCTTTGCCTCATTTCTCTTACCCAACCTGAATCACTGAATGGGCATTGTCACAAGTCATCTCCAGTTATCCTGATCCATATCTGGCCCATGGATCCTGATGTCTCCAGAGGAGGAAACTGAGGCTGGTGATTTTATACAGCTCTTCCCCCACACCCCAAATTAAATACAATTCACTTGTATGTCATGGCATCACCTCCCTAATATCATGAGGTCCTCTTGCAGAATAAAGGACAAACAACAATATATTATTGATATTTAACATAGTGTTTTGCATGTAGTAGGTGCTTAATAAATATAATCCAGATTAAGGATGTAAAAGTATTCCCCAAAATAAAGAGGGCTCCTCATTAAATTTTGACCTGTTGGAAATACATATGCATTAACCTTCCCAGTTTGTCATTAAGAAAGGGTAAAATCAACTTAAGTTAATACCCACATTTATTGATATTTCTCTAAGTTGAAGATTTAACCAATATTCATTGGGGGGAGGGGGGGTTGTCTGGTGGAGAGGCACCCACCTCCACTCCTGTCGCTAAATGACCTGATTATCAGGAAACTTTAGTCCGTAGGCAAAAGCTGATTTTTACCCATCAATGTTGCTCTTAAGGATTAGAAAAATAATTCATATATCTATTATGAAAATAGATATGTATGTATGTATATAAAGGACAAAAATTCACTGTTGACCAGGATTTAATTTATGATATAACCAACAATGATGGAGAACTAAATACTGATATTCATGATCTCTCAAATCTCTCCAAAATATGAATTATGCATGAGAGATAAAGCAATTATACCTCTTTCCACCTCCAAAGGTACCAGGGAACATTATCAAGATAATAACCTGATAAAATAGCTGCAGACAGCTAATCCCTAACCTCTATTGTACTTATGTAGCACCTCCTTCCCCACCAGTCACTGTGCTCTGGCTTGAGAAAGAATTTATCTGGTGAAGCATGAATTACCCAGTGTGGTAAGAACTAAGACAGCTTTGAGGTCCAACTCCTAGAGAAACCACAATCAAAAAGGAAGAAGTCAGAAAGTAAACAATGGGGGGAACAGGAGGAGAAAAACTGAAAATGCCAAAGCTCTCAGGAGGAAGAATTTAGTTATAGACTTTAAGAATAAGCAGATGAACAAATAGAGAAGATATTAATAACAAAATGGCATGTTGCCTCCAGATCAACTAAACATGACCAGACATCTATGAATAAATAATATAAAAAAAGGAAAATAAATTAACAACTGAGGAGGCAGAAGAACGTGTATATTCACAAGAAAGCATGAAACCCACAGCAGAATGTTACTGAATTCTTTTTTTTTCTTTTTTTTTTTAGGTTTTTGAAAGGCAAATGGGGTTAAGTGACTTGCCCAAGGCCACACAGCTAGGTAATTATTAAGTGTCTGAGACCGGATTTGAACCCAGGTACTCCTGACTCCAGGGCCAGTGCTTTATCCTAGCCACCCCTGAATTCTTTAAAAAGAAAAAGAAACACAAATTTTGCAAACAGAATTTATGGTTTATACAACAGAAATAATTGACAATGTGAACAAATTTCACTCCCTGTGAATAAACCTCCACCAAAGAAACATGACAGATCAATTGATTGGAAATGTAAATACATAAAAGTGAAAGATAATCTGTAAGAAAAAAATACCATAACATTAAAAGGAAATAAGAAAAGTATATTGATCTTAAAGTACAATGTATTGAGAAAATTTAATAATTATAGATGTCTCAGAAGAATATAATAAGAAAAGGACTGAACTCTAAATTCAAGAAATAACATCAAAAAAACTACCCCAAACTTCTGGACACAGAAAACAAAAGGCCAATCAAAAGAATTCAAAGATTTCCGTCAGGAAAAAAAAAACAACATCAAAACCCTATGCTGAAATCTTTAAGACACATAAAAGATAAATTAAATTTAACATTTCCAAATTCTGCAAGTGACCAGGAGAAAGACCTTCAAATATAAAGGAAAGGATATTTAAATAACATAAGATTAAATTTATTTAAATATTTTATTTATTTATTTTCCCAACTACATACAACAGTAGTTTTCAACATTCATTTTTGGCAAGGTATTGAATTTTACATTTTTCTCCTTCCCTCCCTTTTCTTCCCCTTCCCTTGACAGAAATATAGGGTCTACATTTATAACCATGCTAAACATAGATCCATGTTAATCATGTTGAATAACACAAGACTATAGTGCACCATCACAGGATAGAATGGAATAAAATATTCCAATGAGAGAAAGAGTTCAAGATGCAACCTAAGGTGACATACTCTATAATCCTGAGTCTAACCATTTAATGAATGAAAAAAAAAGAATATTAAAAAACTAAAGAGGCATTTGAAATATGCCTACACAGGAAACTTGAGCAAATTATTTGATTTTTAACACTCAAACAATAGAAAAACAAGAAAAATAAATGAACACAGAGAACATCAGAGAAACTTTCAAAAGATTTCTTTACAAAAGTACATAAGGAGGTAAGGGTAAAAAGAGGAAGTCAGAGAAGAAATGGTAAAGAAACAGGCTTGAAACATCACAAACTTATAATACTCTACCAACAGGAAAATCAATTTTTTTGTTTTGTTTTTTATTTTGTGGGACTAACTTGTTGAACAGAAGGGCACATAATAGGGGAGCAGGGAGAAAATAAAAGGTAATATTTTAGATACACTTTTAATCAATTCAAAGGTTAACAATCAAGGGTAACTTGTGGTGTCTGAGGAAATAAAGGTCTATAGGAGAAGGATGAGGAGACAAAGGGAGATGTTGAAACCAGGGCAAAGAAAGGGGGAAATCTTGTCTAATTGGATGGACAGAGCTCCACTGAAAAACATTCTCAGTGGCAGAAGACAGAAATACTATAAAGAGAGATGAGTACCTTAAAGTAGGTGTAAGCCCTTTGGTGTAAGACTGCTCATTCTCCCTCAGAAAGGGCATCAGAACTTCTAGGGACAATTGATACCCAAAAGACAGAGAGAGAGCTCAGGCCCAGAGAGGAAACATTATTGGGGGATCAGAGATATGGCAAATCTCAATTAGAGGACAAAAAGAAGTAACATATTGAATAATCACAGACACAAAAATATTCCTACCATTCTATTTTCTCCAGTACAGGAGTTGATATTTCTAAGAGTAGAGCATAAAAGAAAAAGAAGGGCTTGGGGAAGTAAGAAATTCAAGACAATAAGAAGAGGAATTATTTAGAAGAGGAAACCCAAAACTGGTACCTCAGAAGCTTTAATTTCATGAAGAATACAGGAACTAAAAAAGGATTAAATAAGTGTTAAGAGTCATGAACCAAAGGGAAAAAGTCTAGAATAGACAAGGATAAATAATGAAGAGAATGAGGAAGTAAAACTTTTTTAGGAAAAGTGCAGAAAATAAAATTTTAAAATGAACAAATCTTAGATTAACAGTAGACCATAAATTCCTCCAGGGCAGGATTTTTTTTTTGCCCTTTCTTTGCATCTCCAATGCTTAGTACAATGTCTAGATCAAAATAGGTACCTAACAAAAGTTTACTGACTTAAATAAAGATCTTAAATAATCCATTCTAAACAAAGAAACACAATTAGCAGTAATGGAACTACCAACAGAGCAAAAAACAAACAAATAACCTTTGGTCCTAATGGTTTCACAGAAGTCTATCAAAATGTAAAGAATTATTAATATTATATATTATACACTTTATTATCAAAGACAGAAAAGTACAGCCCTAACAGCTAAAACAGGGAATGATAAAGCATGGAAAGAAAATTGTAGACCAATATCATTAATGAATATCCATTTAAAATTTTAAAGAAAAATCCTGTCATATAGATTACAGCAAAAATTAAAGAAATAATTCATCATGACCAAGTTGAATTTCTCCCAGGGATACAAGGCTGGTTCAGCATTGACACGTGTGTGTGTGTGTGTGTGTGTGTGTGTGTGTGTATGTATGTGTGTGTATGTATGCCACCCAAACTACTTAATTATCTCAATATATACATTAAAAAAGTTTTTAACAAAATATAATGCCAATATTTTTTTAAAACCTTAAATAGAATATAGGAACATAGCCTAAAGAAAACAGTTTTAACATTTTTAAGTTCAAGTAGATTGTTAAAATGTAACATTTTTCCATCAAATAAGAATTGATATTTAAAATGAATTTATATAGTTACAAATATGAAAACTACATTAAAAAGTCAATATTCATTGAATACATGATGATATAGTAGGCAAACCTAAAAAGTATTTAGTAGATACCACATAAGGAGGGTGAACTATATTGAGAGAAAGTGTATTTTTAAATTAGCAGAATTTGCTGAAGAAAAATTATTTTTGAGATGTTTGACAAATGTATAGCATGCTGCTTTTATCTATATACATCCTTGGTGCTTTTCATTCTTTGATCACCATTGAAACTAAATGACTCTAAATAAGCAACAGCTGGTTTTGCATAACAGTCTCCATTTGCTAAAATGGTTCTGGGATAAGAGCCATCCAGATGTTCCCAAGATGACTACTCTGAGATTTTTGTTTTATTTTCAGTAACAACTTTTTTGTCAAAAGGCATTTCTTGAGGTATGATAGAGTAGGGAAAGTCCTTTAGTATGATTTATATTTGACTGAAACTTTTATCAGGGACATGCCACTCTTTTGTCACTCACATGGAAAACAGGTTCGTAACATCAAAAACTAAGCTTGAAGGGAACTGAGAAGTTATTTAGTTTAACCCTCCTGATTTTTCTTGTGAGAAACCTAAGAGACTGTACATATCCATCCTATCCAAGGTCACATAAGTGATGGAGGAGTTGAAGCCAACTTCTCTGAATCTAAAGCCAGTATCCTTTCAACTATACTGCCTATAAAAAAAAGAATTTTTTTCCCTGAAAAGTAATTACTCTAACCCTTTTGAAGCAAAAATAAATCTGCTTAACCACTCATTGCTTCCTGGATTTACTATCTAAAACTCTCTAATCTATAGTGGAACCCCCAAAGGGAAACTTTTATTTCTATCTGTCAACAACAAACATTTGCTAAAGGCAGAGTATTAAGTGTTAGGAATCCTTATAAGAATGAGATTCTGTCCTCAAAGAGTTTACATTCTACTGGGGAAACTTGGACACAGATGAGTAAATACAAAAAATATATCTATAATAACAACAACAACAACAACTGGTATTTACATAAAAGTTAAATTTTATATTATTTATATATATATCATTTAAATTATATAGATTATCTTACTTAATCCTGGGAACAACTCTCTAAAGAAGTTTATTATTATTATCATTATTATTTATTATTATTATTATTATTCCCATTTTATAAAAGAGGAAACTGAGGCTGAGAGAGGTTAAGTGATTTGTCCAGGGTCCTACAGATACTTATAGGTATTTGAGGAAGAATTTGAACTCAGATTCAAAAGTTTAGTAAGCCTTTTATCAAATATAACACTTGAAGACCTTTGATCTCATTATATCAAGAGGAAAGGTACATATTTATGAAGATCTTGACATAATTGATAAGGCACATAGATCCTGAGTTTGGGAGGAGCCATCCCTCCAGGTAAGTCCTCTTGGACATATCTCTTAGTATGTTGACAGATAGTCAATCCCATTCTAAGCTGGAGGTGACTCTTTCCTTGGATGGATAAACCTGAAATTGCTTTTCAGACCCAGTCTTCTGATAGTGAAACTGATTTAAAGGGAAAAAAAACCCTTTCAAAGCTATATTCTTTGGGGGTTTGGCTCTCTAGACAGATCCCACACACACATCCCTATGTAATCAGCAAAGTTAGAGAAACATTAATAAATGTGTATATTAATCTAATTCTGTTTTACTCTTTCCTGAGGTAAAATTCTAGAAGTTACAATTTGTCCCTTATTAGGACAAACTCTTAAGGTTAACACATATTTAATCTAATTGTTATTGTACCAAAACTCATATAGGAACCCTCTTCACATTCTAGGAACCCCTAACTCCCTATATAAAGGTAAAGTACTTTCTGCCATATTAAAATACTAAAGCTCTTTATTTATATTCTCCCCCATTCAGATTTTTCTCTTCATCTCTTCAACTGTCTTGTTGGTTATCAATCAAAGATCATGGCATAATGCCTATCCCAAAGAAGAAACAATAAATGTTTATCTCCAATATTTCTATCATATTAAAAAAATCATGAATTCTCCATTTTCAAAAATTCATCTTAATTTATATGAAATCTCCTTCCCCTCATGTTCTCATTTAAATGTGCTTTATCCTTTGTCTCTCTCTCTCTTGTTTAACAATAAATAAACAAAAATCATTGTCTCTTCCCCTCTGAAAACAAAAATCATGAACTGGGATGTTTCCTTCAGAGCTGGTCTCTGCATTTTCTCCTCATTGACATTTGAAAAGGACTGAGTCTTGTTTTTGGAGCAGGTATATTGGTTAGCTCACAAACCTAAGAGCATAATTTGTCTTCATTGTCCTTTAGATCAAACACCCATACTAATTCTCTGCTCATGTATTCCTAATAGATTAGATAACTGATTGGTCTAATGAATTTGTATTGAAAGTCACAATATCATTCAAAATTCAAAATTTTCAGACTTATTTAGGGGAAATAAAAATCTTCCCTCATATGCACAGGGCCTTTTAGAACCCTTTAGTAACATTCCTTTCTTATTCCTCACTCCCTAACCCTTCACACCCTCCTAAATATTTCTACTACAGATTACTTAACTAAAAATGCACAGGTTAACATACACCAGGTTTTAATCTCATCTTTCTTTTGTAGAATTCTTTATCTTTGAATTCAGTGAATATATTAATTGAATTTAATGAACAAATTATGATGAACATTAAGGGAAAAGCTCAAGAATTCCCAATGTTAAATTAATCTAGGGTTCCCCTCTCATTGTACCTCATTTTGAATTGCAGTTTTTTCCCTGAAATTTCATCTCTCCTCCAGTTTTTATTTCATTTAATAGCATCTTTAGCCAATTAAGTTACTTTTCAGAAGTTCATGAGGCACAATTTCAAATAAAAATGAAAATGTAGCATGCTAATGGTTGGATACTTTTTTATAAATTAGTTTTGAATTTAATGATTTTGAAATTTTAGATCCACCTTTGTTCTTTTACCTAGTATTCTAAATTTAGCATATAAAATTTATTATTTGCATCCATTTTAATATTTTTCTAAAAATACAAAATCTACTGAGAGATAAATATCAAATAACCTTCCTCTTTTGCCAGGTGCTAGAGATTTCCATTTCCTATATTTTCAATCAATCTAAATGAGAATTCCCTTTATAATATAGTCTTTGAATAATGTACTTATTTCCAAAAAATTATTTATTTGACTTTTTTTTTCAAAAATGGTCTCCCAATCTTGCCCAGGCTGAAAATTCAACAACACCATCATAACTTTAATCTCAGTACAAATTGTTAAGGAAGCTTTGACCTGTTGTTTTTTCAACCTGAACTATATGAGACACCTGGAATGTTTTGCCTTTTAATAATTCCCCTCTAGCCTTTCCATGATGAGGAATACAATATTTTTATGGGAAAAAGACTGGTCCTCTTATAGGGCAAGTGGAATGAATGTTTTGGAGATTTCTGAAGACTATTCTGGCTCCGCAGTCTCTGAAGGATATTTTCTGCCTTAAATTAGTTCTCCAGGGACCTTCTATTAGCTATATATCAGCCTAATTGGTGCAGATGAGAGGAGGAGCAACAAAGAGTCGTAGGGCTGATCCTCCAAGGAATTTACATTATTGGTATGGTACAAAGTCTCCAAAGACATTTTCTTCCCTTGGACAACATAACTGCAAAGGTCTACATGGAAAAAACATAAATATACTTAGCAAGGAACATATTATTTCTTTATAATCGATGATACAATTTATAACAGCAAGAAAAGAAGTAATTGTGTGATTCATTTCTTTTCTGCTATAGGAGATATTTCATTAGTTTCATTAATTAAATTTCATTAATTTGCACAATTTAGATATCCAGGCTTATTTTTCCTGCTTTTTGCAAGAATTAGTAAAATATGATCTCACATTTGTGTATACTTTTAAATTTTGAAAAGTACCTTACACATTTATTAACTCACTTAATCCTCAGTTCAGCCTTGTGAGTTTTGTCTTATTATCCCCTCCTTTGTAGGAGAGAAAAATGATGGACAAAGACATTACTTTAATTCAAGCCCAGGTTTTCTAATTCCACATCTGGGACTATATTGACCACACTGTAGGTTTTCAGAGACTTCTGACTTCACCTTCTGTCTTTATTTGATTGTTCAGTGAAAGTCAAAGCAAAGGAATATTACTGGTGACTTAGCTGCTCTTAATATCCTTAGATAGTCCAATAGTTGCTATTTTTGTCTTACATTCTACACATGTTTAGCAAGGGCATGGCTGTCCTTGGGCTTTCTGTCACAGATTTCACCTTCAACTACCAGATGTTATAACAAATGCATTTCAAAAGTTTTCTTCCCCGATTTGTATGCCGCTACCATCACCAGAATGCAAGGCACCTTCCCAACATCATCTCTATTGCTCAAGAAAATAAAACCTGTCATTATAGTACTAACTACTTTCATTTTTATTCATTTATATTAAGTATTCAGTTTCCAAAAAAAAATGTTCATCATTAGGGGAAGGTCTTCAAGACAATATTTAATAGATTGTACTGAATTCTGACAATGACTGGAAAACAGTGCTCACTAATAAGTATTTTAGCCAGAGAAAATTTAACATGTCAATAACAGGTTTTTATTCAAATGATCAATCTACTAATTTATTAAGTATCTACTATGTGCCACCTACTATGTGAAGTTCTGGGATACAAGGCAAAAAGTCCCTGTCTTCAATGAGCTCACAGTCTAATGCAGGAAACAATATGTAAACAATTATGTAAAAATAAGATAGATGCAGAATAAACTATGATTAGCCTTAAGGGGAGGTATTCGGATTAGGGAAGACTTAGAAAAGTTTTTTGCAGAAGGTTGAACATTAGCTGAGACTTTAAGGAAACCAGAGGAGATAGGAGGTAATGATGAAGAGGGAGAGTGTTCAAAATATGGGGGATAACAAATGAAAATGTTTAATAAACAGGATCTAAAAGTGTCATATTCAGAGAACTAAAAGAAAGCCAATGTCGCTGGATCACAAAATATGTGGAGGAGAGTATAGTATAAGAAAACTGGAATAGTAGAAGGGTCCAGGTTATAAAAGGTTTTAAAAGCCAGGGGATATTATCCTGGAGGTGACAGGGAACAACTGGAGTTTATAGAGTGATATGTCAGTGATATCATCATATTTTCCCCAAAATAAGCCCCAGTTAAGATTGTCAGCCAGATGGACACATTTAGTATGTCCATTGCAATATACAACAGAAATATTGAATTATAAAAACAATATTAATATATAATTAAATATGAATAAATAATATCATTGACATTAATACTTAAAATCAATGATGATATAAACTATAATAAGTATTTGTAAATATCGAAGCTACTGCCTTTGGATGAGAGGTAAACATATGTAAACAAATGACCTTGAAACTTATTGCCTAATGACCAATTGGCGTACAGAGACAACTCAGAAATAACATGTGCACTTGATAACTTCTGGATGGAAAGAGTGCCCCAACTCTAATAATCACTATGGGCAAGAAAGATAAGACTGTATTTCAGGTATTTATGTTCTTGAAACCAAAAAAGTCTGTTATAACATAAGCAGTTGTCAAGAAGTGGGGCGATTTCATGTTGCCACTTTTTGGGGGACGTGGCCAAAGAGGTCTGGGCTTCAGCCAGTACTCAATCCTGCAGGAATGACAACCTATCTCCAGACTCTTGATATTGCAGTAAACAATCCATTAAAGAAACAAATGGAAATCAATGCTTACATTGAAAATCGAATGGAGATAAGTCAATATGGAAGCTTTGTGAAACCCTGCAAAGAGGTGGTGACTTGGGTGAAAAGTTCAAGGATAAAATCACTGAAAGTTGGGTTGCTAATGCACTACAAGCAGACTACATGGACAAAAAAGTGTTCATTTAAGGAGAGCCCCATTGCTGAACATGAGAGAATGGGGCCAAGTCATAAGAAATTCAGGCTGTAATTTGGGGTTTGGAGAATTCTGACAATGTTCCAGAAGAAGATGAAATGACTGATTTGTAAAAATGAAGATTTTTGTACAAGAATAAATGAATAAATGTAGACTGTTTTACATGAAAAAAAATTAAAGTAAGACATCCCCTGATAATAAGCCTTAAAGAGTCTTTTGGAGCAAAAATTAATGTAAGACCAGCCTTATTTTTGGGGAAAATACACTAGTCAGACCTATACTTTAGGAAGATCAATTTGACTGCAGAGGATTGGAGGGGGAGAAATTTGAGGCAGGGAAACCAACTAATAGGCAACTGCAATAGTTTAAATGTGAGGTGATGAATGCATGCACCAAGTTGGTAGTAGTAACAGAGGATAGAAGGTGGCATATAAAAGGGGTGCTGTGAATGAAAAATTGACTTGACAATTGATAACTATGAAGCTAGGAGTAGAGTCACAGATGACATTTAGGTGATGGAGAGGATGGACACTAATAGGGAAATAGAATGAGGGGAAGCTTAGAGTGGGGGAGATAAATAAGTTTTGGACATGATGAGTTTAAAATATTTGTGGGATTGGTAGAAAATATTGAATGTAGTTGGAAAACAAATAAAATATTTATATAATAAAAAGATGGTAGTTGAAGACTCACAGACATGTGACTTTGGGCTGGCTGATGGCCCAGCAGATTATATTGTTCTGGTGTTACCAAGACAACTTAGGCAGGATTCAAAATTCAATAAATCTAGGAGTTTTTCAGGGTGAATTAATTAGATGTTTGACCAAATATAGCCTGTGAATGATGTTACAAATATCCAAATGGCCTTTGGCAGAAAAAAAGGCTCCCATCCCTGATGTAGAGGATGAACTTGGTCCTTAGTTGGACCTTGTACCTGAGGCCCTATTCCTTCAGGTGGAAAATGTCTAATGTCTGCTTACTCCATGGTTACAAAGTACTAAATTATTTTTGCTTTTCTAAGATTCTTTTCAATAAAGCAAAATAGCATTGATTTTGCCTTCAAAAAATGTTTATGGGACATTCAGCTCAGAATAACTAATAGACAATTGGAGGTCAGTAGAGAGTTAGGTTAGAAAAATAGTTTTGATGACTATTAGAATAGAAATTGGTCATTGGTAATGCCTAATTAGAGGTTATGATCTGGATGAAGTTGCAACCAAAGAACAGTCAGAAAGGTAGGATAGGAACAAAGAGAGATCAGTATCAAGAAAACCTAGAGAGAAAAGAACATCAAGAAGAAGCAATCAAAAATATCAAAGACTTCTCAGAGGTCAAGAAAGATGATTATTTAGAAGTAATTAATTTGGTAATCATATCATTAGTCAAGATATTGTGACCAGATCAACATTTTCTTTGATCCTCATGACCTCTAAATCTCTCCAAAACAAAATAAATCATGTACCAATGATAAAACAATTTTTGTCTCCATAGTCTATGACACCAAGAACCTAAAGAAGATAATAATAGCATGAACAAATGCCTAATGAATTCACTCAAGAATCCCCTATCCCCCAACCCAAGGCTAGACTAGTTAACCAAATCTATGGACTTATAACTGAATTCAACTATATACCTTACCCTGGTCCCCCCCACCCCCTGCACACTTTCTTTTCAGTATCTTGAAAATTCCAAAATGAAGAAATTTGCTGAGTCCATAAAAGTCAGTGCTAACAGCTTTCTGGGTTGTAAAAGAACTTTACAGGAGAGTGAAGAAAAAGAGAGAACCTGGCAGTCACACCTAGTTGGACTTATTCTAAAGCTCAATTCTATACTCAGATCCCCATTTTTTCCCAAGGTGATCAAAGAAAAAGAAAAGGACTTATATGTGCAAAAATATTTATAGCAGCTCTTTCTGTGGTGGCAAAGAATTGGAAATTCAGGAAATGCCCATCAGTTGAGGAATGGCTGAACAAACTGTGGTATATGTAGGTGATGGAACACTATTATACTGTAAGACATGATCAAAGGGATGGTTTCAGAGATATTTGAGAATCCTTATAGAACTGCTGTAAATTGAAGTGAGTAGAACCAGGAGAGCATTGTATATGAAGTAACAGCAATATTGTAAGGATGATCAACTGTGAAAGACTTAAGTATTCTGAGTAATACAATTCCAACACAATTCCAAAGGATTTATGATGAAAAATGCTACCCACCTCCAGAGAGAGAACTGATAAACTCTGAATATAGATTGAAGCATAGTTTTTTTTCCCCATTTTCTTTGTTTCTTGCTTTTTTTTATTTTTTGCAAGATGGATAATTTGGAAATATGTTTTGCTTGACTTCACATGTATAATCTATATCAAATTGCTTGCCTTCTCAAAGAAGGGGAAGGGGGAAATTTTTTTTCTATATAATTGAGAGAAATAAAATAAAGATATAAAAAATGAGTTCAGCATCCAGAAATAAATACTGCAAAACAAAGAAAATTATTTATTATCTGATGAGCCAGAGGATCATGGGATTGTGAGGAGAAAATAGAACCATAACGTGGTGCTTCTGAGTATTTTAATAGACAAATAAGAATTATTGAAACAAAAACTGGTCTGCTTGGCAGAGAAAATTGACAATAGAAAACTTGAATCTGGAGTGGCAAGTCTTACCAAAGAAATAAAAGAGAAGTAATTCCAGAATATTAAAAATCAAATAAGAGAATGCTTCCACATAATAATTTAGAGAAATGCAAAATCAAAACAAGGTTTCATCTCACACCTTTGAAATTTATCAAAGGTGACCAAAAATGGCACTACTCAAGGTTGGAGGGTTTGTAGGATGATAAGCACATTACTACATTGTTGGTAGAATTGTGAATTGGTCCAGCCACTTGGAAAGTAATTTGGAATTATACAAATAAATTAACTAAAATGTCTATTCTCTTTGACCTCAGAGATGGATTCCCTTACTCGGTTTATATCTGAAGAAAGCCATTAATAAGAAGAAAGTCTCTATTTACACCAAAATATTTATAATGGCAGTTGGAGAATGACTCAATATTGATATAGAAAACATGAAATATTGGTATAGAAATATGAAAAAGGAGATGCAATCTCATTGAGCTATAAAAATGATGAAATGTGAGGAATATAGAAAAGTATGGGAAAATCTTCATGAATGTCTGCATAGTGAAATAAGTAGAGCAAAGAAATCTATACAGTGATGGAAATAATGTAAATGGAAAGAACAACTACAAAGAAAATCAAAAGTGAATGTAGCAAAATTATAAAGATCAAGCATGACTCAATAGAAGAGACATGAAAGTAAACACTCAATTTATATCTTCATGGAGATCAAAAGTCCACAAAGGTTGTATTTTGCACATGTTTTCAGATTTTTTTCAGTGTATTTTGTATTCAATATATTCTGATTTTTTTCCTCTTCTTTTTGTTATTAAAAATTACTATTTGTAATAATCATTCTCTGAGAGGAGAAGAGGAAAGGATAAATGGAAAAATTAGTATGAGTTTAAAACCAAAAGACATTAATAAAAATCTTATTAAAAAGAAAAAGAAAAACATGCCATTAGAGAAATCATTATTGAAGCTGGAGAGTAGTTTTCATTGATGGATTAAGTTAGATGCCAGATTGCAGAGAATTAACATAAAAGTAAGAGGAAAGGAAATGGAAGTATCTATTGTAGATAGCCTCTCAAGGCCTTTAGCCATGAGAGAAGAAAGAAACAGAATGATAATTAGTGATGATAAAAATAGATCAAATTAAGATTCTTTTGAGAATGAAGGAGATATGGGCTTGTTTATAGATAGTAAGGGAGTAGCCAGAGAACAAGGAGGGATTAAAGATTATTTGTACTTTGTCTATTACATTCCATCTCACTTCAGGCACCCTTCTCTAATCACCTCCAGATCTACCTCTTTTCTTGTCCCCTGACACTTCCCCCACCATCCCTATCCCCTTTTTTAGTCTGATGACCTGGAACAACTCTATCCAAGGAAAAATCCCTATGAACTACAATAACCTACTTGAACTCATTCTTCTGTGATTTCTATTATCATACTCACTCCATTCCTGTGACTCTGAACACCTTTTTCCTTTTTTTCAAATACCATTCTTCTCCCCATCCCCCACTGACTGCCCTCTTATTTGCCTCCTCAAGCCATCTTCACCCCCACAAATCTTACATTCTAAAGCATCCCAAATTTTCTTCTTCATCTTTCTCCTTCATAGGTTGACGAACTAGCTTTCATCTTAATTTTTTCCTTTAATGCTCCCTTCATCTTGATGAACTGAAACTGGGCTCCCTCCTATTGAGCCAATTCTCTGGCTATCCTTTTAAGCATTGGTTGTATTTTCACTCATAAACCCTAACCCATTGGTCACTGTAGGAGAATTGGAGTAATCCTTACTTTTTCATTGCCACTTCTAGGTTCTCCTTCTACAATACTACTCAATGACCTCTGCTTCATTGAGGTTCCTCCAAACCATAGTTATTACCCAAGCAAGAGTTATACTTATCATCTAATCACAGATCTCCAGTACTCTCTCCTTGCTTTCTCAAAGAATTTAGTGCCTAGTTCACACTTTTTTTCCCTCTCTTTCTCAACTCCTGTTCTTCTACTAGGAACCTCATTAAACTTATTGACAATCACTCAATCTTCCAAATCTCTCAATTTCTCAATAGCCTACTCCTCTATCCTACCATATCTATACATTAAGATTCATATACCCTTGATCTTGCCATTTACCATAGGTTTTACATGTTCATATTCTTTAACTTTGAAGGTCCTTTATTACAGTGCTGTCATTTAGTCAGTCTCTCTCTCTCTCTCTCTCTCTCTCTCTCTCTCTCTCTCACACACACACACACACACACACACACACACTCTCTCTCTCTCTCTCTCTCTGCCTTTCAACTCCAAAATATTCTTATTCATCCTCCCTGTAAACTCAAATCCCTCAACCCCTCAATTCTTTCCCAGTCCATGGGACTGTGGCTTCCTCATGTTGACCCTTTGGTGAACCAGTTCAACTCCATGCTATCTTCTTTTCTTGCGTCTTTTGTTCCCTTATCATATCACCAAACTTGCCTGTCAATCCCAAGCATTGATTTAATCTCACATCTTCAGCCTTGCCTCCTACTCATATGCCTAGAGAAAATCAGAAAACCATATTAACTGAGTCTACTAAAAATATGTTATATAATTTTTGTTGGGCCTTCATTACTGCAAGGCAATCCTTTTATATCTCACTGAGTCACTATCTCACTCAGCCCAGCAACTTTTTCAAGCCACTTCAAGACCCCATGACTCCTCCTCCCATTTCCCTCTCAGCTGGGAACCTTGCCTCACACATTACTGAAAACATCTGGCATTGCCAAGGGATCTCTTTCTCTTTTCCTTTCTTCTTCACCCCATCACCCAGATGCCACTATCACCTTCTTTACCCCATTTCACACTAAAAGTCAGCGTTCTCATTAAGACAATCCCCCCTAAATGCAAAAATAGCCCCATTTCATCAATTCTTCAGTAGATTTTTGCCCCACTATAATACCTTTTTTCACTAATTTCACACACACACACACACACACAAAGAAATAGAAAGTTATGATTTGGGTGCTTGTTCTCTCTGAAAGAATCCCAGAGTTTAAATTGGAAGGAATTCCAGTGACCATAGAGACCAACCAATATAATAACATATTTGATAAGTGGCTTCTGCTTGAGGAGGAACCCACCATCTTCAGGGCCAACTCCTTCTTTTGCACAGCTCTAATTATAAGAAGGCTTTTCCCTTCTATCAAAACTAAATTTTGATTTTTTCTTTCTTTTGAAAAACTCACACATTGTTCTTTGTTCTGTTCTCTGGGCCAAGTTTTATCCCTCTTCCACTTCAAATATTGGAAAACTATTGTGGCTTTTTCCCCTTAGGTATGCTTTCTAATTTAGAGGGGGTAATTCAGTGGTGATAATAATTTATATTACTTCTGAGTTTCTATCCTGGATAGTCAGGTAATGAGGGGCAGGATGGGAACCCTAAATCATCTTCCTCTAAGGAAAAGGGGCCTTCCATCATCTTGGGACCTTTGAGGATAGGGGTTTGGCAGATCTAGAGAATTAATGGGCTAGGAAATAATCTCTTATTATACTCTTACTTTCTCTCCCCTCATCAAACCCCCCTTCTAAAATTTTTAATAATTCCTAGTTAAAGCTTTGTTTGGGAGAAAGTTTTAATGTGGGTGGACCTGGCCTTCCCCCAACACCAGCTGTCAGAGTCAGAATAGGGGGCTGGAGGAAACAGACTGAGCCCCAGTGGGTATTTCTGATGAGTTTATAATAGATGATGGAGCAGAAGAGATAAGTGAGAGTAGGAAGGAGCTTGCAATCCCTGGCATTGAGTATCCAATATGCAGAGGATAGATACAAACAGTTAAGGATGGGTTGTAGGAGGTACCAAGGGATACATAAGTACCAATTTGGCAAATAGTATAAACAGATGGGGACAGAGGCAGAAGATAGACTGGGAGAGTTCTAGGCACTGGAAAGGCAGCTAGAACTAGGGCTTCATGGTAGCAAGATGGATTGAGGCAGAGAGAAACCAGAGATAGAATGGAAGAGATATCCCTGAAAGGATTATGAGGGATTGGCATTAGGAGGGGAAGAGAGAAGCAAAATATTTTCATCAAAGCAATTTACAGCTCTACCCAATAGCCTACTCAAAACACAAACCTAACTATCTGTAAAATGATTTCCTTTCTCTAAGATTTATTTCTCTATTTTTTTCCTTTTCATGGAAAAATTAGTGAGATCGTAGGCAGAGAAAATCATTTATTTCAGTGGTAGCTAAGAAAGTCTGTTCCAACATTAGAAGCTGATATAGTGTTCCAATTCCATGGATGATGACTCACATATGTAAACAGCAGATAGATTGGAGTTGAAAGGGAAAGGATGAAATAAAGAAATGGGAGGAAGACTTTGTGTGTATGTGGAGACTGGGAATGAGAAGGTGGGTTATGGATCATGAAGCCATGGAGGCCCAAATAGCATGGAATAGTCAAAAGAATACAGGGTTTAGAACCAGGACATATAAATTCAAATCCTAGCAAATCAAAACAGTCATATACTGGACAAGTCAATATAATTTGATGATTTTCTTCAGGTTCATTCAGTAGCACATATATGGGAGTGAGGTAAGCAAATAGTGAGAATGACCTAAGGTTGAGGAAGCAAGCAAGCAAGCAAGATCAGGAATAGGATAACAAGACAAGTCACTCAAGAGGAAAGTACAGAGTTCAGCTGGTTCCCCCAAAGGACAAAGATAGAAAAAGGAGGGGAGTTCCAGTTTGTCAACTGTAAAATATGGATAAAAATTCTTGTGTTAACTGAACCTAAAGGGTAGATAAGAGGAAAACATCTTGTTAAATCTTGAAGAACTACAAAGGAGTTATCTTCAGATCCTCAGGTCTAGGGTAAGAGAAAAGGAAAGTTGTGAGAAAGAATTAAGGAAAGAAGAAAGTCAGTATTACAGCTTTAGCAATGCATACATTAACCTCTACATCCATGAGGACATCTCTGGAAAGTATCCTGCCAAGGTAATCGAATTTATTCATAGTATTCAAAACATTTTCTTTGCTGCAACAGATGGTTCCATTTATGAAAAGTGGCTCTGATGATTGGTGGCTCTGTTTCCTTGATGTTGTCAAGTCAAAATTAGTAGAAGAGACAGAAAATTGATTCACACTCTTGCATCTCAACCTTTGAGGGTGCACTGAATTCACAATTATCTGTGAACAAAAAGTCACACACCAATTCTCCTTCCACTTTAGTCTTGACTTGTAGTCTTTTCAAGATAATTTACCATCATTGAAGCTGCTGATCTTGATGCTATTTTCATCCTCAATGAAGTGACTGACAACATTGCTAAAAAGCATGCACATGACCTTGTTTCATTCCATTGGTGACTGGGAAAGTATAACAGCATTTTCCAATATCCAGAGCTTATGCAGGTACACTCATGGAACTGACATACAGTCTTATACAGTATAATACTTATGTATTTCTTCAAGCAACAAAATTTGCCATGATCTTACACAAGTTCTCACAACTGACTGTATCAAAGGCTTTGATCAGATCAGTGAACACTGTACATAGACTTCTGTTCTGCTACTAGTATTTCCCCTGGAGTTGTTAATGCTATGTCAACCTTTCCTTGGCCATTTTTGAACCCCACTGACTCTTGTGTAGATGATCATCTTTCAAGTGAAGGATCAGCCTATTAACGAGGACTCTGACAAGAGCAATCCAGCAATAACTAAAAGAGACCCTACTGTGATTATCACAGGACAACCTATTTCCTTTTCCTTTATAGAGATGGACATGGAGGCATGCTTAAACATCCTGAGCATTAGATGCCCTGCCTTGTAAATCTCAGCTGGAATACAATCAGTATTTTGCCACCCAAGAGGAGCCTAATGGTATTCAACACTTCTTCTTCAGTTAGAAGTTCAGGTAGAGTGGGAATAACTTTAATTTGAGATGTATAGTC
The DNA here is from genome assembly GCF_037893015.1 of Macrotis lagotis. Taxonomy (NCBI): domain Eukaryota; kingdom Metazoa; phylum Chordata; class Mammalia; order Peramelemorphia; family Peramelidae; genus Macrotis; species Macrotis lagotis. Next base: position 128,343,181 of record NC_133662.1, on the reverse strand, counting down.
AATGACTTCAACATTGGTTAATGACAGTCTGCTGAGAATGCTATGGAAGTATGTAGTTCAACTCTTCAGGATCATGTCTTTATCATTAATCAATGTAACTTCATCAGCACTGAGTAGTTGAGATACAGCAAAGGTCTTTAGTCCATAAATAGCCTTCAGGACATCATAAAAGTGCTGAAGATTATTACTATCAGCTTAAAACTGAGTTTCATCTGCCTTCTTACTGAATCAAGAATCCTGCATCTCACTAAACTTCACTTGCACTTTAATTTTGATGTAGTTAAATGCTTCTTTCTTAGAGACAAACTATCCTCCTGATAGGTCCTATGGAGTTCTCATTTTGCATTTAGCAGTTTCTGAATTTTCCCATCATGGCAGTGTTCTAATGCAGATGAGTAAATGCGATACTATACACCAAATCCCTGAAAACTGCCCATTACTTTTCTGCTCCATTGTTGCTAGCTATGTGCTCAGTTTTCCTTCTAAGTTATAAATAAATTGTACACACTTGGAGAAGTATGCTAATCTGCTGACATTAGGTTTTCTGGTAGTCATCTTGCTTTGGAGTTACCATTTTTTGAAAGAAAATGTTTAGTATTGAGAAGATAAATTTAAGATCAGTTCAGCACTCTCTGGCACACATTGCCTTTGCACTCATATCCTGTCTGTCTCATAGTCTATTAAAAGCTAATGTCTGCTTCAAGGATGCACTCACAAAGTTTTATCAGTTTGTGTAAATGAAAGACAATGTTGTTGATGAGAAGTGAGACACTCAAGACTTCAGTAATGAGTCACTGTTGTTATCACTGTTTTATCACTGACTCCATCCTTCCAAGGACTGCATCATACCTGATAGACTGTGTCTGCTCAGCTATTGAAGTCATCCAGAATTGTAAGTTTGTCATCTTTTGGCACATTGATTTGAGGGTCTCCGGGTCTTCTTGAAATTTTTCCTTGAGCTCATCAGGTTTTGTCCTTATGGGATCACAAGCTCTGATGATGATGATATTATGGTGCTTTCCTACAATCACATTGTCATCTACCTGTCATCCACTCCTTTTGGGAGGCTTTCAAGCTTATTGAATCAATTTTGATTGAGAAACCTACACCAGCTTCTTCAAACTCCCCATCGCTTCAACCATTACAGAAAAATTTGTATCAAGCTTCCACTTCCCTAAGCTGGCCTTCATTTGTCAACCTTATTTCACTCATAGGTGCTATTTGGATGTGACACCTGCTAACTTCTCTCACAAAAGCTATTTATCTTTCAGCTTTCTTAAATTTCGTCTTGTCCATAAGCATGTGCACATTCTATATACCAATGGTAAGGGGAGTCATCTTTGTAAAAGTTTTTATACGTGTGTGTGTGTGTGTTTTGAACACAGAGCAACACCTGCCACTGTAAGCATACCAGGGTTAGGTTATGTAGAGCAGATAGTATTTAGAATACATTTTCTAGCTCCCTCCTCATGCCAAAGAGGTAATCCAAGTGGTCCTTTAAAAAGGCTACTCAGACACTGAGGGAGCTACTGAATCTCTTTGCTGTTTCAGTCTAGGGGTAAGATGTCCCTGTGACCTGGCAGCCCATGTATAGGATTCTGACTATGCTTCCTACATTTGCTACTTTGTCACTTGTCTGTCATCACAAGACTTTGAGATAGCTAAAAAATGGTAAAATAATATGGGAGATGACTTTTGATTTGATTTGGATTTAAGTGAGACAGAGACAGTTATACAAAGTTGTTAGCCTCACTCTTTCTTCCGCTGTAATCAAAATCCAGTGGGAAGACAGAAGTCAAGATGACTGTTGATGGTTTAAAATGCAATGAATAACTTTGATATCTTTCATATATAAACAAGCTCAAAGTACTTTCAATGTCTGCTTCAGTCACCTTCAAGGCCACTGAAACAAATTTTACACATCTTCCCAGTCTGCCAGAAGTCTTTATATGAATGCAGGAAACACCCCCTTAACTAAACCCCCCTTTGCAAAGGATTTAAAGCCCCTTGGTTATCTTCATCTTGATTTAGCCTGACTCCCCCAGTTTACTGATGTGTGGTAATAGTTCATACTCAGTTGTGAGTTGAATGAATCAGGTGGTCACTAAAGGTAAAAAAAAAACTCTGAAAAGGGTTCGGCATACCTCACACCAGAGATACTAGTCTATCATAATCCTAAACTTGTATACCTCATCATGATAAATAAATATGTGTATATAGACATATATGTTACATTTATATGTTTATGTTATACTAATGGATGTATATTATATAAATATCAGGTTCAGAAATGCACAAACAGATAAACAACCATGTTCAGATATTTTAATTAAATTCAGAACATATCTATTAAGGGCACTAAACCAGTCCCTAGGAACACAAAAACATAGCACAACAAAACAAAAATAATCTCTGTTCTCAGGTAACAGATTTGTTGGGGGGGATGTGGGGAAGAGATAAAAATGTACAGTAAAATCAAGATAATTAGACTCATTTACATATACCATGTTGTTGCTGAGTAGTAGCAAAACATGGTTTTACTGAAAGTGTTTTTAAGGTCTGGCAGGTAAAGCATATTAAGTAGGACTTGCCTATTCCATTTTGCAAACCTTTTTTTTGTATTTACTTCCCAGCAAGCAACCAGAGACCTGATTAGGAATGTTTATGCTGGGTCAAGAAGCATCAAAGACACTCTGAAATAAGAAAGAGAATATATTTTACAGTACTCTACTGGGGTGAGGGAAGTAGACAACTGTTAACCGATGTCAGCTAAAAGAGAAGAGGATAGGCAATAGTGAATAAAGATATGAGGAAATTTATTCTTATTAACTAGGTGGTAAATTATGTTTCTTTTGTCTCTGTGCTACTAAAAGACAGCAAATGCTGTCAATGCCCTCTAAATCTGGTGTCCTGGGACAAAGCTTGGTCACCTCGCCCTAATTCTGTTCTGGCAGCAGAAGAGAAATAATTAGAGCTACACAAGCCAGTCACATTTAGATGAAGACAGATAAATTCTCAGGGGCTCTTATACATTTCTAATCTGGTCTTTCCAAGAGTAATTAATCTTTACATTTAACACCACTCTAGTAACCCCGTTCTCTTCAAGGTTAACAATGACTTTGTAATTGTTAATTTCAATAATCTTTTCTCAGTCTTTTTTATTCTTGACTTCTCTTCAGCTGGTGACATTACTGAAGACCCCTTCCTCCTTGATATACTCTCCTCCTGATACTGCTCTCTTCCAAGTTCTACTCCTATATGTATTTCTAGTCTTTCTCAGTCTCCTTTCCTGGATTAACATCAGTGATTGCCTCCAAATAAAATAAAAACAACAAAATACAGGATCCCAGATAAGTAAAATAAAGCTCTTCCCCCTGCCCCATAATCAATGCTTTTAACACTCTAGTTTAATCTAACATTTCAAATTTATTTCACATTTCACAAATTTATTTCCCTTTACACAATCTATATATTCCTGCCAATATGGTTTACTTTTTCCTTCCTCACCTTTACGTTCCATCTCCTTTTCCTGTGCCTTCCTCATAACCATCTTACCTTAGCATCTTTGAATTCTTAATTTTGTTCAAGGATTGGCCCATGGACCACCTCCTATAAGAATACCTTCCTAATCTCCCAAATTATTTGTACCCTCTCCTCAAATTGTCTTATGATTAATGGATATGTTGACTTTTTTCCAGTAGACTGTAATCTCCTTGAGAGCAGGAACTATTTTTCATTTGTAAATTGTATTTTATAGCCCTATCTCAGAAAAAGAAATTCAACAAGCCATTATTGAATTCCCTAAGAAAAAAAATCCCCAGGGCCAGATGGCTTCACAAGTGAATTCTATCAAACATTTAAGGAACAATTGGCTCCAAATCTATATAAACTCTTTCGAAAAATAGGTGAAGACGGAACTCTGCCTAACTCTTTCTATGACACAAATATGGTGCTGATACCTAAACCAGGAAGAGTTATAGACCCATTTCCCTGATGAATATAGATGCAAAAATATTAAATAAAATCTTAACAAAATGATTACAAGTTATCATTAGGATAATACATATGATCAAGTAAGATTTATCCCAGGAATGTAGGGTTGGTTCAATATTAGGAAAACTGTTAGTATGATTAATTATATCAATAACATACCTATCAGAAATCATATGATCATATCAATAAATGCTGAAACAACTTTTAACAAAATATGGCACCCATAAAAACACTAGAGAGTGTAGGAATAAATGGTTTATTCCTTAGAATAATAAGCAGTATCTATCTGAAACCATCAACAATCATTATATGGGGGTGGCTAGGTGGCACTGTGGATAGAGTACTGGCCCCGGAGTCAGGAGGACCTGAGTTCAAATCCATATCAGAAACTTAATAATTACCTAGCTGTGTGGCCTTGAGCAAGCCTTGCAAAAAAAACCTAAAAAACAAAAAATCCCAAAAAACAAGCATTATATGCAATGGGGATAGACTTGAGGCATTCCCAATAAGATCAGGGGTGAAACAAGGATGCCCTTTATCATTACTATTCAATATCATATTAGAAATGTTAACCTCAGCAATAGGAGAAGAAAAGGAAATTGAAGGAATCAGAATAGGGAAGGAGGAGACAAAACTCTCACTCTTTGCAGATGACATGATGGTATACCTAGAGAATCCAAAAAAATCATCTAAAAAACTACTGGAAATAATTAGCAACATTAGCAAAGTAGCACAATATAAAAATAAACTCTCATAAATCCTCAACATTTCTATATATGACTAGCAAGATACCGTAGAAAGAGATAGAAAGAGAAAGAGAAATCCCATTCATAGTAACCTCAGACAAAATAAAATGCCTGGGAGTATACCTGCCAAGGCAAACTCAAAAGCTTTTAGAAAACAATTACAAAATTCTCCTCACACAAACAAAATCAGATTCAAATAACTGGGCAAACATCAATTGTTCATGGATAGGTTGAGGTAATATAATAAAAATGACAATTCTACCAAAAGTAAACTACTTGTTTAGTACCCCACCAATCAAAATTCCAAAAAATTACTTTAATGATTTAGAAAAAGGTGTAAGTAAATTTATATGGAGAAATAAAAAGTCAAGAATTTCCAGGGATTTGATGGGAAAAAAAAGTGCAAAAGAAGGTGGTTTAGCCTTACCAGATCTAAAATTATATTATAAAGCATCAGTCCTCAAAACTGTCTGGTATTGGCTAAGAAATAGAGTGGTGGATCAGTGGAATAGACTAGGTGCAATAGCAAGAAATGATTATAGTAATCTGCTGTTTGATAAACCCAAAGAGTCCAGCTATTCAGATAAAAACTCTCTCTTCAATAAAAACTGCTGGGAAAATTGGAAGTTAGTATGGAAGAAACTTGGATTAGATGAACACCTCACACCCTATACCAAGATAAGATCAAAATGGATAGGATTTAGACATATAAAAATATTATAAGCAAACAAGAAGATCAAGGAGTTTACCTGTCAGATCTATGGAATAGCAAACAGTTTATGGCCAAGGAAGAGATAGAGGACATCATTCAAAACAAAATAGATAATTTTGACTACATTAAATTAAAAAGCTTTTGTACAGACAAAACCACTGTAACCCAGATCAAAAGAAATGTAGTAAGTTGGGAAACAATTTTTGCAACTAGTATTTCTGACAAAGGACTCATTTCTAAAATATACAAAGAGCTTAGCCAAATTTTCAAAAAACCAAGCCGTTCCCCAATTGACAAATGATCAAAGGATATGCAAAGGCAATTTACAAATGAGGAAATCAAAGCAATCCATAGTCATAAGAAAAGTTGCTCTAAATCATTACTTATTAGAGAAATGCAAATTAAAGCATATCTGAGATACCAACTCACACCTCTCAGACTGGACAATATGACCAGAAAGGACAATGATCAATGTTGGAAGGGATGCAGGAAATCTGGAACATTAATACATTGTTGGTGGAGCTGTGAACTCATCCAACTTTTCAGGAGAGAAATAACACCCAAAGGGTAACAAAAACGTGCATACCCTTTGATCTAGTAATACCACTACTAGGTCTATACCATGAAGAGATGATGAAAAAGGGTAAAAACATCACTTGTACAAAAATATTCATAGCAGCCCTGTTTGTGGTGGCAAAAAATTGGAAATTAAGTGAATATCCTTCAATTGGGGAATGGCTTAAAAAACTGTGGTATATGTATGTCATGGAACACTATTGTTCTATTAGAAACCAGGAGGGATGGGAATTCAGGGAAGCCTGGAAGAATTTCCATGAACTGATGCTGAGTGAGATGAGCAGAACAAGAAAATCATTGTACACCCTAACAGCAAAATGGGGTGATGATCAACCCTGATGGACTTGCTCATTCCATCAGTACAACAACCAGGGACAATCTGGGGCTGTCTGGAATGGAGAATACCATCTGTTGAAAAAGAGTAAAAACATCACTTATACAAAAATATTCATAGCAGCTCTGTTGTAGTGGCAAAAATTTGGAAATTAAGTGAATAGTCCTTCATTGGGGAATGGCTTTAACAAACTCAGTAGATGTGGTGTTGTATCATCATGGAATGCTATTGTTCTATTAGAAACCAGGAGGGATGGGAATTCAGGGAACTAGGAAGAATTTCCATGAAGTGATGCTGAGTGAGATGAGCAGAACAGAAAATCATTGTACACCCTAACAGCAAAATGGGGGTGATGTTCAACCCTGATGGACTTGACTCATTCCATCAGTGCAACAACAGTGGACAATTTGGGGCTCGTCTGAATGGAGAATACGATCTCTATTCAGAGAAAAAACTGTGGAGTTTGAACAAAGACCAAGGACTGTTACCTTTAATTTAGAAAAAAAAATCTTATTGTCTGATCTTTCTATCTCTTATACTTTGTTTCTTCCTTAAGGATATGATTTGTCTGTTATCACATTCAATTTGGATCAATATATACCATGAAAACAATGTAAAGACTGGCAAATTGTCTTCTGTGGGGGATGGGGGAGGGAAGCAAGATTAGGGGGGAATGGTATAACTCAAAATAAATAAAATCTTTTTAAAAAGAAAGAAAGAAAGAAAGAAAGAAAGAAAGAAAGAAAGAAAGAAAGAAAGAAAGAAAGAAAGAAAGAAAGAAAGAAAGAAAAAGAAAGAAGAGGCCCAAAGTACTTACAGAAGAAAATAACTCATTAAAACAAGAATTGGGCAAGGGAAATCTAATGACTTTATAAGACACAAGATCAAAAGTATTAAAAGAATTAAAAATAGAAGAGAATATAAACATCTCATTACACTATCTTAGAGATTACCTATGACTGAGAAATTCATTTTCTAAGAGAAGTTATCTTCTGATCTTTACCAACTCCTATGACTCAGGTGTTGAGTTTTGAAGCTCTGAGGTCAAAAAAGAAAATATTACAAAGCAATTGTCATTGTTGCTCAAGTGTATTTGATTCTTCATGACCTTATCTGGGGTTTTCTTAGAAGAGATATCGGAATAGTTTGCTGCCCCTAACCTTCCCCCAACACATTTTTTCCTGCCTTGGAATGCCACAGTTGATTAACTGTCTATTTTAAAGGAGCCTAAAATGCTGTAAAAACCCAATTTGTGTTCAAAGATGAAACTGATACCATTCAAGTATTATTTCTTAGCTTTCTTAGCTCACAAAAGGACTGCTCTTTGATTTTATGGTTGGGAAGGGATTGTGGAGGTGGACACCATCCTAATACTATCTACTTAGATAGAAGTGCCAGTAACTAGTCAAGTCAGTTCCCACCAGAAGTCAATCTTGGCAATCAGACTCTATTGACTTCCTTCTGTCCATGGCAAACAAACAGATCAACAACCTCTTCAGTCCACATGACTGAAATTCCAGGATACCCACAAATTCACACAGGAAGAACAAAAGACAGAATATATTGATCAAAGTAGAGTTGGACTTTCTCAGGAAACCCAATTCTTTTATGGTTTTCTCATATGCTCTGTGTTGGCATGAGGAGAGGGAGGAGAGGAAGTAGTTAATGAAGGGATCTCTGTCCCAGATGAACTAGACTTGAACCTACTTCCAGTCAACAGAAGCCCTGCAACATTGATGCATTGAACTCTCTCAATTTTATTGATAAGGGTCAACTTTGTGGCTTACAGAAAATATTTCTGAGGCTTTTTGAAATCTGTTTCTGGAACCCCAGGCTATATCTGTAAAGAATTGTAAAGAGGTTCATCTACTGGCTGGATAGTGAAACAAGGTTTGTTGGGTAATTTTTTTTTTGATTGGGGGAAGGGGTGTGGTAGTGATGAGTAGACATTTTTTCCACAAGTCACACCCTGTAAAATTTGTTTTTTACACAGATACCTTTTAAGGTCAACAGCTGGCTTGTGAAATAAAGAGTCATAGGGGCAGCTAGGTGACACAGTGGATAAAACACCAGCCCGGAGTCAGGAGTACCTGGGTTCAAATGCAGCCTCAGACACTTAATAATTATCTAGCTGTGTGGCCTTGGGCAAGCCACTTAACCCCATTTGCCTTGCAAAAAACCTAAAAAAAAGGGAAATAAATAATCAGACATTTCTTCCAAGGTAACATGACTATCCTATCACATAATAAAATGGAGAATTTTATTTATACTTTGACCAAAAAGCCCTGTTACCCTTTCCTCTTCCCATCAAGCACCCCATCTTCCACATATACACAAACACGTTCAAATATGATTAATTACATTCTCAAAGTAGCTATGCCAATATTCTGAAGTTATTAACTAAATATTCTGTTACTCTGTCTTCCCCCCTACCTACCCCCCAACTTATATTTAGGGATCTAGCATTCAGTCTGATTGATAGATTTAACCTAACCATATATGACTCTATCCATTATGATGCATTTTAAAAATAATTTTTATTGATGTTTTCTGTTTATTAAATCACCCCAGTTTCCCATGTCTCCCTCTTTTTCTCTCTTCTTCCCTGAAAAACCAACACATACAACAAATATTTTATTTTTTTTCAGAAGGGGGGGGACAATTGATCAGAACATTAAGAAAGTCCAAAAATGTATGCAATGTTTAACATCTGTCAACTTCTGATTTCCACAAAAGCATAGGTTAGAATATTTTCTCATATTTCTTCATTCAAACCCCACTTGATTTTTATAATTTTGTTATAGTTACTTTTGATTTTTGGTTGGTCATTGTTCTTTTCATTTAACTATGGTAGTTACTGTGTATATAAGTTTGTTTGGTTCTGATTACTTCATTCTTTCACAGTTCAAAGAGATCTTTTTATGCTTCTCTATTTATCACATGCATAATTTCTTACAGCACAATAGCATCTCATTATGTCCATTATATCCCATTTGGTACACTTAGAAGGAGAGCTAAGTAGAAAAATTTTTGAGGATATAGTAAGTTACTTTTGAAAATCCTGTTGAACTTAGGTGTACCTGAACCTTTAATAATCAAAGTAGCATGAAACTGAACCAAGCCCCCATCTCCTAAATAAAAGTTGTAGTCTTCATTTTTGTGAGTCAATGAGTCTTATCAAATGGAAACTGTTTGTCCCTGAGCTTGGGTCCAGTTCCAGAGTAACAATAGTTGCTCTGCCACAATCCTTATTGACATTTTCTTTACCTACTGTTGCTTGGAAAGATTGCTGACTTTTGCTATAAAGCAGCTTTTTGATTGCTCACAAACAATAGATTATGAGATCCTCAAGAGTAGGGTTGTCTTTTGTCTTTCTTAGGACAGTGTCTGGCATATAGTAGGCACTTAATAAATAATTAGTGATAGGTAATTGGGAATATTTTGCTATTTGCAAATACTTAAAAATTACAGCAAAACTTCACTTAATGAAACTTAGGGGTGGGGTGAGGAAACTTTGTATTATGGAACTGTGATAAAAAAAATGTAACATTTGTTAGTATAAGTTATTTGTTAGAACACATAATTCAGACTAGGCCAGTAACGTTCATTATTTGTCTATTCAAACTTTGGCTCAAAGAGATCCTTAGGGATCTGTTTTAATGACTACATGAAGCAAGTTTGTAATTATTATCTCAATTGTGTATAAATGGAATTACTAAATTATAAAATATATCATACTGTACTATAATAATGATGAGCTGGTTTAGAAAAATGAAAAGACTTACATGAAATAATAAAGAGTGAAATGAGCAGAACCAAGAGAATATTGTATCCAATGTTGCACTAATATTGTGCTAAGAACAACTTTGAATGACTCAGTCATTTTGAGTATTGTAAATACTCAGATCAACATCCTCCTATGGTGGATGATGCTATCCACAAATGTGTGTATATCTATCTATCTATCTACCTATCTACATATATATAGATATAGATATGTAATTAGTGGGTTCAGTGCCAAGTTGAACTTGAGAAAGAACGGTTAAAATTTTTTTCTGATAAAATGGTTTAGACTTATAGGAACAAAAAGGAGTTTGCTCTCTCTCAGAATGAATATTCAGGCTTACTGTGAAGGGATTCCACAACTATATATCATCATCATCACTCTTTTCCTACAAAAGAAGTGAGTCAAAAAGCACCAAATAACATCACAAAAAATGAAACTGCATCTTAATAGGCAGAGAATGACTAATTCCTAAGATGAAAATGCATGTAACAGGTATGTATCTCTCCATTACTCCTTTTTTTGGGGGGGGGGGGGGTTTGCAAGGCAATAAAATTACACAGTTAGGTAATTATAAACTGTCTGAGACCAAATTTGAACTCAGGTCCTCCTAACTCTAGGGCTGGTGATCTATCCACTGTACCACCTAGCTGCCCTTCTCCATTACTCTTTGAGTAATTACTCTTTGTAATTCTTTTATTTAAAAGATTTTACTGAGGTATATAATTTTCATATCACAAGCATTTATAAATTATCCTCACTTTGTGAGGCCTTGAGAGAAAGTAAAAGAGATAAATAAAAATAATGATACAGTGACCTAATATGAAAGTAGATGCAATGGAACAGATAACTGGTCCTGTGAATCGAGTGCCAGGCTCTAGAGTCAGAGGAAACTGAGTTCAAATGATCCCTCAGACAGTAATTATATGACGCTGGGCAAGTCACTTGGCCCATATTACCTCTTCAAAAAAGTACATGCAATGTTCCACATCTACATTCCACATCCTGTCTCTATTTAAAAAAATGACAAGTATATTTTCTCCACCTCCCAGTTACAACCCCATTGAGAGAGAATGAAAAGAAAATTAAATTTCTTGTAACAAAAATGCATAGTCTAGCAAAATAAATTTCCTCAGTGATTTTATGCAATATACATCTATGTCTACATCTAATCTGTCTGTATCTATCTCTCATTCTGTACCCGAAATCTACAACCTCTCTCTCTTATGGATAGCATATTACATTATTGGTCCTCATGAATCATGAACGGTCATTGTATTAATCATTATTCTATCAGTTTTCAAAGTCTTTTGTTTTTACAGTTGTTTTGTTGTTGAAAAAAATGTCCATTTTATTCATCAATTTATTAACATCTAAAATAAGAATGTTCATTTTTATAATATTTATGTTTTAATATAAATTATTCTTGTGGTTCTGCTTCAGTTCCTCAGGAATCATGTTGACCCATCACTCACAGTCTTATAGCATCCCTAGAAGAATATTGTTTTTAAAAAATGACCCTTGTTTCAGGGAAAAACTTGTGATTTAAAAAAACAACTAAATAAGTTCTCAAAGGCAAACTAGCTCATTCTACTACTACTAAATTCTGGTTCCTTGTATATTGTCTGCCAAGATAATGGATTATTAATGGATCACTGTTGTGGATTGTCCATCTAAAAATAGTACAAAAGTCATTCTTCATCCACTTGTTTTTCCTTATATAGATAATAGGATTGAAAATTTTTTGAGTGATTATGGTTCTCATTTAGCAGACTCAAAAATGTCTTGGAAATTGTTATAATCAGTACAATATCATCTACAAAAGGAGCAGTTACTCTCTATTGAGAATACATTTCCAATTTAAACTCTATCCTATTTATCACAGTAACAACCACTTTTTTTTGGAAGGGGGGATTTGTCTTCCTGTTTTATGTCTCACTTTATTTTAATAAACAGGTAGTGTTGAACAATTTTATCTTTGTTATTTCATCTTTCAAAGGTTTTTTACATATTTTTTATAAATACTTAGAAGACTGCTTATTAGAAGAGGACTTTTAAGAGGCATCTTTTTTGTACTGAAAGCCTTTTTTTATAATTAGCAAACAATAAGCATGATTGGACCCTCTATTCTACACCTTTCAATTAGGAGTATGAGTGAAAAGATAAGGTGTGTTGTGGAAATCTGTTTGATTTGCTCATTTATGGAGGAAGGAAGGAAGTTTTTATTAAGTGCCCACTATACACCAGACAATGTGCTAAGCATTTTATGAATATTACCTCACAAGTGGAGTAATCACAATCAATAATATAATCCCCATTCACAGTCTGTAGAAACTGAAGTAGACTTGCCCAGGTGTCATAGTAGATGCCTGAGGCCGGATCTGAATTTAGATCCTCCTGACTCTTGCTGATTCAAGTGTTTTATCTACTATACCAACTAGCTACAATAAATATATAGATGAAAATATAAAAAAGCCTGCCTCATTCTTGCTTTCATATTATTCAGAAAATCTTGAGTATATGTGTAGATTTTTCTCCTAGAAGCTTTAGAAAATAATGAAAATAGGTCCATAAGCCAGAAGATAGTAGTGTTTTATTTGTCTTTTTTTGGCAAAACAAAAATAATAAATAAGGTCTGTGTTTTTCCCAAGTATTCCATGAGGAGTATTCTCCTTTGCTGTAAATACCTCTGGAAGTATTCCTTCAGTTGATAGAGGGAAGAGACCTGTGATCTCATAAGTAAAGGGAGCTCCTAGGTGAGAAAACTCCTTGTATAGTAGGTTGGCATGTTCTCTACAATTTTTAGAGCACATGTTTGTAACCTTTTTTTGAGTTATGGTCTCTTCTGGTATGATAATATCTAATCATTTTCAAATATATAAAATAAAATATATATGGCATATAGTAGAAGCCTATTGATGAATTAGTTATTGATTGAAAATATTTTTAAAAAGACAAATTCACTAGAATTGGAAAGGAAACCCAGCAAGGCTGAATGTCCTCTTCCAGAGAAAAAAGATGGACTTTCAATGAACCAGGGGAATTTCAAATGTTCCTTTTGGAATGGCCAGAGCTGAACAGAAAGTTATCTTCAGATACAGGACTCAGGTGAAGCATGGAGATTGGAGGAGAGGAGGAAAATATGAGGGACTTAATGATGATGAACTGCATGTATTCCTGCATAGAAAAATGACACTGATAATACTCATATGAACCTTCTCAGTTAATAGAGCAGGTAGAGGGAGCTTTTATAGATGAAGCACAGGACAAAGCTGAATTCGAAGATAAAATATGGTGTAAAAATGGAGTCAATAGAAAAAAAAAGGGAAATGTAATGGGAGAAAGAAAAAGGAGAGGGGGAATAGGCCAAAATATTTCATATAATAAGATTTTTTATTACAATGAGCTATTGCAATGATATGGGGAGGCAAGGGGGAATGAGGGAACCTTTGCTCTCATCCGAGATGGCTAGGAGAGGAAACAGCAAATATACTCAATGGGGTATAGGCATCTGGAGTAAGAAGGAGGGGGGAGCAGGGGAAGGGGTGGGGATGTGAATAAAGGAGGAGAGGATGGACTATGGGGGGAGAATGGTCAGATATAACATATTTTCTTTTTTACTTCTTGCAAGGGGCTGGGATTGGAAGGCCTGTCCAGGACCATGGGGCCAGGTGGATTCTGGGCCTAAGGGGTGGTATGGGGGCTCAGGGTTTCTTGGCCCCAGGACCAGGGATCTGTCTGCTTCGCCACTCAGCGACCCTACAGCAGAGTTAGAGTGAAAGGAGAGAGAAAATATAGTACATGGTAGTGGAGAAATAAGAAAGGAGGGAGTTGCGATCAGCAATGGCAACATTGGAAAAATATGGAAGCAACTTTTGCAGTGGACTTACCATAAAGAATGCGATCCACCCATGACAGAGTTGTTAGTGTTGGAGCAAAGACTGAAGCACATTTTTTATTATTATTGTTTGGGAGAGGGTGCAGGGCAAGTGGGGCTGGGTGGCCTGCCTGGGGCCACATAGCAGGGTGATCTTTGGGTGTCTGAGGCTGGATTTGGACCCGGGTGCTCCTGGCTCAAGGGCCAATGCTCTGTCTGCCACCCAGCCACCCCCTACTATGATTACTATTTTATTTTATTTTGGGTCTTTTTTTTTCTTCTTTTTGGGTTTTGCAGGGCAGTGGGGTTCAGGTGGCTTGCATGTCACGTGGCTGGGTGATTGTTGTGTGTATGGGGCCGGATATGGGCTTGGGTGCTCGTGGCTCCAGGGCTGGTGCTTCATCCATTGCGCCACCTGGCCATACCTACAATTATTACTACTATTTTTTTTTAATTTTTAATTTTTTTCTCTCCCCTTTACTTATCGCCCAAGCAAATCTATATTCATGGGGGGAGGGGTATTTTGTTTACTCTTAAACAAGAATATTTTATTAATGTAAAAAAAACCATTTGTACAAAATGAGAATTAAAAAAATTAAATTAAATTAAATTTTAAAAAAAGGTTGAGGAAAAATTAATGAAAAATAAGAGTAAATCAGGAAAATTATGAAATTTTTGAAATGAGATCCACCAGATCTAAAGTTATATTATAAAACACCAGTCATCAAAACTGTCTGATATTGGCTAAGAAATAGATGGATCAGTGGAATAGAGACTAGGTACAATAGCAGGAAATGATCTGCTGTTTGATAAACCCAAAGAGTACAGCTATTAGGATAAAAAACTCTTTCTTCGACAAAAACTTCTGGGAAAATTGGAAGTTAGTATGGAAGAAACTTGGATTAGACCTACACCTCACACCTTATACCAAGATAAGATCCAGGATACAGGATTTATACATAAAAAAACAATATTATAAGAAAACCAGAAGAACAAGGAGTAGTTTACCTGTCAGATCTATGGAAAGGGAAGCAGTTTATTTCTAAGGAAGAGATGGAGAACATCACTAAAAACAAACTAGATGATTTTGATTACATTAAATTAAAAAGTTTTTGCACAGACAAAATCACTGTAACCAGGATCAAAAGAAATGTAGTAAACCGGGAAACAATCTTTACAACTAGTATTTCTGACAAAGGATTCATTTCTAAAATATACAGAGAATTGAGTCAAATTTTCAAAAAACAAGCCATTCACCAATTGACAAAGGGTCAAAGGATATGCAAAGGCAATTTACAGATGAGGAGATCAAAGCGATCTATAGTCATATGAAAAATTGCTCTAAATCATTACTTATTAGAGAAATGCAAATTAAAGCATCTCTGAGATACCACCTCACCCTCTCAGACTGACCAATATGACCAGAAAGGACAATGATCATTGTTGGAAAGGTTGTAGGAAATCTGGGACACTAATACATTGTTGGTGGAACTGTGAACTCATCCAACCTTTCTGGAGAACTATGCCCAAAAAGCAACAAAAATGTGTATACCCTTTGATCCAGCAATACCACTACTGGATCTATACCCTGAAGAGATGATGAAAAAGAGTAAAAACATCACTTATACAAAAATATTCATAGCAGCTCTGTTTGTAGTGGCAAAAATTTGGAAATTAAATGAATGTCCTTCATTTGGGGAATGGTTTAACAAACTCAGTATGTATGTGTGTGTGTGTGTGTGTGTGTATCAATCATGGAATGCTATTGTTCTATTAGAAACCAGGAGGGATGGGAATTCAGGGAATTCAGGAAAGATTTGCATGAAGTGATGCTGAGCGAGATGAGCAGAACCAGAAAAACATTGTACACCCTAACAGCAACATGGGGGTGATGTTCAACCTTGATGGACTTACTCATTCCATCAGTGCAACAATGTGTGACAATTTGGGGCCGACTGAGATGGAGAATACGATCTCTATTCAGAGAAAAAACTGTGGAGTTTGAACAAAGACCAAGGACTGTTACCTTTAATTTAGAAAAAAAAATCTTATTGTCTGATCTTTCTATCTCTTATACTTTGTTTCTTCCTTAAGGATATGATTTGTCTGTTATCACATTCAATTTGGATCAATATATACCATGAAAACAATGTAAAGACTGGCAAATTGTCTTCTGTGGGGGATGGGGGAGGGAAGCAAGATTAGGGGGGAATGGTATAACTCAAAATAAATAAAATCTTTTTAAAAAGAAAGAAAGAAAGAAAGAAAGAAAGAAAGAAAGAAAGAAAGAAAGAAAGAAAGAAAGAAAGAAAGAAAGAAAGAAAGAAAGAAAGAAAAAGAAAGAAGAGGCCCAAAGTACTTACAGAAGAAAATAACTCATTAAAACAAGAATTGGGCAAGGGAAATCTAATGACTTTATAAGACACAAGATCAAAAGTATTAAAAGAATTAAAAATAGAAGAGAATATAAACATCTCATTACACTATCTTAGAGATTACCTATGACTGAGAAATTCATTTTCTAAGAGAAGTTATCTTCTGATCTTTACCAACTCCTATGACTCAGGTGTTGAGTTTTGAAGCTCTGAGGTCAAAAAAGAAAATATTACAAAGCAATTGTCATTGTTGCTCAAGTGTATTTGATTCTTCATGACCTTATCTGGGGTTTTCTTAGAAGAGATATCGGAATAGTTTGCTGCCCCTAACCTTCCCCCAACACATTTTTTCCTGCCTTGGAATGCCACAGTTGATTAACTGTCTATTTTAAAGGAGCCTAAAATGCTGTAAAAACCCAATTTGTGTTCAAAGATGAAACTGATACCATTCAAGTATTATTTCTTAGCTTTCTTAGCTCACAAAAGGACTGCTCTTTGATTTTATGGTTGGGAAGGGATTGTGGAGGTGGACACCATCCTAATACTATCTACTTAGATAGAAGTGCCAGTAACTAGTCAAGTCAGTTCCCACCAGAAGTCAATCTTGGCAATCAGACTCTATTGACTTCCTTCTGTCCATGGCAAACAAACAGATCAACAACCTCTTCAGTCCACATGACTGAAATTCCAGGATACCCACAAATTCACACAGGAAGAACAAAAGACAGAATATATTGATCAAAGTAGAGTTGGACTTTCTCAGGAAACCCAATTCTTTTATGGTTTTCTCATATGCTCTGTGTTGGCATGAGGAGAGGGAGGAGAGGAAGTAGTTAATGAAGGGATCTCTGTCCCAGATGAACTAGACTTGAACCTACTTCCAGTCAACAGAAGCCCTGCAACATTGATGCATTGAACTCTCTCAATTTTATTGATAAGGGTCAACTTTGTGGCTTACAGAAAATATTTCTGAGGCTTTTTGAAATCTGTTTCTGGAACCCCAGGCTATATCTGTAAAGAATTGTAAAGAGGTTCATCTACTGGCTGGATAGTGAAACAAGGTTTGTTGGGTAATTTTTTTTTTGATTGGGGGAAGGGGTGTGGTAGTGATGAGTAGACATTTTTTCCACAAGTCACACCCTGTAAAATTTGTTTTTTACACAGATACCTTTTAAGGTCAACAGCTGGCTTGTGAAATAAAGAGTCATAGGGGCAGCTAGGTGACACAGTGGATAAAACACCAGCCCGGGAGTCAGGAGTACCTGGGTTCAAATGCAGCCTCAGACACTTAATAATTATCTAGCTGTGTGGCCTTGGGCAAGCCACTTAACCCCATTTGCCTTGCAAAAAACCTAAAAAAAAGGGAAATAAATAATCAGACATTTCTTCCAAGGTAACATGACTATCCTATCACATAATAAAATGGAGAATTTTATTTATACTTTGACCAAAAAGCCCTGTTACCCTTTCCTCTTCCCATCAAGCACCCCATCTTCCACATATACACAAACACGTTCAAATATGATTAATTACATTCTCAAAGTAGCTATGCCAATATTCTGAAGTTATTAACTAAATATTCTGTTACTCTGTCTTCCCCCCTACCTACCCCCCAACTTATATTTAGGGATCTAGCATTCAGTCTGATTGATAGATTTAACCTAACCATATATGACTCTATCCATTATGATGCATTTTAAAAATAATTTTTATTGATGTTTTCTGTTTATTAAATCACCCCAGTTTCCCATGTCTCCCTCTTTTTCTCTCTTCTTCCCTGAAAAACCAACACATACAACAAATATTTTATTTTTTTTCAGAAGGGGGGGGACAATTGATCAGAACATTAAGAAAGTCCAAAAATGTATGCAATGTTTAACATCTGTCAACTTCTGATTTCCACAAAAGCATAGGTTAGAATATTTTCTCATATTTCTTCATTCAAACCCCACTTGATTTTTATAATTTTGTTATAGTTACTTTTGATTTTTGGTTGGTCATTGTTCTTTTCATTTAACTATGGTAGTTACTGTGTATATAAGTTTGTTTGGTTCTGATTACTTCATTCTTTCACAGTTCAAAGAGATCTTTTTATGCTTCTCTATTTATCACATGCATAATTTCTTACAGCACAATAGCATCTCATTATGTCCATTATATCCCATTTGGTACACTTAGAAGGAGAGCTAAGTAGAAAAATTTTTGAGGATATAGTAAGTTACTTTTGAAAATCCTGTTGAACTTAGGTGTACCTGAACCTTTAATAATCAAAGTAGCATGAAACTGAACCAAGCCCCCATCTCCTAAATAAAAGTTGTAGTCTTCATTTTTGTGAGTCAATGAGTCTTATCAAATGGAAACTGTTTGTCCCTGAGCTTGGGTCCAGTTCCAGAGTAACAATAGTTGCTCTGCCACAATCCTTATTGACATTTTCTTTACCTACTGTTGCTTGGAAAGATTGCTGACTTTTGCTATAAAGCAGCTTTTTGATTGCTCACAAACAATAGATTATGAGATCCTCAAGAGTAGGGTTGTCTTTTGTCTTTCTTAGGACAGTGTCTGGCATATAGTAGGCACTTAATAAATAATTAGTGATAGGTAATTGGGAATATTTTGCTATTTGCAAATACTTAAAAATTACAGCAAAACTTCACTTAATGAAACTTAGGGGTGGGGTGAGGAAACTTTGTATTATGGAACTGTGATAAAAAAAATGTAACATTTGTTAGTATAAGTTATTTGTTAGAACACATAATTCAGACTAGGCCAGTAACGTTCATTATTTGTCTATTCAAACTTTGGCTCAAAGAGATCCTTAGGGATCTGTTTTAATGACTACATGAAGCAAGTTTGTAATTATTATCTCAATTGTGTATAAATGGAATTACTAAATTATAAAATATATCATACTGTACTATAATAATGATGAGCTGGTTTAGAAAAATGAAAAGACTTACATGAAATAATAAAGAGTGAAATGAGCAGAACCAAGAGAATATTGTATCCAATGTTGCACTAATATTGTGCTAAGAACAACTTTGAATGACTCAGTCATTTTGAGTATTGTAAATACTCAGATCAACATCCTCCTATGGTGGATGATGCTATCCACAAATGTGTGTATATCTATCTATCTATCTACCTATCTACATATATATAGATATAGATATGTAATTAGTGGGTTCAGTGCCAAGTTGAACTTGAGAAAGAACGGTTAAAATTTTTTTCTGATAAAATGGTTTAGACTTATAGGAACAAAAAGGAGTTTGCTCTCTCTCAGAATGAATATTCAGGCTTACTGTGAAGGGATTCCACAACTATATATCATCATCATCACTCTTTTCCTACAAAAGAAGTGGTCAAAAAGCACCAAATAACATCACAAAAAATGAAACTGCATCTTAATAGGCAGAGAATGACTAATTCCTAAGATGAAAATGCATGTAACAGGTATGTATCTCTCCATTACTCCTTTTTTTGGGGGGGGGGGGGGTTTGCAAGGCAATAAAATTACACAGTTAGGTAATTATAAACTGTCTGAGACCAAATTTGAACTCAGGTCCTCCTAACTCTAGGGCTGGTGATCTATCCACTGTACCACCTAGCTGCCCTTCTCCATTACTCTTTGAGTAATTACTCTTTGTAATTCTTTTATTTAAAAGATTTTACTGAGGTATATAATTTTCATATCACAAGCATTTATAAATTATCCTCACTTTGTGAGGCCTTGAGAGAAAGTAAAAGAGATAAATAAAAATAATGATACAGTGACCTAATATGAAAGTAGATGCAATGGAACAGATAACTGGTCCTGTGAATCGAGTGCCAGGCTCTAGAGTCAGAGGAAACTGAGTTCAAATGATCCCTCAGACAGTAATTATATGACGCTGGGCAAGTCACTTGGCCCATATTACCTCTTCAAAAAAGTACATGCAATGTTCCACATCTACATTCCACATCCTGTCTCTATTTAAAAAAATGACAAGTATATTTTCTCCACCTCCCAGTTACAACCCCATTGAGAGAGAATGAAAAGAAAATTAAATTTCTTGTAACAAAAATGCATAGTCTAGCAAAATAAATTTCCTCAGTGATTTTATGCAATATACATCTATGTCTACATCTAATCTGTCTGTATCTATCTCTCATTCTGTACCCGAAATCTACAACCTCTCTCTCTTATGGATAGCATATTACATTATTGGTCCTCATGAATCATGAACGGTCATTGTATTAATCATTATTCTGTCAGTTTTCAAAGTCTTTTGTTTTTACAGTTGTTTTGTTGTTGAAAAAATTGTCCATTTTATTCATCAATTTATTAACATCTAAAATAAGAATGTTCATTTTCATAATATTTATGTTTTAATATAAATTATTCTTGTGGTTCTGCTTCAGTTCCTCAGGAATCATGTTGACCCATCACTCACAGTCTTATAGCATCCCTAGAAGAATATTGTTTTTAAAAAATGACCCTTGTTTCAGGGAAAAACTTGTGATTTAAAAAAAACAACTAAATAAGTTCTCAAAGGCAAACTAGCTCATTCTCCTACTACTAAATTCTGGTTCCTTGTACATTATCTGCCAAGATAATGGATTATTAATGGATCACTGTTGTGGATTGTCCATCTAAAAATAGTACAAAAGTCATTCTTCATCCACTTGTTTTTCCTTATATAGATAATAGGATTGAAAATTTTTTGAGTGATTATGGTTCTCATTTAGCAGACTCAAAAATGTCTTGGAAATTGTTATAATCAGTACAATATCATCTACAAAAGGAGCAGTTACTCTCTATTGAGAATACATTTCCAATTTAAACTCTATCCTATTTATCACAGTAACAACCACTTTTTTTTGGAAGGCGGGGATTTGTCTTCCTGTTTTATGTCTCACTTTATTTTAATAAACAGGTAGTTGTTGAACAATTTTATCTTTGTTATTTCATCTTTCAAAGGTTTTTTACATATTTTTTATAAATACTTAGAAGACTGCTTATTAGAAGAGGACTTTTAAGAGGCATCTTTTTTGTACTGAAAGCCTTTTTTTATAATTAGCAAACAATAAGCATGATTGGACCCTCTATTCTACACCTTTCAATTAGGAGTATGAGTTAAAAGATAAGGTGTGTCGTGGAAATCTGTTTGATTTGCTCATTTATGGAGGAAGGAAGGAAGTTTTTTTAAGTGCCCACTATACACCAGACAATGTGCTAAGCATTTTATGAATATTACCTCACAAGTGGAGTAATCACAATCAATAATATAATCCCCATTTCACAGTTGTAGAAACTGAAGTAGATTTGCCCAAGTGTCATAGTAGATGCCTGAGGCCGGATCTGAATTTAGATCCTCCTGACTCTTGCTGATTCAAGTGTTTTATCTACTATACCAACTAGCTACAATAAATATATAGATGAAATATATAAAAAGCCTGCCTCATTCTTGCTTTCATATTTATTCAGAAAATCTTGAGTATATGTGTAGATTTTTCTCCTAGAAGCTTTAGAAAATAATGAAAATAGGTCCATAAGCCAGAAGATAGTAGTGTTTTATTTGTCTTTTTTTGGCAAAACAAAAATAATAAATAAGGTCTGTGTTTTTCCCCAAGTATTCCATGAGGAGTATTCTCCTTTGCTGTAAATACCTCTGGAAGTATTCCTTCAGTTGATAGAGGGAAGAGACCTGTGATCTCATAAGTAAAGGGAGCTCCTAGGTGAGAAAACTCCTTGTATATAGGTTGGCATGTTCTCTACAATTTTTAGAGCACATGTTTGTAACCTTTTTTTGAGTTATGGTCTCTTCTGGTATGATAATATCTAATCATTTTCAAATATATAAAATAAAATATATATGGCATATAGTAGAAGCCTATTGATGAATTAGTTATTGATTGAAAATATTTTTAAAAAGACAAATTCACTAGAATTGGAAAGGAAGAGACAAAACACTCACTCTTTGCAGATGACATGATGGTATACTTAGAGAATTCCAAAAAAATCATCTAAAAAAAAAACTACTGGAATAATTAGTAACTTTAGCAAAGTCACAGGATATAAAATAAACCATCATAAATCCTCAACATTTCAATATATGACTAGTAAGATTCAGCAGAAAGCTAGAAATAGAAATTCCATTCAAAGTAACTTCAAATAAAATACCTGGGAGTCTATCTGCCAAGGCAGACTCAAAAACTTTTTGAAAAAAATTACAAAACACTTCTCACACAAATAAAATCAGATTTAAATAACTGGGCAAACATCAACTGCCCATGGATTGGTCGAGCTAACATAATTAAAATGACAATTCTACCAAAACTAAACTACCTGTTTAGTACCCTACCAATCAAAATTCCAAAAAAATTACTTTAATGAGTTAGAAAAAGTTGCAAGTAAATTTATATGGAGAAATAAAAAGTCAAGAATTTCCAGGGGTTCAATGAAAAAAAAGTGCAAAAGTAAAGCTTAGATTTACCAGATCTAAAATTATATTATAAAGCATCAGTCATCAGAACTGTCTGATATTTGCTAAGAAATAGAGTGGTGGACCAGTGGAATAGATTAGGTGCAATAGCAGGAAATGATTATAGCAATCTGCTGTTTGATAAACCCAAAGAGTCCAGCTATTGGGATAAAAACTCTCTCTTTGATAAAATCTGCTAGGAAAATTGGAAGTTAGTATGGAAGAAACTTGGATTAGATCAACATCTCACACCTTATAGCAAGATAACATCCAAATGGATACAAGATTTAGATATAATAAACAATATTATAAGAAAACTAAAAGATCAAGGAGTAATTTACCTGTCAGATCTATGGAAAGGGAAGCAGTTTATGTCTAAGGAAGAGATGGAGAACATCATTAAAAACAAACTGGATGATTTTGATTACATTAAATTAAAAAGGTTTTGCACAGACAAAATCACTGTAACCAGGATCAAAAGAAATGTAGTAAACTAGTAAACAATCTTTACAACTAGTATTTCTGAAAAAGGACTCATTTCTAAAATATACATAAAACTGAGTCAAATTGTCCAAAAAACAAGACATTCCCCAATTGACAAATGGTCAAAGGATATGCAAAGGCAATTTACAGATAAGGAAATCAAAGCAATCCATAGTCATAAGAAAAATTGCTCCAAATCATTACTTATTAGAGAAATGCAAATTAAGCATCTCTTAAATGCCACTCCATACCTCTCAGACTGGCCAATATGACCAGAAAAGACAATGATCAATGTTGGAAGGGATGCAGGAAATCTGGGACACTAATACATTGTTGGTGGAGCTGTGAACTCATCCAACCTTTCTGAAGAGCAATTTGGAATTATGCCCAAAGGGCAACAAAAATGTGCATACCCTTTGATCCAGCAATACCATTACTAGGTCTGTACCCTGAAGAGATGATAAAAAAGAGTAAAAACTTCACTTGTACAAAAAATATTCATAGCAGCCCTGTTTGTGGTGGCAAAGAATTGGAAATTAAGTGAATGTCCTTCAATTAGGGAATGGCTTACAAACTATAGTATATGTATATCATGAAACACTATTGTTCTATTACAAACCAGGAGGGATGGGAATTCAGGGATGCCTGGAAAGATTTCCATGAACTGATGCTGAGTGAGATGAGCAGAACAAGAAAAACATTGTACACCCTAACAGCAACATGGGGATGATGATCAACCTTGATGGAATTGCCCATTCCATCAGTGCAACAACCAAGGACAATTTGGGACTAGCTGCATTGGAGAATACCATCTGTATCCAGAGAAAGAATAGTGGACTTTGAACAAAGACCAAAGACTATTACCTTCAAATTATAAAAAAACTGATTATCTTATTATGTAATTTTGCTATCTCATACTTTATTTTTCTTCCTTAAAGATATGATTTCTCTCTTATCACATTCAACTGAGATCAGTGTATTCCATGGAAACAATATAAAGACTTACAGAATGCCTTCTGTGGGGGGTGGGGGAAGGGAAGCAAGAATGGGGGGAAATTGTAGAACTCAAAATAAATAAAATCTTTCTAAAAAAAGACAAATTACCAAACTCTAATTTAAGAAACTTTGTATTACAGTGTTGCCTAGATCCCTGAAAACTTAACTGACTTGCTCAAAATCAGGAAGATTTCATGATTTAGAAGCTATCTCATTGGCATATTTTATACTTATCAAAACAAAAAAGCAAAAACAAACCAAAAGACCGGTGGGTTTTTTTTCCATTCTTAGAGTGCTGAGGATGGATCCCCAATTTTACAGACAGTTTTACACATAAACTAAGGTCTAGAAAGATTAAGTGACATTCCATAGTTATTCAGTCAGCAAATCAGTTCTGGGATTTGAATCTAGGTCTTTGGACTTCCAATCTATTCACCACACACTCAAAATTGTATTGCCTTCAGCACAGTCCTTGTCTGTGCGTATATTCTCTGGTCTAGATGTTATTTTTACTTTTGTGGTTTCATTTCTTCTTCCTTATGCAACATATTAGAATGTGATAGGATTTACATGTAGTAGCTCCATTGACAATGATGAAAAAAAAGATTTTGTTATGGAAATCTTGATAAATCTTTTCCATGCATTTATTTTCTTCCTACCTAGGCATTGAAAAGATACTACTAATCTGGTTCTCTCACCAATCCTTTTTTCTTTTAAACCACTTGTGATTCTGATGGTGTATGGAGCTCCTGGTGAAAAACTCCCTCTTCCATTGCAGATGAACACTTCTTAAGCTATTCATATCTTAGAAAATTACCTGAAGTACTCAAAGATTAAGTGATGCCCAGGATCATAGAGCCAGAAGTGTACTTGTCTTCCTAATTTACAGACCAGATCCCTACTCAAACTGTCTTACTATTAAGTACTTTCCTCTCTATTGCTTCTTCTTCTTCTTCTTTTATGAGGCAATATTTCTTCTTATTCTTATGCCATCTGCCTCTGGAAGATTTTGTCAAATAGTTTGTAACCTAAAATTATTTTTCCATATTGTTTTGCTAATATTTGATGAAGAAAAAATGCAAAGGAGATTTTGAAAAATCTGTTGGAGCAAGAGAGGAGAGGTAAAATGAAAAGATAAAATCTCTTGAAAACAAAATTTCTTAAATTGAAAATAAAATTTCTTGAAAATAGAAGAGTGTAAAGTAGAACTCCTCTGTTGTTTCTGTTTTATCAACAAAAGAGGATGACTTTCAAAATGAAGTCTAATAAAAATTTGTTAACAAAACCTCCAAATAAATAAAGAAATGGTGAGAGTTCATTTCACTAGTTGGGACAAATCACTACACAAAATTGATTGCTAAATTGTTATTAATATTCTTTGAGAGATTCTCACAAATGGAAAATATTTTTCCTTCCATGAGAATGTAATTTTCAAATTTTAGGCTGCAAGGTTTGACTTCTATTCCTGGAAGAATTATAAAATGTATTATTGAAAGAGTGATTTGTGAACATCTAGAAAGGGAAGCAGCATAGCTTCATCAGAAATAGGTCATAACTGAGTGGCATTTAGGATCCTGCCTGTGAATTATTCTTACTACTGACTAACACCAAGTTACATTATAGGTTTTGGAAATGGGGATGGGCAGAATAATTTTTCTCCTGCACTCAATTTCCATTAGTCTAAGTCATGTTAATTATATACCTTTTTTTTAAAAAAAAAAATCTGTTCTCTGGGATTAACAACAGAACCAAGGGTCACACAACTAGTAAATGTCTAATATTATATCTGAACTCAGGTTTTCTTGATGCTATGCAGGGCATTCCATTCACATACCATCTGACTGCTGAAGCAAAGCATTGTATAACAGACTAATGTCTGAATATGATGTTGGTACCCATAGATATATTGATCTCTATAGAATATTGAAGATTTATATAAAAATCTCTGGATGTAGGTAGGTTGAGAATGAAATATTTATGGTAGAACAAGGACAAGAATCACTCAAATAAGTGATGATTCACACTGAGGGAGGGAGAACTCAAATCAGTGAAATCACAATTCTGTTGAAATGAGGGGCATATATTTATAAATAAAAGCTTTTCTATGCAGTGATAAATTCCCATATTCCTTTCCTGAATTTTCTCCTCTAGTTTTTCTTTCGAAGTGGAACCAGCAATTTCAATGAATGAGATGGCAAGCAAATTCCTTATGTTGCCTGAAGAATAAATATGCTAGCAAGCTCCTATAGACTATGAAGAGGTGAATGGCAATCCTTCCTCTATCTTAATGGTAATACCAACACATACTAAGTGAGCAGGATCTCTTTTATGCTTGCTGGGGAGAAAAGAAACTGAATCATTGCTTGTGATCAAACCTTTCAAGCATAAAGTAGAATAGAGAGAATGATGAGTTGATTTCCATATTCCCATAAGATGAAAAAGTGTCGCTGAGCTTGCATTACAACACAAGGGAAGGACTGAGTCTCTCGTAGGGAATAGACTGAAGGAAGAATCTTTCTGACAGGGTTCATATCAATTATAACCAGTTACTGAGATAATTTGTTAAATGTTTTCAAAATAAATTCTCTTCCATCTAAGATGGCTGAGATATGATCAAAACAAAGAAATGGAAAAGATGCCCTTTTTATCTTACATTAGATTCCATTACTCTGAGATTTCCTGATGAATGAGAAGTAAAAGAACAAAGTTTGGGGGTATAAACTTCAAAAAATGAATTGCATAGCACTTCTTGTTTAAGACATAATGCATGCTATGCTTAGAGACTAAACCTGTCATATATGCATGCTTCAAGTATTGTGTTTCATACCATTATGATTTTTATTTCCTCATGGCACTAAATTAACCAAAAATCTTTGCTTAGGCAAAGAAATAGCATGACATATTTACATGGTAATGAGACAGCCTGGCAAGAGATAGTGAACTGACCCTGGGTCTAGAAAGGAGTGGATTCAAGATCTGACTCTGATACTACTTTTGTGACCCTAGGAAAATTTAACTCCCTAGGTTCCCAGGCAGTTCTAAGACTATCAGTTTCAGAGAATATGTCCATCTGCTTTTATAAAATTAGTTTCTATTAGAAGCTCCCTAAACCAATGAAATCATAGGTCTAGTCCCCCCCCCAAAATTTCTATAGTTAAAAGACTAAAGTTTTTCAAATAGAAGCACAGTTTCTATTCACCTATTCTGAACAATAGTTAAGTTCAATATCTAACCCAATCAATCAATATCAGTGATTATTAAGTAGTTCTTTTTTTGTAAAATGAGGGGGGGGGTTGAGAAAATTGACCTCTAACTTTATTTCCAGGGCTGGTCCTTTCTGCTTACATGAGTTTGAACTGCATATGGATAAACTTTCATAATTCTTTAAAAAAAAACCTTCCTTTGACCCTCAAGAGAGACCATCACATGAAATAATATGTATAAAGTACTCCAAGCTCTTTAAGACACTATATAATTATTACTACCTAGCTCTGTGACTTTAGACGAGCCACTTAACCCCACTGCCTTGCAACCCTCCCACCCCCAAAAAAAGAGAGATGGGAAGGAGACAATTTGTTAGAGGTTATTATTATCTCATTTATCTTCTCCCCTTCACTTGACATGAAAATATATGTAAGTAATATATGTACTTCCTTGCTTCCAATACTATTTTTATACTCTTGTAGATTTCCCCATCTACCAATTTATAGAAACTACTCATTCTAAGTTCATAAATGATCTCCAATAATCTCTTCTTCATTTCTCCTCTTTCTTGGCATCTTTGTAGATTTTGACACTGTTGATTAATTTTAAAATGGATATCCTTTCCACAATAGGCTTCAAAGGCATCTCACTTCCAATTCTCCTTCTAACTATAGGATGTTCTACAAAATTCTATCTTTGGCCCCTTTCACTGACTGTCATTCATTGACAGTTTCAACTACTTTCTCTATTTAGATGACTCCAAAAGCTATATTTTTAGTCTTGACCTCTCTTGTGACCTTTAAAATTCATCTCCAACTACACATAAACAATTTTACCTAGATTTGCCAACGGTATGTCACACTTAATGTCTCAAACTAAGCTAATTTTCCTTCTAATGTTGTTGCCCAACCATTTCTCTCAGTTGGCACAATTATTATTAGACTCCAACATCTGAAATCTTGGTGTTTTCTTTGACTATTTCTTCTCACTAGTAAGATGCCAATTACCAACATGATGAAATATCTCACTGCTGTTCTTTTCTGAAAGGTTTCTAATGATATAGTGGAGAGAGGCTGGATCAGGAGTCAGGAAGACTCAAACTCAAATCTAGTCTCAAACTCTTAATAACTGTAATCTTGGATAAGTCACTTAATGACAGTATACCTCTATTTATTCAACTTTAAAATAGAAAAATAACAGAGTTGTTGTAAAGATCAAATAAATTAATATTTGTAAAAAGCTCTTGGTCCACAAATTATATGATATAAAAATTATTTCCTTCCCATCTCTCTTTTTTGGGGATGGGGGGTTGCAAGGCAGTGGGGTTAAGTAGCTTGCCTGAAGTCACAGAGTTAGGTAAGTATCATATGTCTGAGACAAGATTTGAACTCAGGTCCTCCTAACTCCAGGGCCAATGCTCTATCCACTGCACCACCTAGCTGCACCTCCTTACCCTTTTTCTATTCTCATTGTTACCTTTCTATTATAGGGCATCATTACCACACATCTTGACTATTAAAATAGCCCTAAGAGGTCTTCCTACTTTCACTTTTTAAGAAAAGGTTTATTGATGTTCTTTAAAAACATTTCTTTTCTGTTATTACCTAATGACTCCTTACCCCCTCAAATAAAATCCTTTTTGTAACAAGAAAACAAAAATGAAAAAAGTAAATGAACACATTAGCTATGTTTGATATCATGTACCTCATTCTTATAGTCACCCTTTTTTGTAAAAGGGAAAGAGGTCATGTTCTATGCTCTGTCCTCTGAATTTGCAGCTAGTAACTTCACCAACCAGATCTTTGATGTCTTTAAGTGTCGTTTCCTTTACATTATTGCTACATTCTCTCCTCAATTCACTCTCCAGTCAAAGTCAGAATAATCTTTCTTTAAAGTAGATATAATTATTTTATCCTTCTACTCAACAAAACTTAAGGGATTCCTGAATATATGTGTGTGTGTGTGTGTGTGTGTGTGTGTGTGTGTGTGTGTGTGTGTGTGTATACACACACAAATTTATGTTTGTCTGGTAATCAAGGCTCTCCATAATTTTGTGCCTTTCCAGTCTTATATCATTTTTCTCTTACAAAGACACTATGCTCCTCTGTCTATACTTTCTGAGGGGACTTTTCCCAGTTTACCCTACCAGTATTGCTTTCCTCTATCAAGCAACTTTCCATTTCCACACAATATATCTAGTATGTATATAGCTATTTGTATGTTGTCCCCCTCATTAGAATATTTGATCCATAAGGGTAAGAGCCATGATTTTGCCTTCTTTCTATTCCCAAGTGTTAACACAGTGCCTAGTGCACATTAAACATCCAAAAAAATGCTTGTTAGCTAACCAAATGAATGAACATGAAGGATCCATAGAAATGAATATATTCAAAATTTAAGAAAGGGAATAATGATGCTGTAAGAACTTGGAATTAGTGGGAAGGTTTAGAATTAAGGGATAAGTCTTGGTAAATAGAAAAACCTAATTTCTTCTGTGATAAGAGAAACAAAGAAAAAGTGAAGGATAAATATTAAAAGGCATGAGGATCAGAGCTTAAGTAATATGGCAAATTCAATATTCGCAAGAAGGAAGATCATGAAATAAGTTTAGGGGTTGAGGAAATAGAATAAGATTTTAAATGGTTGCTTTAGGAAATCTAATAAAACTCCAAAGGGAAATGATTAAAAGGTTTGCTAAGAAGCAGGTAGCATTTGACTGCTGTTAATACCTTGATGAATCTTTGATTTCATGAATATGGGTAGTCTCTCCACCTGTACAGATTGCAGTTCATCTATTCCTTCTCATTGTGTGATTTTTTTGTCCGTATCCTTCCTATGTGAGAGAAGTCTTTGAACATTTGGTGAAAACATTGAGTCATTCCATAACGATTATATATGTTATCCCTTGACACAAAGGGTAGCAACCAACCAACCAACTAAGGATAAAGATAGGCAATGGATTTCGAATTTTGATGGTAGAAGGTTGACAACTTAATGAATTCATCAGAACCTAAGAGATTAAGTGTCAGCTAAAATGTGTCTAGGATAACTTGAACTGACTCTGAAGTTTGTATGTAGTCATTATACTAGTATGTAGTCACAAAACAACCAAAAAACATTTATTAATTAATTTCAACTTCTGTAACTGCTTCACTATCAGCAAAAATAACCAGACCATTTAATCCTTAATATGAATACTTAAAATGGAATCTTGAATTGATTTTTTGTTTTTGTAATGAATCAAATCAGTATACCTCTGTAGTAATAGACTACCCAACAGCAATGCAATTCAATTTCAAATTACAATTTGTTACTTGAGAGGTTGAAAAGCTAGCATCTTTCTAAATGATGCAAAAGAAACCATCAAATGATATGTGTAACTATCACAATTCTACAGTGCATGTTGAAGGGAAATTATTAGCTAGATACTATAAATATTTGATATGCTTCTTTTCCTCTAATATTCCTTAAATATTACTATTTCCCTAACTTGATCTCAGGTGTCCCTTATGAAAAGAGTAGGTAGAAGTTTCAATGCTGTCAGGAAATTTCCCTCTTATTGGAAAAGACTTTAGAGGTACTCTGGAGGCTACAGTTCAACTGTAGAAAGTCTTTATAATCCATTCCCTGAAGCTAGTTTAGAAGTTCTTTTGGAACCTTTCCCATGACAGTGCTGAGAAATTGGTTTTGTATTTTAAAAGTCTCTATTAATCACTCTGCATCTATTTTTGACCAAAAAAGAAGAGAAAGTTATTTTAAAACTACTAGAATTCCCCATATCAGCTTCAGATGAATTTTGAACATATCAAATCATGTCTATTAAATGTTTACAAGAAAAAAATAGCTTTTTAATTTAATCCACTTTCCAAATTTCTGGTCCATGGAAGTACCCTATAAAATTTTTATTATCAAACATTTTTACTTCTTAAAATCTACAACCTTAAAATAAATGACTTTCTTCTTTATATCCTTCTCCTTGTAAGTTTTGGACTTGTCACCTACTAGATAAGTAGCTAAGATTTATTGTAGTGTTGTTTCATTTCTTTTACTTGGTTCTTCAGGACCTAGCACAATGCCTGGTCCACAGTAGCTTCTTAATAAATCCTTTTCACTACATATTAATTGATCAACACTATTATACATGGCTACATTGACATGCATTGACATGGTAGTAATATTACCCATTTTCTCCAGTTAATGTATTCAGCTTTCCTCTTACTGACAAGCAATGACTCTCTAACTAAAAAGAATTAGCAGTTAGCAGCACTCTAAATAAATGTCCTGAACCTAGTAGATAAAACAAACCACAAAGGCTCTGAAAATTCAGAAATCAATGTTTCATTGGCTTCAACTCTCTGCTTTACGCCAGGGACATGATACTGCCTCCAAAGATGATTCAAAGGATTCCTGGTATGAGAAATTCAATGATGCTACTTGAATCCTACTCTCTTCATTGTGCTGGTTCTCTTTTAGACTAGGAATGCTTCCAAACCAGGGCTAAAACTGCCCAGCAAGTCCAAACCTTCCCTTAAAAGACCATATTTCATAAAGAGAGACAAGTGGCACAACAAATTCTCCTGAGATTTAAACAGACTTAGCCTTGTTTTACTCCCTACCCTTGATCTTTCTGACCAGGAACAACATGCTATTCTTATTTCTATTGGAATATTGATATTCCAATCTGCTTCATTTGTCAATGATATTTCTTTCATAGACTTGGGTTTTCTTTATGGCTGACTCAAATTTGACTTTCAAGTAATGTTCAAGTCCCACTAAAATTATTGTGTAAATACTAAAAGCTATATGAGTGTTAAACATCATTATCCTCTAAGTTAAAATTTATATAACATTGATAAAACTCACTACTTACCATACACTCTGCTAAACATTTTACAAATATTTCATTTTCTCAACAAAGAGGTAGGCATCATTTTTATCCCCATTTTACAGATGAGGAACCTGAAGAGAACAGAAGTTAGTTGACTTGCTGGGGATGTCTGAGGCTTGATTTGGATTCAGGTCTTTCAGACTTCAGTCTCTGCCCTCAAGGCGTTTATCTTCTTTGGATGAAAACAACACATTCAAATAAATGAACATAAAATATTTACAAAGTAATTCCTACCAGGGACAAGGGGTCAGGAGAGCACTAGTAACTGAGGGGATCAGGAAAGACCTTAGGTAGACAACAGCATTTGAACTGAGCTTTGAAGGAAGCTAGGGATTCTAAGAGGCAGAAGTGAGAACAGAGTCCAGGTATGGGAAATGTTAGGAAAGAGAGACTTAAGTGGGCACACTTAAGTTTAGGCTGAGAGAAAAATCCAAATTCTGACCTCTATCCATTTTTTGTTTGCGGTGGTCAGGCTACCAGGGATTGCATGCTTTAGGAATTGTACTTAAGAATGCATTCTTTTAAGAACTAAAAGAGAGGGGTGGCTAGGTGTCATAGTGTATAGAGCACTGGCCCTAGAGTCAGGAGTACCTGAGTTCAAATACAACATCAGACACTTAATAATTACCTAGCTGTGTGCACGTGGGCAAGCCACTTAATCCCATTTGCCTTGCAAAAACCTAAAAAAAAAAAGTCAAGATAATGAAGAGAAAAAAACAACTAAAAGAGGAAGTTGATGAGTTTATTTTTTTTAATTTATTTTTATTAAAGATATTATTTGAGTTCTACAATTTTCCCCGAATCTTGCTTCCCCCCACCCACCCCACAGAAAGCACTCTGTCAGTCTTTTCCATGTTGTACCTTGATTCAAATTGGGTGTAATGAAAGAGAAATCATATCCTTAAAGAGAAGAGAAGTCTAAGAGGTAACAAGATCAGACAATAAGATATCTGTTTTTTCTAAATTAAAGGGAATAGTACTTGCACTTTGTTCAAACTCCACAGCTCTTTATCTGGATACAGATGGTACTCTCCTTTGCAGACAACCCAAAATTGTTCCCGATTGTTGCACTGATGGAATGATCAAGTCCTTCAAAGTTGAAATCACTCCCATGTTGCTATTAGGGTGTACAGTGTTTTTCTGGTTCTGCTCATCTCACTCAGCATCAGTTCATGCAAATCTTTCTAGTCTTCCATGAATTTCCATCCCTCCTGGTTTCTAGTAGAGTAATAGTGTTCCCTGACATACATATACCACAGTTTGCTAAGCCATTCCCCAATTGAAGGACATTTACTGGATTTCCAATTCTTTGCCACCACAAACAGGGCTGCTATGAATATTTTTGTACAAGTAATGTTTTTACCCTTTTTCCTCATCTCTTCAGGGTATAGACCCAGTAGTGGTATTGCTGGGTCAAAGGGTATGCACATTTTTGTTGCCCTTTGGGCATAGTTCCAAATAGCTCTCCAGAAGGGTTGGATGAGTTCACAGCTCCACCAACAGTGTAATAGTCTCCCAGATTTCCCACATCCTTTCCAACAAAGATCATTATCCTTCCTGGTCATACTGGCCAATCTGAGAGTTGTGAGGTGGTACCTCAGGGAAGCTTTAATTTGCATTTCTCTAATAATTAATGATTTAGAGCATTTTTTCATATGACTATGGATTACTTTGATCTCCTCAACTGTAAATTGCCTTTGCATATCCTTTGACCATTTGTCAATTGGGGAATGGCTTTTTGTTTTAAAAATATGACTCAGTTCTCTGTATATTTTAGAAATGAGTCCTTTGTCAGAATCATTAGTTGTAAAGATTGTTTCCCAATTTACTACATTTCTTTTGATCTTGGTTACATTGGTTTTATCTGTGCAAAAGCTTTTTAATTTAATGTAATCGAAATCATCTAATTGGTTTTTGGTGATGTTCTCCAACTCTTCCTTAGTCATAAACTGTTCCCCTTTCCATAGATTTGACAGGTAGACTAGTCCTTGATCTTCTAATTTGCTTATAGTTTTGTTTTTTATGTCTATGTCCTGTATTCATTTGGATCTTATCTTGGTAAAGGGTGTGAGGTGTTGGTCTAATCTAAGTTTCTTCTATACTAACTTCCAATTATCCCAGCAATTTTTATCAAGGGGAGTTTTTATCCCAATGGCCGGACTCTTTGGGCTTATCAAACAGCAGATTACTATAATCATCTCCTGTTTTTACACCTAGTCTATTCCACTGGTCCACCACTCTATTTCTTAGCCAATACCAAGCAGTTTTGATGACTGATGCTTTATAATATAATTTTAGATTGGGTAGGGCTAAGCCACCTTCTTTTGCACTTTTTTTATTAAGCTCCTGGCAATTCTTGACTTTTTATTTCTCCATGTGAATTTACTTACTTTTTTTCTAACTCATTAAAGTAATTTTTTGGAATTTTGATTGGTAGGGCACTAAACAGATAAATTAGTTTTGGTAGAATTGTCATTTTTATTATATTAGCTCTACCTATCCATGAGCAGTTGTTATTTGCCCAGTTATTTAAATCTAATTTAATTTGTGTGAGAAGTGTTTTATAATTGTTTTCAAAAAGATTCTGAGTCTGTCTTGGCAAATAGACTCCCAAATATTTTATATTGTCTGAGGTTTGAATGGGATTTCTCTTTCTAGCTCTTCCTGCTGTTTCTTGCTAGACATATATAGAAAAGTTGAGGATTTATGAGGGTTTATTTTATAACATGGAACTTTGCTAAAATTGTTAATTGTTTCCAGTAATTTTTTAGATGATTTCTTGGGATTCTCTAGGTTGACCATCATGCCATCTGCAAAGAGTGAGAGTTTTGTCTCTTCCTTCCCAATTCTAATTCCTTCAATTTCTTTTTCTGCTCTAATTGTTGATGTTAACATTTCTAATACAATATTGAATAGTAGTGGTGATAATGGGCACCCTTGTTTCACCCCTGATCTTACTGGGAATGCCACTAGCCTCTCCCCATTGAATATAATGCTTGTTGATGGTTTCAGATAGATACTGCTAATTATTTTAAGAAACAGTCCATTTATTCCTACACTCTCTAGTGTTTTTAATAGGAATGGATGTTGTATTTTGTCAAAAGCTTTTTCAGCATCTATTGATATGATCATATGATTTCTGATAGGTTTGTTGTTGATATAATTGAGTATACTTACAGTTTTCCTAATATTGAACCAACCCTGCATTCCTGGAATAAATCCTACTAGATCATAATGTATTATCCTAGTGATGACTTGTTGTAATTATTTTGTTAAGATTTTATTTAGGATTTTTGCATCAGGGAAATAGGTCTATAATTTTCTTTCTCTGTTTTAACTCTTCCTGGTTTAGGTAACAGTACCATATTGGTTTCATAGAAAGAGTTAGGCAGAGTTCCATCTTTCCCTATTTTTCCAGAGTTTATATAGGATTGGAACCAATTGTTCCTTAAATGTTTGGTAGAATTAACTTGTGAATCCATCAGGCCCTGGAGATTTTTTTTAGGGAGTTCAGTAATGGCTTGTTGAATTTCTTTTTCTGATAGGGTTGTTTAGGTATTTAATCTCTTCTTCATGTAACCTGGGCAACTTATATTTTTGTAATTATTCATCCATTTCACTTAGATTATCAAATTTATTGGCATAGAGTTGGGCAAAATAATTTCAAATTATTACTTTAATTTCCTCCTCATTGGTGGTGAGTTCACCTTTTTGGTTTTCTTCTTTCTTTTTTTTAATCAAATTGACCAGAGGTTTATCAATTTTATTGCTTTTTTTCATAATACCAACTTTTGGTTTTATTTATTAATTCAATGGTTTTTGCTTTCAATTTTTTAAATTTCTCTTTAATTTTTAGAATTTCTAAGTTGGTATTTAATTGGGGATTTTTGATTTGTTCTTTCTCTAATTTTTTTAGTTGCATGTTTAGTTCATTGATTTCCTCTTTCTCCAATTTATTCATATAAGCATTTAGAGCTATAATATATCCCCTGAGAGTCGCTTTGAATGAATCCCATAGGTTTTGGTATGTTGTTTCATTATTATCATTATCTAGGATAAAATGGTTAATTCTTTCTATAATTTGTTTTTTGGTCCACTCATTTTTTGAAATGAGGTTATTCAGTTTCCAATTTGTTCTGGATCTATATCTCCTTGACCCAGTATTGCATATGAATGACTTTTATTGCATTGTGATCTGAGAAAGATGTATTCACTATTTCTGACTTTCTGCAGTTGATCATTAGGTTTTTACGTCCTAGTACATGATCAATTTTTGTATAAGTTCCATGTACTGCAGAGAAAAAGGTATATTCCTTTCTATCCCCATTCAGTTTCCTCCACAAGTCTACCATATCTAATTTTTCTAACAATCTATTAACTCCCTAATTTCTTTCTTGTTTGTTTTATGATTTGATTTATCTAGATCTGATAGCGGGAGGTTGAGGTCTCCTACTAGTAGAGTTTTGCTGTCTATGTCTTCCTGTAGTTCTTTCAGCTTCTCTTCTAAGAATTTGGGTGCTGTCCCACTAGGTGCATATATATATTCAATATTGAAATGACTTTATTGTCTATGGTACCTTTTAGGAGGATAAAGTTTCCTTCCTTATCTCTTTTAACACTATTTTTGCTGCTGCTTTATCTGAGATAAGGATTGCTACCCCTGCTTTTTTTACTTCAGCTGAAGCAAAATATACTTTGCTCCAACCTTTTACCTTTACTCTATATGTATCTCTCTGCTTCAAATGAGTTTCTTGTAAGCAGCATATTGTAGGATTCTGGTTTTTATCCACTCTGCTATTTGCTTACGTTTTAAGGGAGAGTTCATCCCATTCACATTCAAGGTTATGATTACTAATTCTTTATTGCCCTCCATGCTATCTTCCCTCTGTTTGTATTTTCCCCCTTTCCCCCCTTTTATCCATATTCCCCAGTCTTTTGTTTCTGAAAACCACCCCCTTCAATGTGTTTGCCCTCCTATATCACATCCTCCCCTTTCTTTCCCCTTTCCCTTTTTCCCTTTTCCCTTCCCTTCCTTTTGTTATTTCCCATTATTTCCTCCACTCCCCTTCCCTTTCTCCGCCCCCCTCACCTTTTCCCCTTTTAATACTTGGAAGGTTAGATGTTTTATAAGTTAACTGAGTATGTGTAGGTTGACTTTAAGCCAAGTCTGATGAGAAGAAGATTGAGGTGTTTCTCCTCTGCCCCCTTCTTCCCCACTATTAACATAGGTTTTTTGTACCTCTTTGTGTAATGAGATTTACCCCATTCAATCCCCTCCCTCCTTCCATCTCTTTCCTGTCCCCCTTTTTAGGGAGGTAGTGTATTTTTAGATCATTCTATCTAAGTCATAGAAAATTCTGAGTGTCTGTCCCTTCTAGTTCTGTATATTCTATCAAATAGAGTCAAAATTCCTGAGAGTTATTAGAGTCTTTCTCCCAAGTGGGGTTAAAGCCAGTTATATCCCATTAGATAGTAGTCTCATGGATAGGTCATGAATGTCCATCATTTCTGGCTAGGTATATTCTCTCTGTTAGGGTTATATTTCTCAAGGTTCACGAGAATATTTTCCCCCCATGCTGGGATATAGCCAGTTTCAACTTACTGGATTGCATTTTTTTTCCTTTTACCACTCCCCCCTTTTTTTTACCTTTTCATGTGTCCCTTGAACCTCCTGTTTGATGTCCAAATTTTCTGTTTAGCTCTGGTCTTTTCATCAGAAATTTTTGGAATTCTTCCATTTTGTTAAATGTCCATTTTTTTCCCTGGAAGAGAAGGCTCAGTTTTGCAGGAAAGTAGATTCTTGGCTGCATTCCATGCTCCCATGCTCTTCAAAATATCTCATTCCAGGCCCTTTGATCCCTTAAAGTTGATGCAGCCAGGTCCTGTGTGATCCTTACTGTGGCTCCTTGATATTTAAATTGTTTCTTTCTGGCTGCTTGCAGGATTTTCTCTTTTATCTGATAGTTCTGGGGTTTGGCCACTTGGTATTTTCATTTTAGGATCTTTTTCTGGTGGGGATCAATGTACTCTTTCAATAACTACTTTGCCCTCCGATTCCATGATATCAGGGCAGTTTTCCATCACTAGATCCTGTAATATTAAGTCCAGGCTTTTTTTCTCTTCAATGTTTTCAGGAAGTCCTATAATTTTCAGGTTGCCCCTCCTCAATCTATTCTCAAGGTCAGTGGTTTTGTTGATGAGGTATTTTACATTTGCTTCTATTTTTTCTATTTTTTGATTTTGTTTAACTGACTCTTGCTGTTTCATGGAGTCATTAGTTTCTATAGACTCCATTATTTTTTGGGGGGAGGAGTTTTCTTCATTAACCTTTTGCAACTCCTTTTCCAATTGGTCAGTTCTACTTTTGAAAGAGCTTTCCATTTGACCTATTGAGGTTTTGAAAGAATTAATTTCTTTTTGCATTTACTCATTTGAGGATCTTAGAGAATTATTCTCATTTTGTATTGGTCCAATTGATGATCTGAGAGATTTGTTCTCATTTTGTAATTGTTCGATTGATGATCTGAGAGATTTAGTGTCCTTTTCTGTTTGTCCAATTGTACTTTCTAAGGTTTTGTTTTCTTGTTGCAAGGTATTGTCTCTCCCAAATTTTTAAGCTCCTTCCTTATTTCTTCAAGGAAGTCTTTCTGTGCTGGAGACCAGATTGTATTCTCCTCAGAGGTTTCAGGTCTCTCTGAGTTGGGGTCTTTCCCTTCCAGGAATTTTTCTATGGATCCACCTTTCTGCTGACCCTTCTTCATTATGCTAAGACCTTGAGTTGGGGGGGCGCTGGTTCACCTGGGCTTGGGATCACTAAAGGCTTTACTGAGTGCAGTTTCTCTGGCTGGCCAGTAGGAGGTGCTGGTTGCCCTCTCTGGAGTGTCTGTGACCTTCATTGGGAGGCCTTCTCCCTTTGCTTGAGGGAGGGAATTGGAGCTATTGAATTCTTTTGCCTTCAATCAATGGTGGGCTTTACCCTGGCCTGAGGTCATTCCTCAGCTGGGCTGGT
The DNA here is from genome assembly GCF_037893015.1 of Macrotis lagotis. NCBI lineage: Eukaryota > Metazoa > Chordata > Mammalia > Peramelemorphia > Peramelidae > Macrotis > Macrotis lagotis. The sequence goes on along the minus strand of NC_133662.1, from coordinate 128,303,743 downwards.
TCTTCTGCTCACACACCTGTGCCTGAGGCAGAAGTAGTTTGCATTTGTTTGTTTGGGAAGAGGCCTCTGTGCAATGGAGGCATGCCCTCAGAGTTTCTCAGACTGGAGGAGCCTAGGGATGGTGTCCGCAGCTCTCCTGTACCAGAACTCTCCCCCCAACCTGGTCCCCAAGCTTCAGGGGAACAGCACCAACACCAGCGCCTCTGCTTCCCCGCGGACCCAAGCCCCTTTCATCCAGCCCCACCTCTGATCCAGCAGGTCTGGCTCTCGGGCCCTCAGACTCCCAGTTCCAATTCAGCTGTTAATCTGGCTGATCCGGGGCTGATCCTCCCTCTGAGCCCAGACTCACCCGCCCAAATTCGGCCAAAACTGCTGCAGGAGACAAATCCTAAGGTAAATGTTCTTTCTTCTGGATTTCCTTTCTGGGTTTTGTGGGTTGGATTTCTTTTAAGAGGTTTGTTTCATGTGATAGATGGGGAAGAGATCAGGAGACTTTAGAAATGTGCCTATCTTCTCTCCACCATCTTGGCCAGAAGTCAGTTGATGACTTTAGATGACTTCAAAAATAATAGACTTTCAATAATAGAAAGGGACTTTAGAAGAGGTAAATTCAATTTATTTTTTGGAGGAGAAAATAGAGATCCAAGTTAATTAATTTATACAAATTAACACAACTAGTACATGGTAGAATTGAGACTTGAGCCCAGGTTTTCTCATTCTAGGTCCATTGCTTTTTCTACTGTACTAAAAAACCCAAGGAAATTATTCCACCCAAATTAATTAGGAAAACATGTGCTTCATCAACCCCAGAATCTAAAAGAAACATGTCTCTTGTGGAAGAGATGCCTACCTGTAAAGCCAAGATGTGGAAGGAAAATAGGAATAGAATAATGTTTCAATACTCTATTTGAAAATACAGTCAATTCTGCTGATCCTTTAGGAAAAGGCCATTCATGTAAGGGTAAATACTGAGACAATAAGTTCTAACATCACTTCTTAAACTTTTTGGTTTCTGAACCTCTTACATTAATAAATATTTCTGAGGGCTCAGAAATTTTGCTTCTATGGAGCTAAAAATACTGATATTTACTTGATTAGTAATTAAAATATCTTGATATTATATGAAAATAGGACCCCCTGAAAGGGTCTCAAGGCTATTCCTGTGGTTTCCAGACCATATTTTAAGAACCATTGCTCCAAGTAATGAAAGAAGTACCAGGGAAAAGGAGAAAATATTCTTGAAGACCATGTACAAGTCCTCCTTTAAGATCCTCTTCTGGGCTGAGTTTTATTCAAAGTTAGTTGTGGAGAAAAAGGTTTAAGAGAAAAAAGGTTATGGATGATGTTGTAGAGAGGGGGGAAAAGAAATCCTTGGCAGATTTGGTTTTGCTAATTAGATTGGGACTCTCAGATTTTACAGAAAGAGCTTCATGTTAAAGTTCCCAAAATATAATCTGGACTCTTTATACTTCAAGAACACCCTCTATGTCAGTTATTTTTAAGCTTTAAAAATCTGTTTCACCTCTATGCATGTCTTTTTAATTATGTGAGAAGGTATCTAGTAACAAATACAATTGGGATTGCAAAAGAAGAGTGAAGTAGAAGGTTTTATAGCTAATTTAGGTTATTTGCATAACCAAATTTAACTTAAGTTACACAGATTAGATTGAAGTTATGATAAAACTCAAACTGAAGAAAATGAAAGTTTTGAGACACAAAGGTTCCTGGATAACTATAAAAAACTTATTCATTCTTATACAATTTATTTTTTCCACTTATATGGAATTACAATAGAAGTGTAAACTTAGAGATTAATTTTTTTTTGTTTTAAATTGAAATTTTATTCTATTTTCCCAATTATATGCAATGGTAATTTTTCAACATTCATTCAATTGCAAATTTATGAGTCCACATTTTTTCTACCATCCTTCCTTCCCACTCAACTCCCCATGACGGTGAGCAATCTGAAAAATTGAACATGTTCTTTCATGTTTAAAATATTTACATATTAGTCATTTTATGAAAAAGGAATTAGAACTAAGGGGAAAGGGGGAAAATGAGAAAGGAAAAACATAAGAGAAATTTCTAAAAAAGTGAACATAGTATAAATTTAGAATCCATGGTTTTTTTCCCCTCAGAATCTGAATGGTGTTATCCACAACCGGTCTCTCAGAGTTGTCCTTAATTGGAGAATAATTTTTACTCTAGTCAAAAATTTGTCCATTACTTCAAAGAATTTTCTACTTTAACCTCATCTCATGACTTTCCCCAATATTGTAATTCTGTAAAGTGAGCAGTAACTCATTTTAAGGGTCATTGTTTATTTGGGTTATTTTAGAAAAATATTAGTAGTATGGTGTAACTTGTGTGTTTTTTTAAAGTCATACAACTCTCTCTAAGAAACTAATTATCACTAATTGGAGAGTATTTACAACATCATTTCAGTAATGCCCACTTCTCTGTGACCCCATTTGGGGTTTTCTTGGCAAACCTACTGGAGAGCTTTGCTATTTCCTTTTCCAGCTCCTTTTCCAAATGAAGAAACTAAGGTAAATAGGGAATTTTTTGAGTTGTCCAGCAAAACAGAACTGATTAGTGTCTAAAGCCAGATTTGAATTGAGGAAATGAACCAGACAGATTTGTCTCTGACCATTCCTTCTTGGTTTCCTTTGTTGCATAACTATCCATCCAGTCACATTTATCTTCTTTACCTCTACCCTCTATTCCAACCAGTTGCCAAATTTTAGAGTCAAGTGCTAGCTTTTTTTTTTGGGGGGGGGGAATGATAATTTTCCTTTTGGAAATGTTAAATTAAAGATACCCACTGTATATCTATTTGAAGAAAATAGAATTTGAGAGTTTATACTTACCTTTATGATTATCTATTCCAACCCATACACTAAAGAAATTCCCCATTATAGCATAACTAACAAATGATCATCTAGCCTTTGCTTAAAAGCCTCCAAAGAAGGAGGAATCAACCACTTCTTGGGGTATCATTACATATTTGACAGCTATAATTATTTTAATAGCATTTTATTATCCAATTATATATAAAAATAATTTTAAATGTTCATTTTCAAAAAGTATTTTGAATTTCAAATTTTCTCCCTCCCTATGATGGAAAGAAATTTTATATGGATTATATAAGTACAATCATGAAAAATATTTTGATATTAGTCATGTTGTCAAAGAAGAAGCAGACTATAAGAAAAAATCATAAAAAATAAGATGAAAATAGTATGCTTCAATCTACATTCAGACTGCATTAGTTCTTTCTCTGGATGTGGATAGCATTTCTGTCATAAATCCTTTGGAATTGTCTTAGATCATTGTCTTGCTGAGAAGAGCTAAGTCATTTGTGTTAGTCATTGCACAATGGTGCTATTACTATGTACAATGTTCTCCTAGTTCTGTTGACTTTACTTTGTACCAGTACATCTAAGTCTTAACAAATTTTTTCCAAAATACACCTACTCATCAATTCTTATATGGAAAGCTATAATTATTAAGAAGTTTTTCTTTATATCAAAGCTAAATCAATCTCTTTTCAATTTCCACCCACGGTAATTGATAATATATTTCTAGAGTTCACGAAAGAGATTAAGAAAGGCTACCTAAATAACTGATGAGATCAACAATAGAGAAGGTGTAAGAAAAGAAAACAACAAGGAGCCAGGGAAGAGCACTCAAGAGGCTAAGGCTGACACCTGCAAAGGATTGATTAGATATGACATGGAGGGTAGAAGAAGGGGAGGCAGGGTAAGACATGGATAATGATATAGAGCCAAAAAATATCAATAATGAATAGTCAGAGTTGACAACCTAGGAGAGAGCAGTGTCATGAAAGTCAATGGAGAAGATATTCTGAAAGAAGGAGGGATGGTCTATGACATTAAGTTCTGCAGAAAAGTTGAGAAGGATTAGGACTTTAAATAAAGCTATGGAATGTAGCAATTAAGAGAACTTTGATAACTCTGAAGCAAACAGTTTGAATTGAATAATGATATCTGAAATGAGATTGCAAGGAGTTGATAAGTGAGTAGAGGAAGAAAAAATGGAGTCAACCAATTTTTCTAGGAGAACTGAAAAAGAAGCTAATTTAGCTTCCTGTTTTAAGTATTTCTGCTAACTAGGTTCTAGTTAGATCAAGGCTTATAAGATGACTGGGTGAGATATGGAGTACTCCAGCACCTTTCCTCACCTACTTCCATGATCATCACCATGATCTGGGTCTATAAACAGGTAATCTTCATGGAATGTGTTTCTTCCTTTACTTACTATAGGTGAGGCAAGTATTGGCAAAAAGTCAGTACCATCTGAAGATTGATGGTAGTGGTAGATTACCTGCACTTAAGGCAGCATCCCAAATCCATCAAGGTTAATAACATGTTGCCCTACTACCCAAATCACATAAATCAAGCCATTCCAGTGATCTCATAGCCCTACTACCCCTCTTTCTTCCAATTGTCTCTCATGGTAGAGGAAGAGACCTTTCTGATAGAGCAATTCCATGATTTCCATCCTTGTTCAGAGACCTTTGGCCAGTACTCAATGCACCCATCCTTTGATGCTGATTTAAAAACTGGAGTTAACTGCTTTTTCCATCTCTGTGACTCATTTTGGGCCTTGGCTAGAGTCCTCTGCAAAGAATGATGTTTGTTCTTCATTCCCAAAGAAGACCATGACATCAGGGAGGTAATGCCTTGATGAGCATATGAATTGGTACTGTACTATCACCAATCTCACTTTCTCCTTTACAGTCATCTGGGCCCAGTGACCAGATATGAATTAGGACAACCAGAGCTGACCCTGGATGTGAGGCAATCAGGTTTAAGTGACTTACCTAAGGTCATACAACTAGTAAGTGGCAAGTATCTGAGGCTGGATTCAAACTCTCATCCTCCTGACTCCAAGGCCAATTCTCTCCACTGCCCCCCACTTAACTGCCCCCACTTAACTGCCCCCTGCAAAGGCTAAGCCCAGTTAAGACTTCATCAGAACCTGATTGAATTATGAAGGTGGTGGGTAAACTGAGCTAATTGGAAGCCCCTGGATATTTGGCACTCATTGCCCTTCTGAATAACCCTCTTATGTGTTACCCTTCCCCCAATACTTGCGGCATCCTCTTGGTTGTGATCTATAATCAACTACACTCGAGTAATGCCTCACTTTTCTTGCCCTATTTCTTGACTCTGCTTCTAGCCATAACATTTCAAGAGGCTAAGGCTGACAACTGCAAAGGACTGATTAGATGTGACAGACAGAAAGTGGGAGAAGAAATATACAAGCACAGAGAAAGACAAACTGGGGTATAAAAGGAAAGGAGATGAGTAAATATAGGGAGAAGTTGAAAGTAGAGGAATTAAGAACTATAGAAGGTGAAGTACACAGAAGGAGATAGAGAAATACAATCTGAGATAGAATTGAAAGGAAGGAAAAAAATGAAAGGATAATAAGGTAAGAAAATGTTTCAAGTTCCTTAATATAAAATTCTGAATCTGTTGTGATTGCAAGTTGTTCTTGATGCTTCAAAATCAAAATCAAATCAAAAATATACTTACCTTCAAGATAGTTAATATGCTTAAGGGGGATTTTAGAAAATGAGAATTGAAATGCTTTAGGATACCAAGATCATCAGTTCAGGAAAAAAGGAAATTGCATTGCAAAGTGACTGAACAAGGAGAATGTTTTTAGTTTTCAACAGAACATATTTTGATGCATTATTTGGGCCAAATATGTTGCACACTAAGAGGGAAAAAAGAAACAAAACTTCTTATGACTACCAACTCTTATTTGCTCCAGCAAGGTACTCAACCAGATTCATCTAGTGTTCAAAAACTCCCTGGGTAGGTTAGGCCAGTTTGAGAGCTCAATTTTCAGCATTTCAGACCACTAGGGTACAATTCAGTAAATGAGTACATATACCACATTTCTATCCATTGTTGCCTGGGAGCTGAGAGAATCTGACTCAAAGGATCATAATGTATCCTGTTATCCATCATTCATGAAACTTTATTATAAGAACTGTGCTGATAATAAAGCTATTAGAAATTGGCAGGTATGAATGTAGGTTCAGCTATTAGAAAGTTAGAGTGAAATTCAATAGGGCAATCTGAAATGAGTGAGCAAGAAAAATGGATTCCTTTCACTGGGCAAAATAAAGGGATAATATATTTAGTTGTATTTCTGAACTTTTTCATGGAACCAGTAGCTAAGGCAAGTATCCAAAGAACTACCTCTAATAGGGAAGGACAAAAAAAATGAGACAAAAATTGTCAAAACAAAAAGTAGAATGTTTCCCCCAACCACCCCTCCCCCATCATTCCCATACTTTGAATGTTCTCCCTCCTCACCTCTCCTTAAAATCCCTGATTATCTTCAAAACTATTCCTGCTACTTTCTACATGAAACCTATCCCTATTCACCTCAGCATCTAGTATTTCTGGACTCCCTGCATTTTCTATGTTTATTTGCAATATTTATTTTATATAGAAATATGGGATGGTCTTGAAGTCAGGAAGACCTTGGCTTAATCTAGCTTCTGATGCATGTTGTCTGCATGACCCTGGACAAGGTACTTTCAGTCCTCTAGGCAGCTTGCCAAGACTCTTATTTGCAGAGATGTCAGCAGTTATGTGGCACAGTAGGGTGATGGGCCTAGAATCAGGACAACCTAAAATCAAATCCACCTTCAGATACTTATTGTTGTGACCCTGAGCAAATCATTTAACCTCTTTCTGCCTCAGTTTCCTCAACTGTAAAGTGGAGGTCATACTAGCACCTATCTCCCAGGGTTTTGTGAAGATGAATGGAGATGATATTTGTAAAGCCCTTAGCCTGGAAGACAGAAGGTACTAAACAAATGCTCATTTCCTCTCTTCACTCTTCAGTAGATCCCTGAAATCAGATGTGTAGTCTCCCTTTATTTTATTTAGCATATGTTATCTTCCTCAATAGCATATAAACTTCTTTAGGTCAATGGCTATTTCACTTTCCTCACTGTATCTATTCTACCTAGCACAGTACTAAATTAATAGATAATAACCATGACTAACATCTATATAGTGCTTGCTATACATTATTGAGTCAGTTGTACCAAACTTTTTTTAACCCAAACATTTTATTTCATTGATATAGAGAATTCTCAGCAAAGAAACACTCTGTTCCTGCAGGTTATTATTTGAGTTGCTATTTAGAGTATTACCAGGGGAACTTAGAAGTTAAGTTACTTTTAGAATTTAGAAAGGAAAGAAGGAAAGGAGGGAGGGAACAAAGGAAGGAAGGAAGGAAGGGAGGGAGGGAGGGAGGGAGGGAGAAAAAAGTATTCATTAAGTGCCTACTATTTGGTATTATCTCATTCATCCTCCTGACCCAGGAAGATGGGTGCTATTTTTTTTTACAAATGCACTACATGTGGAAACTGAGGCAGAGATTAAGTGACTTGCCCAGGATCACAATAGAAGTTTCTGAGGCTGGAGTTGAACTCAATCTTCAAGATGCCAGACTCAGCATCTATTGTACCATCTCACTACCTCAAGGAAATGAAAAAGGGAAAACATTTTTGAAATTCATAGAAATCACTACTATATATTCTCATAGTTCAATATAACCTCTTGGAACTAAGTTTTTTGTTCAACTTATAATACAAAGGAGTTAAATACCAAGTACTTCTCTTCCTTTTTGCATGAATGAAGATACATACTATGGACTTTCATAATATTGTTCTGTATTATGCTTGACAAGTCTCTACAGAACTTGAGCAATAGGAGGTGAAATTGAGGATCAAAGACATAATATAATTTGTCCAAGGTCACACAGATAGTTAGTGGTAAGGTTGAGAAAAGAATCCAGACAAAATAATAGTTGGGAACATGTCTCAGGGCACTAGAGATTGGGAAAATCTCTCCTTCAGTATTCCGAGGACCTTACTTCCTTTTTTTATTTAAGGCAATGGAATTAAGTGATTTACCCAAGGACAGACAGCTAGGCAATTATTAAGTATCTGAGGCAAGATTTGAACTCAGGTCCTCTTGATTCCAGGGCAGGTGCTTTCTCCTCCACCTAGTTGCCCCTGGCCTTACTTCCAATCATGTTTCTATCCCTATTTCTTTTTTCAGTCCTAGCTTAAGGTTCTTTCTCCATTACCCTCTCCTTGGCCTGTCTTCCTCCACTGCCATGTACCTGACATCTCCCCTTTCTTACCTTCTCCAAGTTACTTGAGTTGAAAATAGGAGAAATTTAGACACTAGAATGACCAGGCATGTTATTCAATGCAAAAATTTGTTTAGTCTTTAAAGTTATTCTTAAATTCCAGTCCTTTAGGCTCAGATCTTTCTGCACCTAACTTAGTATACATTACCACCATCAGAATTTGTCAGAATTTCTCCTTATGTTCTCAATTTGGGTTCCTTGAATCCCCAATGCCATTTTCTTCCCATTAATCTATACTTTCTTCCATAGTAGGTGCTCAACAAATATTTATTAAATAAAGCTTGATAAGAATGATCATTACTCATCCCAGTCTAACTGTACTTATGGCTTATTCCCAACTTTACGATTTGGCACATTAAAGGTTCCCCAAACTTAGGGGTCCTTGTTTGCCTCATGCCTTGACACATGTAGGAGGGATTTGTGCTCAGTAACAGTCAATAAACATTTATTGAGCATCTACTATTTTTCAGAGACTTTGCTAACTCTGAGGATACAAATATACAAGTAAAAATGAAGACAGTCCCTGTGCTTCCACCAATTCCAAAAAGAAAACTGAAGGTGTGGGATTGAGAGGAGGAAGGAAGTATCCAGAGCAAGGACATGTTGGAAAGTTCAAAGAAATCTAAAAGGAATGGAGTTGATAAGAAATGGGAAGATTGTACTGAGTCCCTTCTTTGAATAGAAGACCAGGAACTCTACTCTCCAGGCAAGGGCAAAGATGCAAAGATAAATGTAAATATTTTAATTTTTAAATTTAATATTTTAAAAAATTTATATAAAAAGTAAAAATATAGAAGACAGAAAGAAATGCAAAACATCTCTGCCCCTCCTCCTTTAATAATTAAAGAGAAAGGAAATGAAAGTTGAGGGCTGAAACCAAATACAAGTTAAGCAGATGGCCCAATTCTGTGGGGTGAAGAGAAGTTGTATGAGAGATACATTAAATTATTACTTTACAAAAACAAATGCATGCATTTTAAGGCCCTTCAAAAGTGGTGGATTTCCTAGTATTATGTGTTTTGTGACATATCAAATCACATGTGTTAGAAAGACTTCATTAGATAGCACACATTATTTTAGGTATACCTCATAATTAAGACAAAACAATAAAGAAAACAAACAATCAAGAATTCTATGTTTAATAACTAATATGGATCCATGTTTAGCATGATTATACATATATGGTCTATGTTGGATTGCTTCTGTCAGGGAGAGAGGGAAGGGGAGGGAAGGGAAGGGAAAAGAGGAAGAAGATAAATGTAAAACTCAAAACCTTGCAAAAAAAATGACTGTTCCATGTAGTTGGAAAACCAAATAAATAAAAAAATTTTTAAAAGAATTCTATGTCAATCAAATGCTACCCAACACAAATGAGGTGATACAAATGCTTCTATAAATTATGTTTTGCTTCAATATGCTTTGTATGTGAAAAGGAAAGAGAAATGAAGAGTTCAGTGTGTGTATTACCTTTACTAAAAGGACTGTTATTTATAGAATTTTCATCTACACAAATGTTGATCTTCAATTTCCCTTTTATCCAATACTAAACATCAGTGAATGTCAGATAATTAGGAAGATATCATTTTAAGAATTCAGTCAACCACTGCTTTAGTACCACTTATGGTCTCCCGCTGTTATCAGTAACCCAGGGATTGTAGTAAATCAAAAAACTAATTTCTGGTTGCAAAATTATGAATAATGTTGTTGTTTGAAAACTTTTATGGGAACCAAGAGGAGATAGGTTACATCACAATTGATTATATTCATCATAAATTGGCATCCACTGAATCATGAGTGGATAGTAAGTGATGAGAAAGGGAAGTATTGTTCTTTTCTTTTGCAATCTGTATAATAGCAGTGAAACCTTGATAATGACTTAGGGTTTTTTTCCTCCAGACTGCATATTCCACAAGTCTTTTGGGGGGGGAGGGGTTAAGAGTCTTGGAGATTTTTTTTCTCAGGAGTCTTAGACTTCACAAGAATATTCCTGAGCATGGAACTTTTGGAAGGGGAAGGCTGGAGATAGTGGGTTACAGTTATGAGAACCATATTTAGGGTTCCTCCTCATGCTGTAGTCTTACTCTGTGCATGGTAAAGAAATTTCCTTTTCATGACTAGAGAAACAAGTATCATCCAGAAACAAGGATCATCCAGCCCACCTGAGAAAAGGGCAGCACACAGATATTTTGGAGTGGGATCAAGGTTCTTACCTGAGTAAGAACTGTGTGACCCAGCAACCAGTCATAGTGACTGTGTGTGAGTCATTCAAAGCTCACCCACTCTTGCCTCAGCAGCAGATGGGAGACTTGCCTAAGCATCTGAGCTGTTTACTTCTCTGAAAATCAGTCAAAGTGAGTTTCTACATTAGAGGGTGTAGGGGGAAGAGAAGAGATGGCTGAAGCAACAAGGCAACTTGAGGAAGAGATGGGAGGCAGGGTGTGCCTAGCAAGTCAAACTACCGCTCACCTGCACCTTAACCAACTTTTTCCCTCAGATCCTAATGAAGACAGCTGATAACATTGAATCCAAAAGCCTTTGGAATATCATTGTCTTTCCCTCCCCATCAGACTACTTCCAGGCCAGCTCCTGAAACCATTATTAAGGGGACAAATCATAGTTGAGGAAGGGTGCACCTTAAATATCACCTCCTGCAGCAGCTGCTACTTATCTGCCACCATTAGGCAAATAAATACAAAAGCCCTGAGCTTGGAAGCATCACTCAGGCCACTGGACCTGCTTCTAGCTCAGCCCTCCCACTCATCATCTGGAGAAGCAACTCCTGTTAAGAAAGGGTTAATTATTCTTAATTATCAACAAACTGCCAGTGGAAGAATAGACAAGCCAGATGACCTAAAATTGCTAAAGTGCTCTCAGAACAGGTAGGTACCTGAGACTGCATGTGCCAGGCAAGTAAAAAATAAGCAAATCACCATGGCTACCATTTCTCCCCTGTCCCATTAGGGGACACTGACCCAAGAAGATTATTTCTAGCCCAGAGCCCTCTGCTGTCATCTTGGGAAACAAGACCTTTGGAAGTATAGTCTGGAAACTGCTCCTGCAAGGTACTACAGTCATGTCTATTGAAGACCCAGAAAGGAAGTTCTTGGCACTAAATTTCTTGGCAACACCAAGTAGTTCTAAACCAGACATCTCCTTTGGTGATCATTTAAGGACCATTTGATTTGCTGCTGAAACTTTCCATATGTGTGGTCTCCTCCATTAGAATGTGAGCTCCTTGAGAGTAAGAATTGTCTTAATTCTCAATTTGCATCCCTAGTTCTTAACAAATGCTCTGTACATGGTGTATATTCAGTAAACACTTTATTCATTCATTCATGTTTGTCATTTAATTTGCTGCTGTGAAGAGAAAGAGAAAGTGGCTAAGTAAATGGGTCTAGCCAGAGATTTTGATTGGTGAACAGAAGAAATACCTCAGATCTACCTTAGAATTGATGTTACCTGAGGAAGTAGAAGCAGTGGATGAAAGTCAAAATACTAAGAGAATCTGAAAATGATAGAATGTAAGTTGCTTGAAGGCAGGGGCTATTTTGTTTTGACTTTGTATTCCCATCAACTTACACAGTGCCAAATATTTACCAAGATGATTGAAAAACGTTTGTTGCTTGATTGAGAGGAACAGGCAGCTTGGTTGATTCCTCTGGTATCTCTTGGTGGTCACACTTTCAAATAACTAATTTCATGTTGAGTTTAGTGTGATTTCCAAAGAAATCTGATGAAAATTTGGGAAGATAATTGTGTGATATCAGAACCGTAAGTTACAGCACTGGTTCTCCTTAAACAGAATAATCTGAAGACCTGGACTGGAAAACAAAAAAGGAGTTTATTTGCTCTTCTGAAGAAGAGGGCACAACCTTCATAACATGAGTTACAGCTCTAGGAGTGCCAAGTGTGGAAGCATGCAAGCCTCTTTTTTCCTAGTCCCTAACACAGTCCCAACCCTCTGGCTCACTACCTTTTGGCTAGATATCAGGGCTCACAATGTTTCCATGAGTATCTAGTCAATCTTTGCAAAAGTATTTTCAAGCCCTATTTGCATAATTATTCAAATTCAGTTTTATCCTGTCAAAGAGAGATAATTCTGTATCCTTCCATATAAGGGGGTCAATGAGCACAATGTTATATAATCTGTTATTACTTGACCTTTGTAATTCTTCCTGAGGGCTTTGGGAAAAAGGAAGACTCATTGAAACCATGAGGTGGTACAGCTAGGTGGTGCAGTGGATAGAGCACTGGCTCTGGAGTCAGGAGGACCTGAGTTCAAATTTGACCTCAGACACTTAATAACTACCTATCTCTGTGACCTTGGGCAAGCCACTTAACCCCATTGCCTTGCAAAAACTGAAAGAAAAAGAGGGAGCCTTCACTCAGTTTTAGTACCACTCATAATGAAATGGGGAAAAGGTCATGGCCCTGGAGAAGAGAGAAGATCATCCTCATAGTCAAAAAGCTGTTATTGTTGTTATTCAGGCATTTTTCAATTGTGATTGACTTTTTGTGCCCCTGTTTGGAATTTTCTTGGCAAAGATAAGAGTAGTTGCCCATTCTTCAGCTCATTTTTACAGATGAAGAAACTGAAGGAAACAGAGTTAAGTGACTTTTCCAGACAGCTAGTCTGTCTCTGTTTGCCAAATCAAGAAGATTTAGGGTCAATTCTAACCTCTTACACAGTTTGACTGTGTGGCCTTGGACCAGGAACTTAAGACAAGTTGAAGAGCAAACATTAATCTAAATTGAAAGAGATTCCTTACTAAGAATTCTATTCGAATGAAATCAGAAGTCAAATTCTAAAAAGAGATTAAAGGGGAAAAAAAGGAATTCAGATTGTTGTGTCATAGGAATAGTTGGTAAAGGAATGGCAAAGATGATTTAAAAAATGAACATCAACTCTGAATTGTGGAAAAACAAGTGAACTACTGTACTGTTAGTGAATTTATTCTAGAAAATAATTTGAATTATGCCATATCCAGAAAATTACCAAATTGCGCATACTTTTTTCTAGTGTCATGTCTATTTTATTTTTCATCTTATAGTATGTTATTTTTTCCTAATTACATAAAAAGATAATTTTCAACATTCATTTTCATAAAATTTTGAGTTCCGAATTTTTTCCCTCCCTTCCTTCTCTCTTCCCCTCCCCAAAAGAGCAAGGAATTTTATATGGGTTATACATGCATAATCATGTTAAACATTTTCATATTAGACATGTTATAAAAGAAGACTGAACAAAAGGGAAAGTCACAAGAAAGAAAAAAAACAAATTTTTTAAAAAAATGAAAATAGTATACTTTAATGTGTATTCTGACTCCATAGTTCTTTCTCTAGATGCGGATGGTGTTTTCCATCACAAGTTTTTTAGAGTTGTCTTTGATTATAATATTGTTGAGAAGAGTTAAGAAGAGAGAGAGTTTATCATAATTGATCATCATATAATGTCATTGTCACTGTCTGCAATCTTTTCCTGGTTCTGCTTACTTCACTCAGTATCAATTCATTTAAGACTTTCCAGGATTTTCTGAAAACCTGGAAACAATAATATTCCATTAGTTAGTTGACCTGTTGGTTCTTGTACTTTGTTCTTGTTCTTCACTATGTTGGAGACGAGTTACATTGTATCCCAATGTGGTTGATTAGACCATTATGAGCTCTGAATGCTCAAGCACAGATTGAGCAAAAATAGTCCATATAAACACCTAGCATGGGTTGGCTTAATTTATACATCTCATGTTTCCTTTGAGCTGCTTCAATTCTGCCTTGCTCATGGAGTACAGAACTCTCTCCAATGCGGGCATGCTGTGTAGGGCTCCTGTGCCAATGTGTCCCATGCTGAAGAATCAATTCCAGCGTTCTTAAGAAAGTCATCTAGATGGGCAGCTAGGTGACACAGTGGATAGAGCACCAGCCCTGGAGTCAGGAGCACCTGGGTTCAAATCAGGTCTCAGGCACTTAATAATTACCTAGCTGTGTGGCCTTGGGCAAGTCACTTAACCCCATTTTCCTTGCAAAAACCTAAAAAAAAAGTCATTTAGCAGAGCAGCTAGTGGCACTGGATAGAGCACCAGCCCTGGAGTCAAGAGGACTGAATTCAAATTTAACGTCAGACACTTAATAATTACCTAACTGTATGATTTTGGGCAAGTTATTTAATACCATTGTTTTGCCCCCCAAAAAACCCAAAACAAACAAAAAGCCTGCAAGAGCTGATATGAGGCCAGGTTGGGATAAATGAGCCAGTCCAGACAGTAAATGTAGATATGCCCAGGTTATAATGGGGGGGGGAGTGGGGGGAGAAGGAGGGAGGGACAGATTAGATAGATAAATAGACTGATAGATGATTAAACAAATGAACTAATGAATGAAATAAACCTACCTGGCAAGCTATATGTATTAAATTAACTAAATAATTAGGTTTGGAAGGGAAAAGATAGAGAGAAATGACAGTGCAAATGAAAGTAAAAAACTATAATGTCAATAAAATTTTAAAATATTAATTTTCATTTATTTCATCTTTATCATCCTTTTAATTTTTATTTGGTGCTTATGTTCCAAGCTGTATAGAATGTGGTAGGAAATAGAATTTTAAAATAAATGTATATTTATTGGCAGTACATTTTAACTATTAGGGTTATAGTATAAAAATTTTGTAGAATAACAGCCTATGGGGCTAAATGATTTACCAAAGTTCATCCAAGGATTCTGAGGCTAGTTCTCAATATATTCAATCACAGCTAACACACACACACACAAACTTCTTCCCTTATTTATAGAAACTGTATCTCTATATGCATAAGGGACTACAAGAATTCAATGACTCATCAACAAATTTTTTAAAGTAAAAGTCAAATGTGCAATTGTACTTAATTATCTTCTTTGATACTATCACTTTAGCAATACTAGTGATAACAATTAGACAAAAGAAATTAAAGGCATAAACAATGGCAAGGATGAGACAATTTCATCTCTATCTGCAGACAACAGAATATTTTACTTTAAATGCCCCAAGGAATTGGCAAAGAAACGGAGACAAAATAAATAGCTTCATTAAAATAGCAACATATATAACATATCCACAAAAAATTATTAGCATATATATAGCAATATAAAAACTCAACAGAAATAATAGAAAAAAAGAAATTCCTTTCAAAATAACTACAAAAATGAATTATCTAGTCACAAACCTAAGACACACTCAAGACATATAACATGATTATAAAACATTATATAGAAATTAATTGAAATGAAATTAAGTTCATGTTTTCAAGGCCATTAGGAAGAAGATAGAAAATATGATTTCCAAAGCTTGAAGGGAAGGGATAATAAGCTTTTAGAAAACCAAATCTTTTTCTATTCTAAAGAGACATTACTTGCAATGATGTTTGCCCTTGAACATGAATTTGACTTTTCAGTCACAATCAATTCATCATCACAAGTTCTTGCCACGCTGATTAGGAGCATTGATCTTAGTCTAACAACTAAAACTTTAAGTCTGCTGATTGTAATTTTGTCTCAGAATCTGTAAGCAATTTAGGTAAAGTGGAGTCATTTTACTTGGCCCAATGTGCTCATTTCATGCTACCTGGGAGAAGTATTGCATTAAAAAAGTTCAAAACCTGAGCTCTTTATCCCTAAAATATGTACAATAATCAATACTTAATTCTAACTCACAAGATTATTGTAATGAATATATTTTGTATACCTTGAAATGAAATATAAGTAGGAGTTATTACAACTGTTTTTGTAATGTTTATATTGTTGTCTCAGTTCTCTACAATGATTTCATAGCATTCCCTGATTTATTTCTGCAAAGTTTCTGTCACGTGGGCTGATTGGGAAGAAACTAATGCAAAGGAAAGGGACATCCCAATTCCTCCAAGAGTGACCACTTCTTTATATATGCCTTGGTGTTTTCAATGTCTGAGCAAGCTCTCCATTAATAGGGGTATGGCTGTACAAATAATGGCATATAAATGTAATAGAATATGGTTGCATAATGATTAAGACTCAAAGGTATTGTTTCTAAGAAAATGGAGGAGATTTGTAGGAACTGATGCAGAATGAAATGAGCAGAACCAGGAGAACAATTTATATGACAATAACAACATTATAAAGACAAACAACTTTGAAAAATTTTGAGAATACTAGTCAATATGATCAACCAATATTCCAGAGGAGAAATAATGAAGCATGCTGACTCCCTCTTAACAGAAAGGTGATAAACTCAAATTAAATATTGGTACATAAAATTTCAGACAAAGAAAATATTGGAACTTATTTTGCTTGATAATACGTATTTGTAACTAAGGTATTATATTAATTACAAAGAGGTAGAGTGTGTCAGAAACTAGGGATAAGGTGAGCTCCCCCCCAAAAAAAGGAAAGAAAAGAGTATCATTGAAGCACAGTTTTAGAAGGAAACCAAAGTCCTGGAAGAAGCAATCACAGACAAGGGAGCTAGGTATAAAAACATGTTGAACTTATTGTATATTTTGAAAGAAAAACAACACATAAAAGATTCACAGTTTCATTCACAATCCTTTATTCTACTGTGCATGCAAAAGTACTCATTTTGGATTATATTGTCTTCAGCTCAAAATTTTAAAAATCAAGGGAAAATTTCTATGAAAAAAAAAGATGAGACATGATTAGAGGAGAAACACTCTAATTTTGAAAAGAAAAAAAAAGGAGGAAGTAGAATTTATAAACAAACAGCCAGTGAATATGACTTAAGAGGTCAAAACCTCTTATAAATGTACATTCTTTTGATTCTTGAAAAAATTATTGAATACATGAGGCAAAAATACAGATTTTTGAAATATAAAAGAGAATTTCAGATACAAAATAGAGATTCTTCAGCTAGAAAGGATATGTGGCTTGACTAGCCCTGTTGTATATGAAGAAACCAGTGAAACAGAATCACTATCCCTAATCACTCATCTGCATAAGATCCTAAAAAGAGTAAGGAAAATGTAATTGACCAAAATGGGAACTGGTCACCATAACCTATGTGGAGCGCCTTACTGGGGAAACAAGGGCCTTTTGAACCCTGAAAATCTTGTCACACCTGAAAGTTGGGAAAACTCTCCCATCTTCTTTCTGGAGATAACCAATTTCAGACTTGAGACTGAAAGAATCAGAATAGAGATTTTTGCCAATCCCAGACTAAAGATTCATTGTTTCAACTGTACTTCAAGTGAAAAGAACATTGTCTTATTCCAGTTGAGGATAGTGCAATGCTCCCTTGCCAAGCCAATGGTTGAAGATAATTGCAGTTGATCACTGAAAAGTGAGCCCAAAGAGTAAAGGGGCTGAAGTCTAGCAGAGATGTCACATTGAGAATAGCCCAGCAGCCAAGTGACTAATCAAATCTCAATAACAGTCTAGTGGCAGAGAACCATAAACCCCATCTGGCAGCCACTGCCAAGCAACAGAGTGACTTTACCAGTCTTTTCCTGCAATCACTTTGGAGTTATATAGTAGCCTTTCTGAGTCTATCTAGAAGATATGTAGTAGTTAAATGATCTCTTTGGTCAAATCTAGAAGCATTTAAGTTCAGTCACTGGGCAATCTGCAGTATTCCAGCTAAACCAAGCAACAATAACTAAGCTTAGTGAGTAGATCCTGGGAAAATCACTTAAAAATGCTTTGCAAATTTTGAAGTATTGCATAAAATCTATATTTGTTATTATTATTATTTATACATTACTATTAACTACCATGAACAATATGCCATGATCAAAGAAACTACTTAAGTGGTTCTCTAAGAGAGGTTGAGGTTCATTGATAGGGGACAATTTATTTCATCATTTCCTATGTATTCTACATTGGGTACAGGTTTAGATCTGCAGATCTCGGACCTGGCAATCACAAAGCACATTCTAAAGGAACATTAAATACCCTTAAAATAAATAACATTTTGCTTCCCTGCTGATAGAAGGATTATTACTCTGCTAGCAAATTGTAGAAAAACTATTCAAGCTACTGTGGATTATGGAAATTAAACTAAAATTTTGAGTAAATTAAAAGAGGGCTTACTCTCTTCTAAGGCAGACTTTAATTAGCATTTTCTATCATCGTGACCAAGGGAAAAAACCTTGTCCTGGGTGAGTGAAAATAAGCCATGTAAAAGCCTGTTTTCTTGATTGAAAAACTGGAAATGTTTCTTTTAAAAAACCTCACTAACTCAGGCTTTGCTAAAATAATTGCTAGATGTAGGAATTTGTCAGTTATACATATTTGTTACAAGAGTTTATTTTTCTCTCTTTTCATTTTTTATTATATAAATTTTTTTCAATTATATACAATAGTAGTTCCTACCTATCATTTTTTTGGTAAGGTTTTGAATTTTACACATTTTCCCCCATCTTCCCTTCCCTCCCCAACCCCTGACAGAAGGCAGTCTGATAATCTTTACATTGTTTCCATGTTATACATTGATCAAAATTTGAATGTGTTGAGAGAAAAATCAAAACCTTGAGGAAAGAGTAAAATATTAGAGAAAGCAAAATTATGTAGTACATAAGACAACTTTTTTTAATTGAAGATAATAGTCTTTGGTCTTTGTTTAAACTCCACAGTTCTTTCTCTGAATACAGATGGTATTCTCTGTCTGAGATACCCTAAAATTGTCCCACATTATTGCACGGATGGAATGAGCAAGTCCATTAAAGTTGATCTTCATCCCCATGTTGCTATTATAGTGTACAATGTTATTCTGGTTCTGCTTTCTCTCTTTTTCTATGGAGAAAAGAGACAGGGAGAAAATGTAGGTTTTGTGCACTGAAAAACAAAATGTAATTTTAAAATATTAAAAAATTAAATTTATAATAAACTTATTGGTAGCAGGAACAAGTTTCAAACATCATAGAGCTGATAATTTTTCAAGCAAGGAGGTTAATCAACTGTCAGCAATACATCAAGGACAAAAGCTGGTGTGACCTCACCAGCTGTCCCCTAAACTGTTCCCCTACACCTTGAAACACTGCCTTCCTATCCCACATTTTTCCTCTATCCCAATTTCATATAATATTGAAGAGTTACACTTCTACACACAAATAAGGAAAATATAGTCAAGGCTTGTTGCCTGACATTTTACTAACTGGAAAGCTGTGGAAACTGGCATTTCCCCAAGAGGGCTTTAATAATCATTATGAAACTGAGTAGAATCTAGTACTTGGCTAGGTTTCAGCCTCCATTTGGTTATGAGAGGGCTGGTATTTACTGGACTGGAAGTTGTTCTAGTGTGAAAGGTGTTAGATTTCTGTCTAGGAAGATTTTGACAAAGTGGATTTCTATGTAAATTCCTGTATTTTTACTTGTTTCCATCTTGGAATACAGAACAAAAGGAAATACTAAGAGGAAAGTGTGTGTGTTATACAAAAATATTCGTAGTGATTTTTTATAGAAGAAAAAGAATTGAAACTTAAAGGGATACCCATCAATTAGGGAATGGCTGAACAAACTGTGGTATATGTATATGTTGGAACACTTGTTCTATAAGAAATCATGAGGACCAGAATTTCAGAAAAGCCTAGAAAGACTTGCATGAATTGATGCTGAGTGACATAAGCAGAACCAGAAGACCATTGTACTCACTAACTGCAACCTTGATGATCAACTATGATGGACTTATCTCAATAATCAAAGACAATTTTAAGGGACTTGTGATAGAAAATGCCATCCATATCTAGAGAAGAAACTGTGGAGTTTAAATAAAGACAAAAGCTTATTATCTTCAAATTTTAAAAGCTGACTTTTGTATTATGTCATTTGTTACTGCTAATATTTTCTTTTTTCCTTTTGGATCTAATTCTTCTCTCACAACCCATTCAATTTCAATCTATGTTTAGCATGGTTACATATGTAGAAGCCCATATCAGAAAAGCTTTTTGTTGGGGGGAGAGGGGGAAGGAAGGGAGAAAAATTGTAAAACTCAAAACCTTGCAAAAAAAAATGATTGGAGGGGGCAGCTAAGTAGCATAGTGGATAGAGCACAGGCCCTGGAGTCAGGAGTACCGGAGTTCAAGTCCGGCCTCAGACACTTAATAATTACCTAGCTGTATGGCCTTGGGCAAGCCAATTTAACCCCATTGCCTTGCAAAAAAAACCCTAAAAATGATTGGCAAAGCTACTTTTGCATGTAGTTGGAGAAACAAAATATTTATTTGCTTAAAGGAGGAAAGGGTGTGTTTGTGTGTGAACATGAACTTCTTTTAGACAGAATTTTTATTTGCTAGCTAGGATCCCCAGAATAACAAAGTATTTATTGTACTAATAAAGGTAAATAGACACTGTTGTAGTTATAAAAATCATGGAGAAAAACACAAGGTTGGGAAAAGGGAAGTATTGCCTACTATTTCATAGTAGGCAATAAATTTGACCTAAAGAGAATGTTAACATTTCTTCTACTCCAATGAGGCTTGTAGAGAGTATAGAAAAGGACAGAGAGCAAGTAGCTCTGGTGCTTGTTATGGGCTGGCTTAGTAGATGGAAATAATTATATAGGAAAGTGGTATGGGCGAGAGTAAACTATCCATGCTGAGAGTCCAGTATGACAGAGCAACATGTCTTCTAGGGTTTATTGGTCATTGCCCCTTTTTTCTGAATATGACCTATTAGAGTCTTTTGTTTGTTTTTTTAGGGTTTTTCTTTTAGATTTTTGCAAGGCAATGGGATTAAGTGGCTTGCCCAAGCCCACACAGATAGGTAATTAAGTGTCTTATGTCCAATTTGAACTCAGGTCTTCCTGACTCTATTCACTGTACCACCAAGCCACCCCTAGAGATTTTTTTTTTAGAGTTTTGAGTTCTTGAGTTTCTTGAAAACAGAGACCATCTTAATTTTCTAAGCATCCTTAGCTCAGCAGCTTTATATACATAGTAAGGATTTTTTGTGGTTGTTCAGTCTTATCCAATTCTTTGTGACTCTATTTGGGTTTTTCTTGGAAAAGACACTGGAATAGTTTGCAATTTCCTTATCTAGTTCATTTTACAGATGAGGCAAACAGGGTTAGATGACTTGCCCAGGGTCACACAGCTGAGGTCATATTGGACTTGGGAAGATGAGGCTTCCTGACCACAGGTCCAGCACTCTAAACACTGTCAGTTAGCCATCCAAAGAAAGAGTTTAGTCATTACCTTTACCACTCATTCTCTATTCTCACTCCCAGTTACTCCCCTCCTATTTTTCTGGACTCTCACTGCTCTAATCTCACTTTCCTCCCTTGCAAATTTTAACCATTTAAGTGCCAGTTCAACTTTACACTGTCCTAACCCTTTTAAAACCTTTCTACTTTGTCTTTCTGAAACTCAACCCTTTCTAAACTCCAATCTCACTTTTTTGTTCTGGCTCACTCCTGTTTTCACTATGCTGAACAATACAAGAAGTCACTCAACAGTGCCAAATGAATTTACTACTTTAGCTGGATTCTCACTGATACATATAAATCCTTTTTCCTTTATCAAATCTCTGTCCCACTGCCCATGGAGGCTGTACTGAATCTTTTCTCAATTAAATTTAATCACCACTCCCCTCTTCCCTTCATCAGGGGACCTGGCCTCATCCCTTAGTATAAAAAATCAATACCATCCATCTCAATCTCTTCTAAGTTCCACAGTTCATATCACCTTCTCATCATCTCCCATTCCCTCTGAGGAGATAAAATGGTCATTTTTCCCAACAAGGACAAATTTTGCTTTTGCAAATATAAGAGGGAACTAGGGAAGAATCAAAATATAAACACAAAGGGAAGAATATGAATTTTCCTTTCATTTTATATTGAAATGCAGGCTTTAAAGATGGAATTACTTTTTGCCAGGAGAGGTGATATGCAGAGTCCCTCTCTCTGCCTTCACACTACTGTTCCCTCAAGCTATTATTCTATGTATCTCCTTTCCGAGTTAAAGTCCCAGAAAAGGCTGTCTTTCCTCATCTGTATTTTTTTCAAAACTGAATCATGTAACAACCTCTTGAAATTAGGTTTCTAGGTCACCATTCAACTAAAACTGTTTGCTCCAAGCTCACCAATGATTTCTAGTACTAAATCCAATGTAATCATCCTTAACAGTCCTCATCCTAACAGTCTTCATCCTAACTGCCCTCTTGGAAGAATCTGACTGTTGCCTTTTCCTTTCTTCTGTACCCATGAACTATTTGTAAAGCACTTAGCACAGTCCTTGCCTTATAGTAGGGATTTAAACAATGCTTCCTTGCTTCATTCCTTCCCTCTTAATACTCTCTCTTCCATGAACTTTTGGGACATTGCTATATCATATTCTTTAGGTAACCTAGCAAAACAACTTGGCAGGATCTCCAAAGCTTCTCAGTCTTTAGGGGTTCCTTATTCATGTCCCATACTCAAGGCAATGTCTGGTGTTCTTTCCTCTTACTCTCTCTATATACTGTTTTGGTTCTTCATTTCCATTAACTATCAGTTCTACACACACATGAATCCAAAATCTACATATCTAGCCCTCTTTTCTCTCTTGAGTTCTGATCCTTATTGACAGCTCAGACTCAGCATATTCAAAACAGAATTTATTCTCTTTCCCCAATGTCACCTCCACTCCCAAACCCACACATCCTTCTAAATGTTCTATTTCTAATGGCCATTAGTCACCTAGGTTTACAAAGTTAGAGACATTCTAGACTCTTCCCCACCTTCCCTGCCCCCCCACCCCCCACACAATAAATCCAGTTTGTGGTTGAATCTTTTTGATTCCACATTCTTAGCTCTCTCTTAACAATCTTCTCATACTGGAAAATATTGGCCCAGGTTCTCTTTAGCTCTATTCCAACAGCTTCCTAATTGGTCTCCTAGCCTCAAGTCTCTTCTTTTTCTTTCCAATCCACCACACAGTTGCCAAATGGATATTCCTAAGACACTGCTCTGACCAAGTCATTCCTCTCTACCCCAGACTTTCTATTGCCTTTGGGATAAAATGCAAACTCATCTGTTTTGCATCTGAAGTTCTTTACATCTACCTCCAGTCTATCTTTACAGATTTTTTTGCATATTATTCCCCAAGATGGACTCCCAGCTCCAGTTATATTGATTTAATTGCTGGCCTGAGTACACAACATTGCATCTCCCACCTCCATGCTTTAACAAAGATTCTTCTCCACTCTTGGAATACTTCCTCCTCACCTCCATTTCTTAGGATCTTTCACCCCCTCTAAGGCAAATCTCAATTGGCACCTCTTTCAAGAGTCTTGTCAGAATCCTCAGTTGTTAAGGTTCACTTACAAATTACTATGTTTATAGTATTAATATGTATGTTGTATTTTGTATTTTTCTATATTTACTTATTATTGAATTATTTGTGAATATGTTCTATCTGCCTGATAAGATGCATGTTAGTTGATGGGAGGAATAACCTTTATACAATCCCCAGTTCCAAAGACAGTACCTGGCAAAGAATAAGAAGTTAATATTTATGTTTCTGGATTCTCTTGTGCTGTACGTCCCATAGAGAAATCCTTGGTACTGAGCTTTGCTTCAAATTAGCTGAGTTCTTGAATTCAAACACAACTAAGGGGTTTGTGTCAAAATCCATGGGACTCTGACAATGTGGGTCAGAAAATCTCTGAAATTCAAATAGTTCAGACTCCAAATCAGTTTCTTATGATATGAAAGATGATATTGATGCAGAGAAAACTAGGTATGGGAGTGATGAGACCCTGACCTTCAACTTCATTTGGGCTTGCATTGCTTTTGGTGAGGCAGCCAGGGAGCATAGTCCCTAGAAGACCACCCAAAAGAGACCACTTCCCAAGAGGCACAATCTCCAATGAGAGACTTGGGTCATTCCCAGGTCACCATCCCCATCCATGGACTCTAGGAGAGAATTTAAGGAGATCTAAGGAAGGAGTTGGTACCTTTTACCTTCCAGTCTCCTGCTGAACCCTGGCCAGCTAGCCTGGTCAATTCAACCAGCAACCCATGTGGTCTTCTCTTTAAACTTTTTTTAACTTGACTATTACTTTCTTAATATGCTGTAACTTCCTTTAATAAATCTCTATCTTCTTTCCAAAATCTGCATTCCTGAGTCTGTTGGGGTAGAACCAAACCTAAGAAACAAATCAACGGCAACAACATTTAAACATGTTTGTATATTCTATTGCTTGAAAAGCTTTTGGTGCTATTAAATCTTTCTACTTACATCAAGACAAAATTAATTTTAGTTTACTTTAATTTAAAAATATTAATTTTGACATAGGAGAAATAGGAGGGCTAAAGAAATTGATATCCTAAATCCAAAAAAGGATAGGATTCATGGACCTCTGTCCAAGTATAATTATTTTCTCAGAAAGATTATTCCTTGAAAAACAACTGCAATACAAATTACTTTACATGTCCATACTAATAAATGGCAACAGTCTGTACTGAACCGATGACACCAAAATTTCATTCCCTGTGTTATTTAAGCAAAGAAAATTTTCTTGAATACAGGAAATCTGTAATGACATCTGCAGCAAAGTATAATAGATTTATATGGAAAATGGTGTTTAGGATGAGAAAGCTTTCATCCTTTGAAAGGATATATTAATGCCTCATCCTATCACAGCACCAACTGTGGAACTGTTGGCTATGACTCAGTTTTAGGTTCTGTTAGCACACCCAGGTGTGTTGCTGAGTCCATCTGCTAAAAATAGAGAGGATGAAAAGGAAATCAGGAGAAAAAGGGATTACTGCTTTTTGAACATTCCTTTTAGAAATGAGAAGCTTCTTTTAGAATCTTTTGGCAGCTATTGGACATTTAGCCTGGACTGGCATAAATGTTAATTGAATCACAGCTAATAAAGCAATGTTTCATTAAATTTAATTGACTATTCTCAGCAGTCAATGCCATAAACTCAAAGATAAGGTAAAGTTTTTCTCATCTGAATTGTTATTAAAAATAGTAATGCATTCAAGTGATGATAGAGATTCTGGAAAAAATGTAATGCCCAAGTTATTAAAGATTCTACAGACTCTTAAATTTTAGGACAAATGGACAAAAGCTGCATAATGAAATTCATTAACCCCAGGGTCTTCCATTAGAGAAGATATATATTGGGTTCCAATAAATTATTATTGAATATTGCTTTTACAAATATCTCATCATTAAGACATTCTTCAAAACTATGAATGAGGACCTGATTTAATTACTAGAAGTTGTGGCCTTCCCTTTCCATCCATTAAAGAAACTGCAAAAGAGCTGCATTTTATATACTTGGTTTCATCAGACTAGGTACTCTAAGAAAGGAATAAAAACCATATGAATAATTTACATTTGACTCTCAATGGTCCAAATTAAGTAGAGTCTGGCTAAATGAAATTCATTTTTGTTTTTGTTCTATACTTATTATTTCATTGGTCTTTCCTCTGTTAATGACTCCTTATTTATTCTATATGTACCTTGCTTTGTATAAATTTGTTTATATGTTGACTCCTCTAATAGATTATGAGTTCCTTGAGGTCAGGGACTGTATTTTACTTTTTGTGTATTCCCAGTGCTTATCAAAGTGACACACATGGTAGGAATATAATAAATGTTTATTAATTGATTGATTGGTTGTGGCAAACTCTCACAGCATAATTTTCCTCTACTGATCCAAATCATGAATTTATAGTCTTAAATACACACACACACACACACACACACACACACACACACACACACACACATTGTCTCTGCTGCTTCTAGTCATCTGAGTCTTAGCTTTTGCTATTCTGGAGCAATCATAACAATCTCAGCTAATTCCCCAGTCATTGCTTTTAGTGTGAGTTCTCAGCCACATGGGCAGGTGACTAATAAGCTAGGCAGAGTTCTATATAAAGAAGCTTAACAACTAACACTGATGGAAAACACTCAGGGAAAATTATTTTTTATGTCATTTTTTAGTGTCATTAAATGGCCCTCCTAGCAGTATAGTAAGCACCAAAGGTTTGTTTATGGGTAGAAGTTGGAATGGGCAGTAAGGCTGTGCAGGGGATAAGAGTACAGACCTGGAGCCAGGAAAATCTGAGTTTAAGTCCAACCTCTGAGACTTACTAGCTATGTGACACTGGGCAAGTCATTTAACTTCTATACCTCAGTTACTCACGGTAAAGTGGAGACATATTGGAGAAGAAAAAGGCAAATCATTTCAGTATCTTTACCAAGAAAACCCCAAGGACAACACCTATAGGTCCATGTAAAGTGGAATGACTGAACAACATCCTAGTATGTCTTGTATTCTTATCACATCCTACTTTTCAGACCTGTCTAAAATTTAGGAATATGATAACTCTGTCCCTAAGGTCCTCATCTTAGAAATGAGTTTCTGGATTTCATGAAGAAATGCCACTCCCCTTAACTTTATTAAGCTATTTGATTCCTTTTGGTAATGGAATATTAATAGAGGATAAAATGAAGCCTGGATTATATGCAGTACTCAAGAAGATTGTGTACAAGTTTTTGAATGCCTCTATTAAAACAAATTGCTTTCCTCTGCCTCCATAGGCCAATGAGAATATCTTGAATGAATAGAAATTGACAGACAAGGAGTTTTTCATGTTAGCAATTTAAAAAATTACTAGCAATTTTCAACGTGTCAAATATATCAAGAAATTTAAAAACATTAAATTTCATTATCCTTTTATGAAATAAGCTTTTTTCCTGAGATGAAAATAAAATTTAGGGTACCTTGAGAGGAGCCTTTGCTCTTCTTTTTCAAAATTTTTCCGGCAGCAAAAGCATCTTTTGATTCTAGACTATTTCTTTCAAGTTTTCAGAAATTCTGGTGATCAATAGGTTTCCCTGAGAATTGTTGTGAAGAAGCACAATGTCACCCTTGATTAGTACAGTGGACTCTTCAGCTGGAGTCTGAACTCTGCCACTAACTAGTTGTGTAACCATGAAGAAGTCGTTTAACTTGTCTGGGCCAGTTTGATATAGTGGCTGACATAAAAAGAATATATTCATGGACAGACTCCATGTTCACACAGTATTTGAGACTAAGAGGAACCCATTTTCTCTAAGAATTTCCTGAAAGCAAGGGACTAAGAAAAACTCTCACTTTCTCTTAGTCTTTTGCTTTCAGATAAATTGTCAGCTGTGTAGGAGCTGTGCACCATGGCAATGTCACCCAGTACACACTAGGATTAAGTGGTAACAACTCCCAATGCAGGTCATTTAAAAGACACTAATACAGTCAGTAGACATGAGCACAGGGAGGGGAAGAGAGGAGAGAGAGAGAGAGAGAGAGAGTCACAAAAGGTAGTTGTGATGAGAACATTCTGTAGACAGAAACACAGGCATCAAGAGTTATACTGATATAAGTAGAGACAATGGAGAAGGCAAAGTCATGGAAAAACCAGTTGAGAGTTAGGAAACTGCTCTCTTAAAGCTAAGCTCTACACTTGCTAGTTAACATATTGAGATGGAATGAGAAATAACTAAGCAGAAAAAATATTTGACACTAATCTAAGAGTTTAAACTAACATAGCCCTCTCCTGCTGTGTTGAAAATACAGAAAATAATTTGGGAAAAATTACAATCTGATTAAATTCTTGCTATTGTTGCATTCTGTTTCTAATAAGTATATTTTCCTCTATTTCGCATGCCAATCTAGCAAGAAACTGGCAAAAAAATCATTGAGTAAGGGAGATCTTTCGAATTAAATAGACAATGACCCAAAATAACACATTAAGTTTGGGAACTAGGGAAGAGACCTTAAAGTAGTATAGAAATCTGGAATGGACAATCTCAACTGACAACCTTGATAAAATTGCTTGACATCTCTGAGCCTAAGTTTTTGCTGTTGTTTAGTCATTTTCAGTTATTTCCAATTCTTCATGATACCCTTTTGGGAATCGACTTGGCAAAGAAATTGAAGTAGTTGGATAGAGCGCCGGTCCTGGAGTCAGGAGTACCCGAGTTCAAATCCAGCCTCAGACACTTAATAATTACCTAGCTGTGTGGCCTTGGGCAAGCCATTTAACCCCATTGCCTTGCAAAAACTAAAAAAAATTGAAGTAGTTTACAATTTCCTTCTCCAGCTCATTTTTAAGATGAGGAAACTGAGGCAAACAGGGTCAAGTGATTTGCCCAAAGTCACACAACTAGTAAGTGTCTAAGGTCAGATTTGAACTTAAGAATTTAAATCTTTCTGACTCCAGATCCAGTGATCCACTTATCTGCCCTGTGCCTAAATTTATTTTGTTATAAACGCTGACTAATAATACTTGTAAGGCACTGATCTCTCAGGGTTTGAGAAGCTTTGCAAACTTCAAAGTACTCTATAAAATTGTCATTGTTGCTATTATTGCTGTTGTTGTTAGCAATGATGAAAGAGGAAAAGGAGAAAAAGAAGAAAAATCTAAACTGACTTTATTGAGGACAACTTGAGATTTACTTGGAGTTTAGTATTTGGATAATGATTGAGATAGGGTTTTAGTATATTAGATAACTGGATTCTAAGTTTCGGAATACTCAGACCCCTGAACTAGCATAGCACTGGAACTGATAACAAAAATATGTGTTCAAATGTGCTTATCAGTAAATCACAGAGAGGTAACTTCTCTGATATGTATGACACTCCCACCGGGGATTACATTATATAACATATGATGGATTGTTGAGAGGTTATTTTCCAATCACTTTCTGACCCTTAATACCAATGGATAGCCTTTGTCACTGGTTCCTGAGACCCCTAGTAAATAAATGGTTACCTCCTCTATATGTTATATATATGTGTGTGTGTGTGTGTGTGTGTGTGTGTATACATATATACATATATATATATATATATATATGTATATATATAATGTATTTAAAATCTCAGTTGGTATTTACAACAGTCCTTTTTATATATTGTCCCCATTTTACAAATGAGGTAACTGAGGCTGAGATAAGTTAAATGACTTGCCCTAGGTCACATAGTTAATAAGTGTATGAGACAGGATGCAAACTAAGATCTGCCTCATTCAACTAACTACTGTATCACCTAGCTACCTCTTATATCATCATGGATTGAAGATGGTCCTGGGTTCTTGAAGGCTATTCAGGTGAAGCTCAAGGTCTGATAGCATATAGTAAGCTAAAAAGCCTTTAACTACAAATTGGAGCTTATATGTCTAAAACACATTCTAGCTAATTTTGGAGAGCTGTATTGCTAGTTTGGTTGTGGGTGCTAAATTTTTCAATCATAACAATTCTCAAAGACAGTGAACTAAGTCATGAGGGTTTGTGATTTGTAATAGTCTGGGTAAAAAGCACTGCATCAGTGAAATTACAGATCCAGTAAGTACTAAAATAAATATTAAGGTGAGGAGGAGGAGGGTAAAGAATTAGGTCATTCAAAGTCACATAAGGAATGTTTCTTTTCACTCTTAAATTGATATTGCAATATTCTCAGAGCTTCTTTAAAAAGAAGGGAAACACTTAGTCCACCAGGACTAAAAAGATTCAGATGAATGATTGCTAAGGGGTAGAATCTGGGGAAAACAAAGCAAAACCAAAGAACCAAGCAAAACTTAATACGAATTAAAACTATATAGAATAGCACAATACTTACCTTTCCACTAAGACAATTTACTGTTTTAAATATTAAATCAATTGATTACCCTTACATTTACTTTATGGATAATTCTTGTCAAAGGGTTTGAAGCAACAGTAGTAATTGTGGTTCCAAATCTGAATTCATTCAATACCCATCCTTGGATTCCTACTGACCTGGGATCAATTTATGACTCTGAGAACTCCTAACTGTATTTATCTTGGGTAAATCTGTTTTCATCTCTGAACTTCTACTTTCTTATCTGTAAAATGATAATAATACTACTATACTACTATACTAATACTACTATAATGGTACCAACCTCCCAAGATGAGTATAAGACTCAAAAAATGATGCATATAATGGAATATTCAAATGTCAGAGTGTTGTGTAAATGTTCACTTTTTACTGGGATCGTCCCATTGCCACATTCATACCACCTAATTTTGATTCTAAAAAAGAACAAAATATTGTTTCTGTTCACAGGCATCAAAGTCTCAGCAGCTTGTACTCAGGTCCCCAGAAAACTGGTGATAACATCTCCGAGGCAACTATTAAGACAGGCCTAAGGACCACAGGAAATTGAATAATGAGAAAAGACAGGAGAAGTTTGATTTTGTACCCTCTGGTTCAGGCCTGAACATCAAAGCCCTCAACAAACCTCTATGTGACAAAACAAAAGTAGTTGTTCTTATAGCTATATTAAACAAAATTAGAATGTTACTTCTGATGAAATTCTTTTTTTAAGAAAGATTTTATTTATTTTGAGTTTTACAATTTTCTCCCCCATTCTTGCTTCCCTCCCCCACCCCTACAGGAGGCATTTTGTTAGTCTTTATATTGTTTCCATGGTATACATCAATCTCAGTTGAATGTGATGACACAGAAATCATCTGATGAAATTTTTGATGTTACTTTTCAGATAGGTTGCTTCATTTTCCAGAATCACTCAATCTCAGAGTTGAGAGACCAGATGTTGTCTAGTATGGATCATATCTGAGCAAAAAAATCCAGTCGTAAGCCTAAGCATCTGTAGTAACTTCAACTGCTCCTTATATGACATCATCTCAAAACCCCTTCTCTACTTTGCTTGCCATCTTCAAAAATCAAAGGGCTTCCTAAAATGTACTCCAAAAATAGTAAATTTATTCTAGTTATGATTGGGCCAGGGCAGAATGTGTGATTGTCACTTCCCTATCAATCAACCAACTAATCAATGAATATTTACCAAGTGCCTACTAAATTGCAGGGACTGTGCCAAGAACTGGAAATAGAAAACTAAAAGGATAGTCATTAACTCAAGGAGTTATAAACTTAAACTTACTTGTAATAGTCCTTATTCTCAGGCTCTATGCTTGTCTTTTTTCAAATGTCTTTTTATTTATTTTTTCCAACTACATGTAATGATAATTTTCAGCAATCTTTTTTTGCATGGTTTTGAGTTTTCCCTTTTCCTTCCTCCTTCCCTTTTCTCTCCCCCCCCGACTGAAAGCAATACAATATAGATGCATATTGATCTATAAGCTTGTCTTAATGCAGTCTGATATAATATTAACGCTGTTTTGGTTGCCAAATGACACTGTTAACAGAGATTGAGCCTAGAGACCACTAAAACCCCCAGATCTTTTTAAGACAAACTGCTATCTAATCACATTTCCCACATCTTGTCCTTATTTAATTTATTTTTTGACCCAATTATAAGACTTTACCTGATTAAATTTTGTCGTTAAGAGTCAACCAAGTGTCAATATCTTCATACATATGTTTCTGATATAATAGAGATACAAATTGCATATATATAGACATATATTATATCTGTGTTTATATATAATTCATATATAAATATGCTCTATTGCATATATATATGTATATGTCTATATATTGTACATGCATAGATGTATACTTATATCTTTTTTGGTCTACTTCTTAAGATTAAATTATATTTTTCATAATCACATATAAAAACATTTTAACATTTGCTTTTTAAAATTTTGAGTACCAAATTCTTACCATCCCTCCCTACCATCCTCCTCATTGAGAAGTTAAGCAATTTGATATAGGCTATACATGTGTAGTCATAAAAAACATATTTACATATTAGTTATGTTATAAAAGAAGACACAGATTAAAACAAAATAAGAAAAATAAAGTTTAAAATGTTTCAATTTGCATTCAGACTCCATTCATTCTTTCTGTGGAGATAGATAGCAATTTTCATCATAAATCCTTTTGGGAAAACTACTCTGAAATTGAATTGTTTCCATTTGTTTTTGTTGTTGTTGTTGTTTTTAATTTATTTTAAGGCAAAGGGGTTAAGAGCATCTTGCCCAAGGTCACACAGCTAGGCAATTATTAAGTATCTGAGGTCTGATTTGAACTCAGGTCCTCCTGACTCCAGGAACAGTATTCTCTCAACTGTGCCACCAAGCTGCCCCATTTCCACTAGAATTGTTTTAGAAAGATTCTGAAGATCACTTGGCAAAATAAAGTAGTGGACACTGAGGTTCTTCCTTCAGCTGTACTGTCAAGCCCTCAAATTCTATTGCAGAACATAACCAATGAGTTAGCCACATTGCTCAAATGTTTCCAAAGGATTGTCTGCTAAAGGATTATTTTACAGAAAACTCAAACAAGGCAAGTGCTCATATGGAAGATCACTATTGATCTTCACACTTCAAGAAAATAAGATCTTTAGTAACTGCCCTCCATTTCATCCTAAATTGATGCTATATAAACAGAAAATGAAAATGTTCTTTTTCTCATTCTAATTTTAGTAAGGACATTGCTGAAAATTCTAATGATATAATCTATTTCTATAGTACTTTAATCAATATCTAAATCACAACTTCAATTTCTAAGCCAGATGAACAGACATTAGATATTTGTAACTGAGCCAAAATTTGATTGACAACTTAAAGATTTAAAAAGTGTCATAATATTTTTGTTTCCTGATATATCCAGATTCATGTTATGTCTTTAAAATAAATTAATAAAAAATAATAATATTTCTGGAATAATGTCTGAAAATCTGCATAGCAACTGAATAGCTGATTGATTTTTAGATTAAGGAGTCAATTCAAAAGTAAAATAAATATTTGCTGAATGCTGAATAATGAGATTTCTTTGGCATTTTCATTAATGAAAATTCTATCAAAATGATCCATAAATAGAAGAAATTTATAAGCAGGGGGGAAAAGCACTGTATTTGTTCCAACAAGATGATTACAAAAATATATTTAGTTTTCATCTTCAAACTCTTGGCTTGGCTAGTTTTCTGGATAAATGTGCCCTGCAATTTTCCTTTTTTCTTCCTATTTTAAAAAGTTTGAGTGGAAAATATACTCTATTAGTAGAACCATGTGACACAGACAATAAACTATCTAGAATGGATATATGGTGAGTATCAGAAGTTAAAAGAGCTGCTCCTCTTTAAAAAAAATGCTCTTTTTTTAAAAAAAAATTCTTTTCTCTAAGGACTTCTGGCTAAGATGGCAGAGAGGAGTCAGGCACTGTGCTAAGTTCTCCTGGCTTTCCCTCAGAACTAATATGAAATGAGCCTCTTAACAGAATTCAAATATACAAAATCCAGAGAAGAACAAAGGAAAAGAACAGCTATCAACAAGGTCTGTCTCAGGGGAACATGGGTGAGCTGGGGACAGAGAGCAGAGTCAGCAGAGGGGCAGTGGGGTAAGATCTGGACTAACCTCAGAACAGCCATGGAAGCTTTTGGCTTTGTAATCAGGTAGGAGAATTCCAGCAAGGTTGGAGGGAGAGCTCCAGCACAGCTAGACATCAATCTGGTCAGCTCCTCTGACTGGAAGGCCAGGGTCCCAGGTGATATTTTCAGCAGAGTCTCCTGGTTTCCAGTTGAAACTACCCCCCCCATCCCTGTGAAAGAAAGGAATTCTTCCCAGAACAAACACAGTAACAACCTGCCCAGGCAGCAGATCTCTCAGTACTGAGTGAATAATAAGATTAACTAAGTAGCCTGAGGGCCCAGCCCACATTCTTAAAGGAATTAGACCCTGCTGCCCCCCCCCCCCTTAGGGAGTGGGCAACAAAGCAAGGTTACAGACACTCCAGAGAAGGCCTCTAGCATCTCTTAGTGGTCAGCCCACTCAGAGTTTTTAAATCCAGTCAGCAAAGCCTCCAAGGTTTTCAAAAGCAAAGGTCTGTGAACTGGTTCCTCCCCCCCAACATGAGATCCTAGGAAAACAAAGAAAGGTCAGCAGGAGGGGGGGGGGTCCATTGAAAACTACCTTGAAGACAAAGACCATGACACAGAAAGAACTAGAACTTCTGTGAAGAATATGAATTGGTCTCCAGCCCAGAAAGACTTCTTAGAAGAGATCAGGAAGGAGTTAAAAAACCAACTGGAAAAACTGGAAAAAGAAACCCAAGAAAAAATAAACACCTTACAAAAGAAAATTAACATCTTGCAACAAGAAAATAATTCTCTCAAAACCACAATTGGGCAAATGGAAAATTCCTTCAAAAAGAGAATTGACCAATTGGAAAAGGAGTTGCAAAAGATAAATGAATAAAATTCTTCTCTAAAAAAAAAGAATGGAATCCATGGAAACTAATGACCTGATAAGACAACAAGAATAAAAAAAAAATAGAAGAAAATGTAAAATAACTCATCAGAAAAACTACTGATCTATATAATAGATCCAGAAGAGACAACTTAAGAATCATTGGGCTTCTTGGACACATTGAATATAAAAAAAGCTTGGATCAATAATTCAAGATCTTTTGAAGGAAAATTACCTTGATATCATGGAACCAGAGAACAAAATAGTTATTGAAAGTATACATCAATGCCCTCCTGAAAGGGATCTCAAAATGAAAACACCAAGGAATATTGTGGCCAAATTTTAGAACTACCAGATGAAAGAGAAAATCCTGCAAGTAGCCAGAAAGAAAATATTTAGATACAAAGGAGCCACAATAAGCATTGCACAGGACCTAGCTGCATCAATATTAAGGAATCAAAGGGCCTGGAATAAGATATTCTGAAGAGCAAGGAAGCATGGAATGCAGCCAAGCATCCACTATCAGGCAAAACTGAGCCTTCTCTTCCAGGGAAAAGATGGACATTTAATGAACTGGGGGACTTCCTACATTTCCTGATGATAAGATCAGAGCTAAACAGAAAATCTGAACTTTAAACAGGAGACCCAAGAGACACATGAAAAGGGGGAGAAAAAGGGAGAAGAATGGGATGAACTCTTCCATAAAACATAAGTGAATAGAAAAAATGGATTAAAAACCAGAATCCTATAATATGCTGCGTACAAAAAATTGATTTGAATGAGAAAGATACATATAGCGTGAAGGTAAGAGCTTGGAGCAGAATGTATTTTGCTTCAGTTGAAGTGAAAAAGACAGGGGTAGCAATCCTTATCTCAGACAAAGCAGCTGCTAAAATATATTTCATTAAAAGAGATAAGGAAGGAAACTATATCCTCTTAAAAGGTACCATAGACAATGAAACAATTTCAATACTAAATATATGTGCACCAGCTGGTATAGCATCCAGATACTTAGAGGAGAAGCTGAATGAGCTACAGGAAGACATAGACAGCAAAACTCTACTAGTGGGAGATATTAACCTCCCTCTCAGATTTAAATAGATCTAACCATAAAATAAACAAGAAGGAAGTTAAGGAGGTAAATAGAATGTTAGAAAACCTAGAAATGATAGACCTTTGGAGAAGATTGAATGAGGATAGAAAGGAAAATACTTTTTTTCTGAAGTATATGACACTTACACAAAAATTGACCATGTACTAGGGTATAATATAATAATAATCAAATGGAGAAAGGTAGAAATAGTGAATACTTCCTTCTCAGATCATAATGCAATAAAAATCATGTGCGATCAAGGGCCATGGAGAGACAGACCTAAAACAAATTGAAAACTAAATAACCTCATTTTAAAGAATGAGTGGATCAAGCAACAAATTATAGAGAACTAATAATTTCATCCCTGATAATGACAATAATGAAACAACATACCAAAACTTATGGGATACAACCAAGGCAGTTATTAGGGGATATATTTTTTAACTTATAACTGCTTACATTAATGAAATAGAGAAAGAGGAAATCAATGAACTAAGCATAAAACTATAAAAAAGAAAGAACAAATCAAAAACCCACAATTAAATACCAAATTAGAAATTCTAAAAATTAAAGGAAAAATTAATAAAATTGAAAGCAAGAAAACTATTGAACTAATTAATAAAACCAAAAGTTAGTTTTAGGAAAAAAACAATAAAATTGATAAATCTTTGGTTAATTTGATTTTAAAAAGAACAAAGAAAACCAAATTACTCATATCATAAATAAAAAAATGAACTCACCACAAATGAGGAGGAAATTAAAGTAATAATTTGGAATTATTTTGCCCAACTATGTGCCACTAAATTTGATAATCTAAGTGAAATGGATGAATATTTGTGAAAATATAAGTTGCTCAGGTTAAATGAAGATAAAATTAAATAACTAAATAACCTTAACTCAGAAAAAGAAATTCAACAAGTTATCACTGAACTCCATCAGAAAAAATCTCCAGTGCCAGATGGATTCATAAGTGAATTCTATGAAGCATTTAAGGAGCAATTGGTTCCAATTCTATATAAACTCTTTGGAAAAATAGGTGCAGATGGAACTCTGTCTAACTCCTTCCATAACACCATTATGGTGCTGATACCTAAACCAGGAAGAGGCAAAACAGAGAAAGAAAATGATATACCAATTTTCCTAATGAATATGGATGCAAAAATCTTAAATAAAATCTTAGCAAAGCAATTACAACAAGTTTCACTGGGATAATACACTATGACCAAGCATGATTTATCCCAGGTATATAGGGTTGATTCAATATTAGGAAAACTGGTAGCATAATTAACTATATCAATAACACAACTAACAGAAATCATATTATACCAATAGATGCTATAAAAGCCCTTGACAAAATATAACACCCCTCTCTACTAAAAATACTAGAAAGCATTGTTCCTTAGAATGATTAGCAGTATCTATCTGAAACCATCAACAAGCATTATATGCAATGGTAATAAGCTAGAGGCATTCCCAATAAGAGAAGGGGTGAAACAAGAATGCCCATTATTACCACTACTAATCAATATTGTATTAGAAATGTTAACTTCTGCAATAAAAGAAGAAAAAGAAATTGAAGGAATTAGAAATGGTTAGGAAGAAATAAAACTTTTACTCTTTGCAGATGACATGATGGTATACCTAGAGAATTCAAAAAAATCATCTAAAAAAACTACTAGAAATAATTAGCAACTTTAGCAAAGTCATAGGATATAAAATAAACCCACATAAATCTCAGCATTTCTATATATTAATAGCAAGATATAGCAGCAAGAGCTAGAAAAAGAAATTCCATTTAAAGTAATTTCAGACAATATAAAATACTTGGGAGTCTACCTGCAAGGCAGAAATCAGAAACTCTATGAAAACAACTATAAAGCACTCTTCGCACAAATAAAATCAGATTTAAATAACTGGGCAAATATCAATTGCTCGTGGATAGGCTGAGCTAATATAATAAAAATGACAATTCTCTCTAAGTTAATCTACTTATTAAGTGCCTTAGCAATCATACTGCCAAAAAATTATTTTAAAATGAGCTAGAATTAAATTAAAGGAGATCTCACTAAATTCATACAGGGAAACAAAAAGTCAAGAATATTCAGATATTTAATGAAAAAAAAAGTGCAGAAGAAGGTGGCTTAGTCTTACCAGATCTAAAATTATACTATAAAGCATCAGTTATCTAAACTGTCTGGTATTGGCTAAGAAATAGAGTAGTCGATCAGTGGAGTAGATTAGGTGCAAAAGAGACAGCAGGAAATGATTATAGTAATCCACTGTTCGATAAACCCAGGGTCCAGCTATGGGGATAAAAACCTAAATTTAGAAGTTAGTATGGCAGAAACTTGGATTAGACCAGCATCTCATACCCTGTACCAAGATAAGAACAAAAAGGGTACAGGATTTAGACATAAAAACCACTATTACAAACAAACTAGGAGATCAAGGAATAGTTTACTTGCAGATCAATGGACAGGGAAGCAAAAGGAAGAGATGGAGAACATCATTAAAAACAGATGATAATGACTCCATTTAAAGTCACATATAATTTTGATTTCATTAAATTGAAAAACTTTTGCACAAACAAAACCACTGTAACTAAGATCAAAAGAAATGCAGTAAATTGGGGAACAATTTTTTACAACTATTTTACAACAAATGACTCATTTAAATATATAGAGAACTGAGTCAAATTTATAAAAAAAAAAAACAAGCTATTCCCCAGTTGACAAATGGTCAAGGATATGCAAAGGCAATTTACAAATGAGAAAATCAAAGTTATCCATAGTCATATGAAAAATTACTCTAAATCTTCACTGACTAGAGAAATGCAAATTAAAGCAGCTCTGAGGTACCATCTCACACCTATCAGATTAGCCAATATGACCAGAAAGGACAATGATCAATGTTGGAAAGGATGTGGGAAATCTGGGACACTAATACATTGTTGGTGGAGCTGTGAACTCATCCAACCTTTCTGGAGAGCAATCTGGAATTACACCCAAGGGCAACAAAAATGTGCAAACCCTTTGATCCAGCAATACCACTACTGGGTCTATACCCTGAAGAGATCATACAAAAAGGTAAAAACACTTGAACAAAAAATATTCATAGCAGCCCTATTTGTGGTAGCAAAGAATTGGAAATCAAGTGAATGACCATCAATTGGGGAATGGCTGAACAAATTGTGGTATATGTATGTTATGGACACTATTGTTCTATAAGAAACCAAGAGGGATGGGAATTCAGGGAAGCCTGGAAAGATTTGCATGAAGTGATGCTGATCGAGATGAGAAGAACCAGAAGAACGTGGGGGTGATGATCAATCTTATTAGACTTGTCATTCCATCAATGCAATAATAAGGGACAATTTTAGAGTGCTTGTGCTGGAGAATACAATCTGTACCCAGAGAAAGAACTGTATCCCATATACTACATAAGTTTTCTATCTCTACTATTTTTTCTACTCAAGGATATGATTTCTCTTCTAATACATTCAATTTTGATTGATGTATAGCATAGAACCAATGCAAAGATTATCAGACTGCCTTCTGTGGGGGGATGGGGGGAGGGAAGGGAGGGAGAGGAAAGACTGTACAATTCAAAACCTTTTAGAAAATGATGGGTACAAACTACTATTGTATATAATTGGAAAATAAAATATTAATTAAAAAATAAATTATTTTTCAAAATTCTAAAAATTTATTTTCTCTTTGGAAAGGATTATGATGGAGTAAAAATGTTCAGAATTTAAAGCCAGAGTGCCACAGTTCATTTCTTGGCT
Organism: Macrotis lagotis; assembly: GCF_037893015.1. Classification (NCBI taxonomy): domain Eukaryota; kingdom Metazoa; phylum Chordata; class Mammalia; order Peramelemorphia; family Peramelidae; genus Macrotis; species Macrotis lagotis. Next base: position 128,264,577 of record NC_133662.1, on the reverse strand, counting down.
CTGCTATATACTCCCTGAATGGTGAACTTAAGCAAGTCACTTAAGTTCTCTGGGACTCAAGTTTCTCATGTGTATATTGCTGGGGATTGGGGTCAGATGACCCTAAATGCCTTCTGCCTCTAGATCTATGATGAGCCTGCCTTTCCATCCACCAACAATGATGATAATGATGAGTCAAACAGCCAAGATGCAGAAAATGCAAAAGCAGGGAAGCTAAATAATTAGTTTCTAAATCAGAATATTTCAATATTAGGAGTTTTAAACATCATTTAGTCCAATTCCTTTCATTTTACAGATGATAATGACTCCATTTAAAGTCACAGCAGCAGATCAAGACTTAAACTCAATCATCCAAATCTAAAACTGTTTCCACTTTCTCCTTAAGGATAAAATAATTTGGGGCAGCTAGGTGGCGCAGTGGATAGAGCACCAGCCCTGGAGTCAGGAGTACCTGAGTTCAAATCTGGCCTCAGACACTTAATAATTACCTAGCTGTGTGGCCTTGGGCAAGCCACTTAACCCCATTGCCTTGCAAAAAAAAAATCTAAAATAAAAGAATAAAATAATTTACTTACTGGAAACCCTTAAACCTTACTTAATCCATTGAGGTGAATAAAAAAAAAGAGGTTTGATCTAGTAGAATAAGACTGGATTCAGAATGAAAGGAAAGAGTTTTAAACCCACATCTGTTGCTCAATGTCAGGTTAATTTTGTATATACAATCTCACCCCCAGGCAGACTTAGTAGATTCTTGAAGGATAGGCTTCTGATATTGTATATGTGTCCATGATTCCTGATTGCCTAAGATTTCTTTGAAAAGGAAGAATCAGAAAATAGGAATTGGGAATGGAAGGGTCCCACCCCACCCCCAGCTATGAAAATATAATTCAACATGCCTCTTGATTTCCAGTATCTGTACCCTAAGAGCCTGCTTGGAGAAGACTTCTTGAGTGAGACTATCCTCTCCCAAGTTATGTTCAGATTTCATCTCATTCCCTTGTCACAGAGTCTACTTTATTCTTGTGCTTTTTGTCACCTAAACTAATCTGCATAGCATCCCTTACTGCTATTTCATTCGATTACTTTGATAAATTTTTGTTTACCATCTATAATTATCTTTGACCTTCAACATATGGCCCTTCAGGTTTGGAGCCAAATTATTTGACTCCCCCCTTCTAAGCAATCAGGGACAGCAAAGAATCACATCTCTAGATGAGATGAAAATTTTATCTTTCTTATCTCAATACCCTTCTTGAAGATAGAAAAGTTCAAATTATTCAAGATTCAAACTCAACCTAAATCCAATGCTGTTTCCATCATTTCCCTATGGACAAGACAATTCCATACCTGAAAATTTACAAAAAAGTTTTCTTAATTTGACTAATTAGGAACCATTACACTGAATTCAAGAAGGGGGATGAGGAAGTCATTGCCAGTCATGACTGTCCTCCTACTTCCCACAAAGATATTGGAATTCCAATATCTTGAAAAATAAGGAATGAGGCATTTCAGGAATATTGATAAATTTTGGTTACATAGACCCTTATATTACATATATAAAATGTACTGGATGATCTTTGAGTCTTTTCTAGCTCTAAGTATATGATTGATCATTCTACTAAAATATAGACAGACATAGTTATATACACACATATATACTTTTATATACATGTTTATAAGTAAGCATGCTTTACATTTATCACTAAATATAGTAGAGCTGTCTAACATTGATCATACATATATAGATTGATATATGTGTGTGTATATGTCTATGTGTATATATAAACTTACCAAGTTTATTGTCAAAGAGAACTAAAACCTGAAAATTCAACAATCAAGTAAGTGAATTTTCTATAACGCACTAACTGTGGATGTTAATATGTTTTCTAGGCTCCACTTCCCAATTTGGTCCCTCGAAATATATGCCTATTCTACTGTACTAGTTTGTTTTTTTTAAAAAAAATTGATTCAGCAGTCTTAAATATTATTTCACATGTTCTTTTTCAACAAAATGCATTCGATCTATATATTCAAATCACTCAAATTTCCTAGAACCTAAAAGGTTCTAGTTGAAATGGTACCTATTCATGCCATCATCCTCTCCTATGCCAGGCCACCCATATGATATCTCAATCTTCCTGTCTATAATCCTTTTCTCTTTCTTACCCAACGCTGAGCCCCCACCCCCTCTGCCAAATCCTACTCCTACCAGAGGAAACCCAGCAACTCTACTCCACTCTGACTCTTAGGTCTACTTAAATTGTTCTCCTCCGAGCTCCTTCCCCTTGATCAGACACCCAGATATTTTCTAAAGACTCTTAAGCCTTTCCATCCAGTCCGCTGCTATACTACCTTAGCCTCTTCAGAGTTTCCCATATATCTGACCTGAATCTATCATTTAAAACAAGGGAAAATAATAAGTGCCTAGGATGTGCCAGTATAGTATTTCATAAATATTATTAAATAATTCTAAGGTGATAGAATGTAGCAGTCTACATAAGTGTTAGCGATTATTAATATTTGACTTTCACAAAAATACTGCAAGGTAGGTGCTGTTGTTAAACTCATTTTACAAATGAGGAAATTGAAGCAGAATGAGGTTAAGTGACTCACCCAAGACCACCTAGCTAATAAGCATCTGAGGTCACATTTGAATTCAGCTCTTCCTGACTTCATACCCATTGCCCGGAACTAATTGTCTCTTTGTTTGTTGTCACCTCTAATTAAAAGGAGTTTCCAAAGAGTAGGGACTGCCCCTTTAGTTCATTCTTGAAAGATATAACAGGAAAAAAAAACCACAATCTATTTAATAATGCTAATTAAAATAATTAGGTTAGGCATGAAGGTGTATTCTCTTTAAAGAAATTATCAGGGTGGCTAGGTGGTGTAGTGGATAAAGCACCGGCCCTGGAGTCAGGAGTACCTGGGTTCAAATCCAGTCAGACACTTAATAATTACCTAGCTGTGTGGCCTTGGGCAAGCCACTTAAGCCCATTTGCCATGTAAAAACCTAAAAAAAAAAAATTCTCCACTATGATGGAAGAGATCCAGCACAGAGTCAAAGTGGATGAGGGATTTTCTATAGATGGTGAAGGCCTCTAGTGGATACTTCTTTTTGTAACTGACATCTACTCAAACATCCCCACAATTTCATAATTAAAGAAAATTTTAAAATTTGATTTAATATTTTACTAGAGAATCAAAAGCATGTTTGATCTACAGATGTTCTCTAGTTTTGCTCATAGTATCATTATTGACATTTATGGATATTAGCTACAATAGAAAAAACCTATTTTCCTCACAAAATGCACATAAAAAATTAAAAAACACCGCATAAATATTATAACCTTGAATGCCACCTAAATAATAGGAATTAATCACAGCAAAGATGATTGAATATGTTAAATGAGATAGCAGCCCTTCTGCACCCCCCCCAAAAATTTACATTATGAACAACCAACAGCATTTTCTATTGCAAAGGTATTATATTTTACTTCTTTGACAATGTATGAATATCTGCAGGTCAGAATTTTCTTTGGGAAAATTAGTCTATATCATTTATCATTTAACTTCATTTTTTTTTACATTTTACATTTCAAATGAAATTTTGTCTTACAAGTGAATGAATCACACATACAAACACACACACATACACACACACACACACACACACATACACACACAGGTTACTAACCATTATTATGAAGTCATTGAAGTTTCTTCAATATGAATAAAAACTATTCACCTACTCTGTGCTCTCCCTACCCCCCTAAAAAAATGTCATGCATGTTCCTTAGTGATATTTTCTATGCAAATGATTTCTCCCTTTTATGTCCCTTGATTGTGTATTTTTTCAGTTTATGAGTACTCCCTAACTGGTGATATGGAAACCCATGGAAGAGTATAATCCTGTGGGTATGGTGGGATCTTTTCTTGACACTTAATTTGCATTTTAAATGTATTCTATTTGTTTGACTTACTGAAAAGATCAGTTAACAAGTATTTATTAAGACTGTACTAAATTCTGAGGATACAAAGATAGTTAAAAACAGTTCCTGCTCTCAGAGAGCTCACTTCAGTCAGAGCATAGATACAATTTTGAGTGGATGCTAATCCACATTCACAAAGTACCTTGAAGGTGGAGAAGCATTCTGGAATCCGTAGAAAAGGGGATCTCCAGAAGTTCACATAAAAATAAAGCCAATAGGGGATCTATTATTTATTAGACATGAGCCTATTTTATATTAGCAGAGATACTAAAGATACCATGTTTTCTTTGTGCATACAAAGCATAAATCTAAAATTGCAGTAAATTTTATCTTAGGTTCTTATATTTGGTATTTTCAAGCTACTACTTTCATTTCCTGACCTTCCCAGTTTAAGGATCACCTAAGACGTGATATTAGTTTTATATTATGAAGAGAAAGGGCATACAGTTGGAAAGAGCATACTTCTGATAAAATAATAACTCATGGGAATCATAGAATGATAATTAAATCATCCAAGATTTTGCCTAACAAAGGCAGATAATTTTGTGTAAAATAGTAACAGATCATAGGCAGATAAAGTTTTCATTTTTCCAAGGATTCAGCTAAGCTCCAGACTTTTAGTCATGAACAGATTGAGAAATTTGGCTCAGAAAAAAGAAAAATGATATTTTTTTCATTTCAAACATAGCTGGTTCAAACACACTGACATGATGTTTCAACTTGTAATTAAAGTGGCATCAATTTTTTACAACCCAAAAGGTTCCAGCTGAGCTACTATTGCTACTTTTTCCACATCTGTGTAAATTGTTCAGTCAAATTTTCAGGTGCCCTTTGGAATTGATATCTGGGTTTTTTGGCGTGGCTAGAACTAGAGAGATCTGTTAATTAAAAATCACAAATGCTTTTACGGGTTTCATGGCTAGTCTAATTTCAGAATTATGTTTTCAAATGCATAAGGAAAAGCCAGCCAAAACAATGCGCTGAAAAGTGAAAAATTCAGTCAATCTCTTATTTTGTTTACAACAGTAAACAAACTCAAAATGAATGTTTGGTTTACTTTATAGAAATAAACCATTTGTACTACTATTATCTCAGCCTTTGTTTCTCTTCACAAAGTGTTGTTTACTTAATTACAAATGTGTGCTTTAAGGGGAAAAGTTTTATAATTTGACTGAGAGAGGGAAGAAGAGGAATTTTATAGAAAGTCCAAAAGACAGATGTTTTGAGATTACAGGTCCAACAAATCTTATGCAGCTGAGATTTGAATATTTTTCTTTTGTTCCCCTCACCCGACCCCACCCACTGGATTAGTTTATTAATTGTTTACTAACAATTAGTAACAATGTTCAAGGCATGTTAGCAAGTGTGGTGAGTTCTGGAAATACTAGGAAAGGCAAAACAGTCCTTGCTCTCAAGAATGAGAAGAGATGTTTATCACAGAGATCAACCACTCAATGAAGTCCTTGCTTTGCAAGTGAAATCACAGATCCCAAGACTGTGGAGTCTCTTTGTCTAATGTTGGGTTCTTCCTTGGTTAGTGGGGAGGGAGGGAGAGATTGAAAGAGTTTGTATTTATTTAGTAGTTGTTGAGTGGTTCACTTGTCTCCAACTCTTCATAGCCCTGTGGATCATAGTACACCAAGTCCTGTCCATGGAAGTTTCTTGGCAAGATAGCTTCTTTAACCATCTGTTTAATTGTTTAATGATCTGTAGCAATTCCATTGAATCAATTCCCTCTCCCCACTTTTTCAGTTTATGTTAAGTAGTCCTTGCTCTAGCCCTCACTTCTGAACTCAATAGTCAGGAATATTCTCTCCACATCTCTGAAAATTACTCAGTCAAATTTTCAGGTGCTCCTTTGAACTGATATCTGGATGTTTTGGCAAATCTGTTCCCCAAAATGGCATCATAAACCGTTCTGCTACCCTAAGTTCAAGCCCTGCCAAATTGTTTTTCTGCTCCATATGTGCCCTCAAGCTTCCCCAAGTAGGCAAAGAAGGCTTGTTTTACTGCCCATTACACATATATTAAAAAACACAATTTGATGTTTCCAGGATAAATGTCAGAAATAGGTTGCTTTAATTAATTTAAACAACTTGTATACTGTTAACCATAATTTTCTTGGGCTAAAACTGAAATAACATAGTTTTGTAAATAAAGTTTTATTCTCCAGGATCTTACCAATAATCCATGGGTGAATGGCATCTTTACAAATGCCAATAACTAATACAAAAAATTGGCATCATTTTATTCAGAAAGGACAAAGAATCATAAAATGAGTGAGGTAATCAATGAGACACAGAATGAGATAATAGAAGACATAGCTCTATAAAATGATCCTCTCATAACATATAATATTTGCTTCAAATTCCTATTGATGAGAATACCACTTAGGCTGGAGAGGAAATCTTTGTAAATAGTTTTAGGATTGCTCTCTCCTAGTCCAAGATATTTCTTATCTTGTGGTTTGTTGATCCAGGTGAAGGAAGTTATTAATGCTTTCACTGAGCTGACCAGGTAGTATTGACATAGATCAAGTCAAAATTTTTAGATGTAGGAGACAGGCCTTCAACACAGCAGATTGATATTATTACACATGAAGACAGCATTCAGACTTACAACTTATTTAGAGGCTGAGACTAATTTTTTTTATCAGAAATATAGAATTGAAGAGTATCAAACTTAGTATATTTTATATATATGTGTGTGTGTGTGTGTGTGTGTGTGTGTGTATTCAATTTCATTTCTCAGTGAAGTCATAGTAACTAGTGTTGAAATGGTTCTTGGGTTTGGGATATATACTTGGGATGCCCTCATTAAATAACTTAAAATATTTGTAAAATATAATTTGTATAAAGCAAAACCAAATAATACATTAAACACAAACCAGGAAAGAAAAATATTTGAAAATAATTAATGGAATTGAAAATTTGGAGAATTAAAAGATAACTCCCCTCCCTAAATCATCTACAAAGAAATATGAGACAATGACAGGAAAATAGAATTAAAATTCTATGAAAATGATGAAAGGAACATGACATTTCCTTTGGGTATACCACCATTCCAGGGACAGAGACAACTACACTACCACTTTTCCTATGAAGATCATTCTCTTCACAAACAGAACATCCCTTTTGCCAAAAGAAGAGCTTTAAATCCAGGTTAGTCATGAAATCAGTAAAAAAGAAATTTGGAAATGTAGTAGAAATCAATAATACTCACAAAGACAGCTTAGTTATCCTTGGCCCTCACGCCTCAAACATACAAAAATCTTCTAGTTATAATAAACAAATTTCAGGTTTAAAAGTCAAATTTTTTTTCTTAGAATTACAGAATTTCAAACTGGAAAAAAATTCCCTCTATACAAATAATTATCTAGCCTTTGCATGACAACCTCAAGTAAGACAGAACTATTTCCTAAGATAACTCATTCTTTTCTTGAATCTAAGTTTAGGCAATTGCCCTTTATTCCAAGTCTAACTTTGCTTTTTTGCCATTTTCAAGGATTGTTCCTTGTTCTTCTCCTGCAGCCAAGCAGAATCAGTCTTCTATTTGGCATTTAAAACTTCTCAATCTGACTTCAGTCTATATTCCTAAACTGATTAAACTTTATTTCCCCTCACTTACCATATGCTCCAACCAAATTGACTTCATTGTTCTTTGCATATGAATTGCATTTCTTGCCTCTGATTTTGGAGAAATTTTCCTGCCATGGTTTTCCTCCTCACCCCTACCTCCTGAAATTTCTAGATCCCTTCAAGGCTCTACACTAGACTCTGCCCTATTCTTCCTGTTTCTGATACACCCCACCAATCACCATGACTCTCAGGTAAACCATAGAGATTATGGAACTTGTACATATCTTGTGTGTGTGTGTGTGTATATATATATATATATATAATAGAAAAAAAGAGGGATTGAGTGGAATATTCTCTCTTAAGAGTTAATATTCCTAATATTCCTAGTGAAGTCCTCTCAGGGTTAAAAATCATTAAAACAGGGGTGGCTAGGTGGCACAGTGGATAGAGCACCAGCCTTGGAAACTTAATAATTTACATAGCCGTGTGGCCTTGGGCAAGCCACTTAACCCCATTGCCTTGAAAAATCTAAAAAAAAATCATTAAAACAAAGACAATTACTCAGACTATTCTTAAAAGGAAGAGGGAGAGAGACCTTGCATTCCAAGCCAGGCACCCTCCCAATTCTGTTAGGGGGGAAATAGTTGACTATCTTATTGAAGTAAAAGTTCCAAGACAACTTACATTACTTCAATAAAATAGTTATAATCCTGAAGGTTATTCTCACCATCTGGATGGTGAGGTACTATTTTATGAAAACCTTTCATTCTGCTCTTTGTTGCTGGGGTAGATTTTCACAAGTAGAGTGTAACTCTGAAGACTAACCAATGAGTCGACAGAGAGGGATGATAGAGAAGAGATGGGGATCGAGTTAGGCCATATAATCTTGACTGTCAATTTGGGGCAGCTCCTTGATCTTCACTACCTTTGTGAGACTTGGAGTGTGCCTTTTACTGGAGAAAAGTCAAAATAAACTTTCTTTTTTGTTTAGAGGAGTCTATATTTTTAAAGTGAATTTTTATCCCACACAAGATGACTCCTAAATCTACAAATCTAGCTCTCATCTCTATCTTGAACTGCAACTCCACACCACCCTATGGACTGCTATCTGTCCCAAAGATATTTCAAACTAAACACAACCAAAACAGAACTCATTATCTTTCCCTGTAACTTGCCTAGTTTTTTTTTAACTTTCACAATTCTTATGATACAGTGAATAAAGATAATACTAGTTTAGAATAAAAGCTTGTGTGTAAAATCTTATGAGGAAAGGATAGTGGATAACAAGAAGCAGAGGAAGTAGAAAAATCTTTTTAAGAAACTTTGACAAAAATCCCAAATATGAAAACAGATAAAAGATAGAAAAGATCTTCAAATATTTTTATAAAAAATTATTTAAGTAAAGATACTTAATCTCATTTTGTCTATCCCAGATTGACTTCTGGAGTAAAAAAAAAAGATGGGAAAAAGAGTGGGAGATTCATTCTGGAGGGGAAATAATTTTGAGAATTTAGTTGACAAATAATTTTAGGGTCTTTTTGTCTCCATCTATTATCCATTTTCAGTTAGAATTGTTTTTAATGGTACATCATATATTTTTCTCACTTTTATTCTTTTTAATTCATTAATTTTTGTACAAATTAGCATTATGATGAATTAATTTTTGTACAAATTAACAGTATAACTGTAGGGACACAGAACTACTCCCACATAAGGAATAGTTTTATTTGCCATTAATAAATTATATGCTAAAAGAATTGGAAGGTACTAGATATAGAGAGCGCCAAACAGCATCATAAAAGTGAAAATAGATATTTTTAAAATGTCAGTTGAATTGTTGGTGGAGCTGTGAACTCATCCAACCTTTCTGGAGAGCAATTTGGGATTATGCCCAATGGTCAACAAAAATGTGCATACCCTTTGACCCAGCAACACCACTACTGGGTCTATACCCTGAAGAGATGATAAAAAAAGGGTAAAAACATCACTTATACAAAAATATTTACAGCAGCCCTGTTTGCAGTGGCAAAAAATTGGAAATTAAGTGAATGTCTTTCAATTGGGGAATGGCTTAACAAACTGTGGTATATGTATGTCAGGGAACACTATTGTTCTACTAGAAACCAGGAGGGATGGGAATTCAGGGAAGCCTAGAAAGATTTGCATGAACTGATGCTGAGTGAGATGAGCAGAACCAGAAAAACACTGTACACCCTAACAGCAACATGTGGTGATGATCAACCCTGATGGCCTTGCTTATTCCATCAGTGCAACAACCAGGGACAATTTGGGGCTATCTGCAATGAAGAATACCATCTGTATCTAGAGAAAGAATTATGGAGTTTGAACAAAGATCAGTCTATTACTGTCAAATTAGGGGGGGAAACATTATATTATTATGCAATTTTACTATCTCATACTTTATTTTTCTTCCTTAAGGATATGATTTCTCTGTCATCACATTCAACTGAGATCAGTGTATACCATGGAACCAATGTAAACACTAACAGAATGCCTTCTGTGGGGGATGAGGGGACGGAAGCAAGAATGGGGAGGAAAATTGTAAAACTCAAAATAAAATCTTTCTTTAAAAAATCCTGAACACCATAGTGACTCCTTTCTAAATTGCTTTTAATTAATTTAATTTTTAATTTAAAGTCTTTGAAAGTTTAAATAAATTAAATTGTTTTTCTCTTCTTTATCACTCTGTTGATCCCTGAGAGTACAATACATAAGTTGTAATTTGAAAAAATAAAAAATAAAAAAAATCAGTTGACTGACCAGTTCTATTATCCAGAAAAGATTTCAAGTATGACTGTCAACAAATTATGGCTGCTTTTGAAAGACCATCTTAATAGAGTGGTTTCCTCAGGAGGATCACTATTTAGTGGTGAATTCTTTGGCCATGGTAACCCGAAGTCAAGAAATATACAAAATGTGAAACTGGGTTCTATATGGTAGAACTTCTGCTTTTTCAGAGAGGGTGGCAGAATATGTTGAATATAGCCTGAGTCCCAAAGTTCATTGGTATTATATTCTCCCTTCACTTATAAAAATCAATGACAGCTATGTAAGGCAGAGTTGGCAACAGTAGGTTTGAGGGGAAAAAAATTTAGTTTTCTTTAGTAGCTGTATCTTTTTAGAATCTCATTTCTATTTTGTAATCTCTTTGGGCACTTCTGGACTTCAGTTTCAAATGAGAAGATGAAAGATGCCAGCCCTACTTCAAACTGTTAAAGGAAAAAACTCTGGGAAGAAGCCAGTATTGAAAGGAGCTAGTAGTCTACATTATTTAACAGTCCATAACTTGCTACATTAGCGACTTTGAACACTGACATGCTGTTTCACAATGAACTTGAAGTCAACTAAAACCCTCAGTCTTTTTCAATGTGTATTTATTAATTTCTTTTTAAGTCAAGTATAAAACATTAAATTTAACACTATTGAATTTCATCTTATTAGATTCAATTTAATACTCTAGCCTGTCAAAATATTTTGGATCCTGTCTTCTAATGTTTTAACAGTTTCTCCTTCATTCTTCAAAAGGTAAAGAATCTAAGAAGGGAAAATTCTGTTCTTGATCTGGCTCTTACCAATAAGGAGGATCTGGTAGTTGGGAATGATGGGAACTTTGGTGGGAGAGGGAACTCTTTTTGTCATCTACAGATTTGATGAGCATGCCACAAATTATGTCTTTCTCTAACTCATTGTTAAACCTTTAGAAAAAAATTTTCAATTAGCAAGCATTTATTTTCTCGCCTCATATTCCTATCCCATTGAAAAAAATAATAAAGAAAAGCAAAACACTTGTAAAAACATATACAATAAAATCAAACCAATTCCCACGACCATGTAAAAATTGGAATTGTAGTTGGTCATTACATTCAGAGTTGTTCATTTTTATAATATTATGTAAAGTGTTCTTCTGGTTTTGCTCACTTCACTTTATATCACTCACAGAAATCCTTTCACTTTTCTCTGAAATTCTTCCTTTCATGATTTCTTATGGAACAGTGATGTTTCATTGCTTTCACTCAGAAAAATATGTTTAAATGGGTAATGATATGGACCTTTTCAATCTTTTACTTTTTAATCTCTTTGGAATAGGGGTTAGTCATGGTATCTTAAAACATGTACAGTTTAGGAAATTTCTGGACCTAGTTTGAAATTGCTTTTGAGAATAACTAAAACAATTTACATCTCTAGCAAAAATACATTTATTTATATGCTTGTTTTCCCATAGCCCCTTCAACATTTGACATTTCCATTTTTTATCAGTTTTGCCAAGCTGAGAGACATGAAAATATATTTCATATTTCTCCAATTATTAGTGATTTGGAACATTTTTTCATGTGGTTATTGAGAACATGAATTTCTTTCTTTGAAAATTATTTGCATTTTTGACTAATTAATTGGGGAATGGCTCTTATTTTTACAAATTTGAATCAGTTCCTTATGTATCTTGGAAATAAGATTTTTACCATAGAAACTTGCTACAAAAAACTTTTTCCCCCAGATATTTCCTTCTAATCTTAGCTTCATTTAATCTATACCAACATTTCTTAAACTTCATTTTTTCAATAGATAAAAATTCATCTCTTTTCTACCTTCTCCCCTCCAAGGGAAAAAAGAAAAGAAAGCAAAACAAGATCCTTTTAATAAATATGCACAGTCAAATGAAACAAATTCCTGCATTGGTCATGTCTTAAAAATGTTTAATTTACAACCAAATTCCATCCCTTCTCTTCAAGAGATGAATAATCAATCCTCTATCCTCAGGTATCATGGTTGGTCATGTATCCTTCTTTATAAAGAAGAGTTGGTAGGTTGCAATCTTGGAAGATAGTGGAATAGAGTATATGTTTACAGGCACTCCAGATTTCCTCCATAACAGAAAAATCACCATAAAATGAATATAGAGCAGCAAAAATAAAGGGGTAGTTTTTTCTTGTAAGACATCCTAGGGGACCTGAAAGACACCTGCAGGGGATGAGGTTTAGTCTAAGTAAAATGTAAAAACCCGTAGTCTGACTACACTGAATCAACAAACAGGAGGTCAAGAAATTTCACCTCAGGAACTTTCATCTCACAAATTTTCATCTAAAGAACAGCAGGAAGCTGAGGGAGGGAGGACTGATAGACCCCTTGTTTTAAGAAGGATGTAAGTCAGGTTTAGCAGGGCTAATCAGAAAGAATCCTGGGCTGTGTCTGTGGGTGAAGAGGAGGGAACACTAGCCCAGGACCTGCAGGGAGCAAGATCATTTTCTGGGCAATGGAGCTGGGGCTCAGGGGAAGAAGAGAGGAGTCCCTGAGGTTGAACCCCTAGGAAGAATTCAGAAAACAAGAATAATGTCTAGGCACCATTACCCACAGCTCAGAATTAAAACCTGATAATAGTAAGCTGCTAAAAATAAAAATTTATAATAAACTGAAAATAAAAATTATTTAGCAAAAGCAAAAGAACCTGACTAATGATAGCTATTTTGGAATAAAAGATGTGGGTTCATATTCAAAGGAAGATAGTGAGGTATAAGAACTACTCTTAACCTTGTCAGGAGCTTTCTGTTTATTCTTTCTTTTTTTCACTATTAGACGATACCATTTTCCACAGTCGTATTGTTAGTTTGTTGTTAACAACAATCCTTTGCACTTAGCTTCTGGATGAATAATGCTGGATCTAAATCATAGAATTGGCCCTTGAATTCAGACAAGTCCCACAGGTCCAGACAGACAGCCCTGCTTGAATGATTTTCGTCACTAGACAACTTTGTTTCACTTGCTGTTGTGCTGTTGGGTTTCTTTCACCTCTGTTGCTACACTACATTGCTTGATTCTTTAGTCACAAATGTATTAATCAGGGTTTAGCCCCACTGCCTTGGGTCTCCTACCAGCGGAGGCCCTAACACATGTGCCTAACTTCTCTCCCTCAGTGGAATCCATAAATGTTTTTACTTTTAACCTGTGTGAACTATTTGGTATTTCTGGAAGTAACAGTGGTTGCAAAATTTCTGTGATTCTTTGGTCATTTGTTATCAGACTTGATACCCTAAAAGAGTAATATCAAATGTTCACAAGCCCAAAAAGAAATCTTGGAAGAACTTAAAAAAGGAACTCAAAAATCAAATAAGAAAGAATGAGAAAAAAAATCAGGGGAAAAACACACAAACAATTCAAGAAAATTATGAAAATAGAATAAACCAATTGGAAAAAATGATACAAAATCTTAAGGAAGAAAATAAAAAAGAATTTAAAAATCAAGAAAGAATAAGGGAAAATGGGGGGGGGGGGGAAATAAGAGCAATCCAAGAAAATTATGAAAAGAAAGTTAACCAATTAGAGAAACAAAATCTTAAGGAAGAAAATAATTCCTTGAAAATTAGAAGAGGGCAAATAGAATCAAATAATATTCTAAAACACCAAGATAGAAATATATTAGAAGATAATCTAAAATATCTCATTAGGAAAAACAACTGATCTAAAGAATTGACTGAGGAGAGGAAAAATATAAGAACTGTCAGACTATGGGGTGGCTAGGTAGCACAGTGGATAGTGCACCAGCCCTGAAGTCAGGAGCATATGAGTTCAAATCTGACCTCCAACACTTAATAATTAGCTGTGTGGCCTTGGGCAAGCCACTTAATCCCATTTGCCTTGCAAAAACTTAAAAAAAAGTTATCAGACTACTTTAAAGTTTTGATTAAAAAAGAATCTGGATACAATATTACAAGAAATTACTCAGGAAAATTGGCTAAAGTTCTAGAACAGGTATGTCCAATCTGCATTCAATCAGGGCCTCATTGTATTTGTTGTGTTGTTGTGCTCCTTGGTGGCATGGGTTGCATTGTATTCATGGATGTGTATTGAATTCTGTATGTGGCCCTTGAAAAGCTTTTTGGGGGCAATGTGACCCAGAAGAGTAAAAGGTTGGACATCTTTGTTCTAATACAAGAAAGTAGAAATAGAATCCATCCACCTCTAAGAAATTCTAAGAGAAAACTTACAGGAAGTTCATAGTCAAGTCTCAAAATTCTCAGGTTAAAGAGAAAATTTCAAGCAAAAACAACAAAAAGAGTAACACAGAAAAACAACTAGGATTTCATAAGACCTAGCAGACTGTACATCTTGGACCATATTTTGAAGAGCAAAAGAGCTACGGTTGCATCCAAGAATAATTCATCCAGCAAAATTGAGTATAATCTTGAATGGGAAAAAAAGGACATTTGAAGAACTGTAAGATTTTCAGCTATCTATAACCAAAAGAAGAGAACTTAATGCAAAAATTGATATAAAAGACCCAGGAAAAATATAAGGAAAACATTTTATTTATTTATTTAAACTCTTTATAAGGCATTGATTAAGGTAAAACTGTTTAGGATACCTGAAAATGTTATTGCTATTAGTTTAAAAGAAAGTTTGGGGATGAGATGTGTATGATGAGGAGATTCTAAAAAAACAATTGGGTAGGAAAAAGTTAAAAGGAGAAATTATCTCATAAACAGAAAGATAAGGAGTCAAGAATTCCCCTATATGGGTAGGATTCAGACATGGGAAAGTAACAGGGATTGGCTGTGTAAAAATAACTAATTCCAGTCATTTATATGAGTTGCTTACTCTTTGCATAAAATTAACATGCATCATAATTAAAAATCATGCTATATATATATATACATATATATCATCTATTTTTTGTTGGTTATAATTCAAATTGTGTGCATACATATTTATTCATCATAGTTTGTTGCTCATGAAACATGATTATTGTAACTTTAAAAAAATTAGAGAAAACATTTCAATATGAATCCATTCATGTACCAAATCTTATCCCCTAAAAGGGTCATAGAACAAAATTAACATGGTAAATAGAATGCGTTGTTGGCTAATTTGCTTATAAGCTAAGAAGATAGCTTTCTCCAAGAAAATATTTTCTCTACATAAACTAATGGTAGGTTCTGAGAATCTACTGCCTGTTTTTTCAATTTATAGCAGATCTTAGGATATATTTCCTGGGAAGTTAAAAGGTGACTGACTGTTTGAAAACAATATCCTTGGACTCAATATATGAGAACTGTATGTAGCATATGGTAGAGTAGGAGTCATATCTTCTTTCTTTATTGAAAAACAAGCTTCTCCAGCTGTGCATTCTGCAGAGCCAATACAATCACAGAGGGTGGGTGATCTGTTGCAAAAATAGAATTGTCAGCTAAATTTCACCTAGAGACATTGTTATTGATGTAAAAAGCAGTAATAATAGTAGTGTCAAATACTAAGTGAAGTATGGGTTACTGGAAATTAGAAAAAAATCACATTTTCCCTTATTGTAAGAAAACTTGATATGGAAACCACAAAAAAGAGAAATAATTAGTTTAGTCTTTTAAACATTTTTTCCATTTTAAGTCATACATTTGCATAATTTTCAAGATAATTCAACAGGTTTTTATATTTTTTATATGACCAGAAAAGGAATTATTGTGACTAAAGCATATTTTTTCAAACAGACATTAAAAAAGATGAGATTACTGACTCACCCTCAGTAGTATCTACATTTTGTATAATTTTTTTAGTTGTGGCGAAAGACTTGGAATGTTATCTCTAAAACCATTCTTTAGCAAATAACATGCTCATTGATGCTAAGAATAGGTAATTCTTATAATTCCTTATATTCATAAGCACGTTAGGATAACAAAATGCATTCACAATCATTATAATTAGAATAATTATAACCTGAAATATAAATTGTGTTAATTATATACATATTTACAGGTAAAAAAAACCCTGAGGTTCAGATTTTGGCACTTGCCTCAAATTACAGTTAGTAAATAAATATAAATTCAGAATTCCAACCAAAGTTTTCTAATTTGAAGGCTGTAACTCTTGTTTTTGACCCTATATCACAGGATCTCCTATTGAAATAAATTTATACTTTTAACAATTTATGATTATGGTGATGTGGGTACAAATGCCACAGCTACAGATCAAACCCATCCATGGGTTTGTAGTCTATATTTCCTATTTCCTTTTATAGATCCTCCACGGAGGAATTAATTCCAAAGATGTTCCTAAAGAATCTGTCCCTTGCGTGTAGATAATATTTTTTAATATGATGAATACCAAGGCAACACTTTGACTGCCCATCTGCTATCTCTTACTCTTACGAGATAAATGGTTTGTATCATTCTTTTGTTATATATGAGGCAATGTGACACAAGAAAAAGCACTGGCTATGGATACCAAAATCCCTAGGTTCAAATTCTACCTCAGGAGTTTATTATTTATGTTACATTAAGTAAGTCATTTAATAAACCTAGTCCTCAATTTCCTCACCTGTAAAAGTTAAGAGGCTGAACTTGATGGTACCTTATGGCTTTGGGACTATGAACTTCTTTTAATGATGTATTTTAAAATAATCTCACATTTATAATAATTCATTTGACTATCACAAGAACCCTTGTGAGATAGCTGTTACTATTATCCTTGTTTTTCAGAAGCTGAAACTAAAGATGAGAGAGGATAAGTGACTTGCCCAAGGTCACACAGTATCTGAGGGAGAATTCAAACTCATGTGTTCCTGATTCCTGTGTCAAGCCTTCTATTCACCAAGGGTCAAGGTAAATTTTTGTCTTAATGCTTCAGCCCTATCTGTACCTTCTATGCATTTCTGCATTGCCTTTAGGTTAATAAAATTTTAATTGTTTGGAAACTGTGATATTACATGATTTCTAGGCACTATCATTGAATACTGGTGCTGAAAAGTTGGGATATGTGACCCTAGTGTTACTTGTGATCATCATAAGTATTAAGAATTTTCCCAAATGCAATGCAACTTCCCTCTTATTCTCATTTGGTTCTGGGACCAGTTCGTTGTTTACACATAGTTCCCATAGAAGTTAACTAGGAAGAATATATTCATGTCAATAGTTTTCCTTTGGCAAAGAACTGGAAATAAGGTGGCTACTCATCAGGAGCATTACGACAGAACAATTTTATTACTTATAATTTAATGGACTATTATTGTGCAGTGCGAAACAAATACTTGGAAATTAAAAGAAAGTGAAAGCTTTGTCTAAAGTATTGTAGATAACAATAATAATAATAATGATAATAAGCAAAATAATAGTTATCCTTCATCCCTATACCCAGTTTGCTACACTAGAGATTGAATGACTGGAAATTTCCCTTTGGTAAGATTGAGTTCTTTGTCTCTGTCTCTGTCTCACTGTCTCTCTCCCCCCACCCCTCTATTTCTGTCTCTTTTCTCTCTCTCTCTCCTTTGAGCTGCTTTCTCAGATAATTGGGAGAAGTCCTTCCATCTGTATTGTCCGGTATGTAATCTTTCTGTATACTTTCTATGATTTCTGTTTTGCTATGGACTTGGATAAATGAGCTTCCTTTTTGTTAGATGAATTCATTGTGAAATTGGTTTTTGGTAGGAAGTGAAACCTTTGAATATTAAGATTGGAAACTTCTTTTTCCCTATAAATGAATAGAGAGTAGAAGTTTAGTTTGAACCTGAAAATCACATATCCTAGACTAAATATTTAAGAAAGCAGATAGACATCATTCTATCCTGGCACCCCCTTTCTCTGAGAACAGGGTAGTCAGCCTTTACCCTTCACCTACCACTTCCTCTCCTGGAAGGAATTAAAGGCTCCTTGAAGAAGGGGTGGGGCAGAAGAGGCTAGAGATCCATCCATTCCTGTTTCCTTTTGAATTATTCAGGATGTGGGGATGGTTTGATATTCATGACTTTTCCAGAAAATTCAAGTTCATTTAAAGTTTCTTCTGTGGAATTCCTTAATTATAATGTTACAGCCTATTCTCATCATGACTCTCTTTAATTAACCATTATGTAACTCTCAACTTTAATTTTTGCTATAATATTATGACATAATTATATGATATCACTAGCACTCAAAAAATGGCATTTTGTTACAGGGAAAAGCTTGGGAATAACTAAAACAATTGTAGTTTCTCAAAGATAATTAAGATTACTCTATTCTTCCTGTTCAGTTCAGGACCTAGCTTGTATCTATCTTGGACAAGTAATGGAGCAGCTTGATAAATTACATATCTTTATATTATGTTTAAATTATATATATATATGTTATAAATTTATAAATTTTATATCATAGTCTCCCAACAACCATTCTTCATTCACTTAACTTTTCTTAGGTGGTTAGCCATCTGAGAGACTATAGCTATTACTCAGGAATCGCTGCAAGGTTCTGAGGTCTTAATTGATAAATAAAATTCATCTACAATCAGAAGGATCACTTTTTAAAAATATTAATAATTTATATTTTACATTATTATAAAAGACTGGTTGTATTATTTGTTGCCGTATTACTATGATCCTATTTACTCAAGATTCCATGATCTCATTAATAGAGGTCATTCCTCCAACAATGAAAATCAGAACCCACCCATGTCTGCCTATGTGAACATATCTCATATATATTTATATATATATACACCTACATATATACATATATACATAACAATATGTATATGCATGAAAATAGTATCAAAGTCTTAGTGATGCCCCCATATATTTGTGTGTGTGTATATATATTACCCATATATGTATACACACGCCATGGATACATTCAAATACACAGACCACACACACACATCTTTCCAGTCCAGGGAGAACAGATGTAATCACAGAAACTAAGTGTAAAAATGTGTCTACTTTTTTTTAAGTATTGTTTTCCTTGACTGAGCTGGAAGGGGAAACTGCCCAAGAGAAGCTGGGCCATACCCTTCAAGACACTTAGAAAGCTGAGGTCACCCCCTCAAGTCATTCAGGTCAAGCCAGAAGCTCAAAGCAAGGCAAGATCCTAGTCCTTGAGGGGGAATCACATTCATACCTTGCTGGAGGAAGTGAGGACTTTCTCCTACCTCTCTCTTCTACCTGCCCTGGGACTGAGGCTTTGAGGTGTAGCTGCTTGACCAGTAGCTTGACACAATAACCAGCAGAGGGTAGATGTACATACTCTCTAGACCAGGGTTTTTAATTCTTTTTTTTTTAATGTCATGGACCCCCTTGGCAATCTGGTGAAACCTATGGATCCTTCTCAGAATTGTTTTTTAATGCATAAAATAAAATACATAGGATTATACAAAGGATAAAAGAAAGTAAATCAATTGCAATGACATAAATCAGCCTATTTTTTAAAAAGCCCACTTAGCCTAGGTTAAAAATCCCTGAGTGCCGATAAGGACAGATAATTAAGGAGAAAACAATTTTAAGGAGTGGGACTTTTGACATTAAAGAAGCTATGAATTCAAGAGAAAATCAAGTTCTACCAATAGAGAGTTGAATTGTAGAAAGGAATAGATTCTAGGAAGAAAAAACTGCATCCACCGGGGAGCAATGTGAGAGCTCCATGAGGAAATTAATAATAATAATAAAAATGATAATGTAAGTTGCCTTGGTCACTTTTTCTTCCATGTAGGGCTCACTACCTTTGCCTTCAGGAAACTTTAATTCCTGTATTTAGACATTACTTTGGTTAACAACTAACAACTATAGATCATCTTCACATCTTTAAATTTTTTATATTATAATATTATGATATAACTATACAAAATCACTAGCATTCAAAAAATGGCATTTCATACAGGGGAAAAAACTTGGATTAAAGGATAACAAGAGTTGGTTGCTTTCTATCCAAAATAAACTTTTTTTAATTTTGATTGCAACATTTTTATGAATGTGATGACATCAAAATGCCTACAAAAGAAAATTTTTATTTTCATGCTGAAATAAATCCTATATGTGGTCAATTGACATTAATAAATGTTTCAGTTGGCTCTTCTCTACATGCATGGTATTGTAAGAAAAATCCAAAATGCCATTGCTAGCAGCATAGTGGACAGCATGCTGGGCTTGGAGTTAGGCAAAAATGGATTTAAATTTGGTCTCAGACATTTACTAGCTGTGTGAGCCTGTGTTTTGCGTCTGCAAAATGGGAATAACAACATCTAACTCAAAGGAGTGTGTGAAGAAAAAAACATGAGATTTACGTAAAACACTTTGCAAGTTTTAAAGCACCATACAAATGCTAAGAGAATTAGATTTTTAAAAAAGCAATATTTGGATTCTGACCTACTTCAGTATTTTCTTGATGGTAGTTGTTTCTAATGGGGTCTTATTCTGAAACAAAACCTTTATTTTCTTCCACTTTCTAATTTTTCTTGTTGCTAGATACTGCTGAAAAAGTATAATCATATATATATATATATATATATATATATGCACACATATATAAATATATCACTTTCAAGGAAAATGAGATCTTTTGCAGAACATAAAATTTTGCATTTACCATTTGCTATCTAGCAAATTAAATTTAGAAAAGACTCCCCCAAACCTGACCTGTTTTATACAATATACTATATTATATACTAATATTATATATATACTATATTCTATACTATAGCATATACTATACTATTTCATATACTACTATATTCTGTACTATACTATTTCATATACCAATATATACTATGTTCTGCACTACAGTATATACTATACTATTTTATATACTAATTTATACCATATTCTATACTGTAGCAAATACTATTTCATATGCTACTATATTCTACACTATAGCATCTACTATACTATCTCATGTATGAACACATACTATAGTATCTACTATACTATTTCATATACTAATATATACTACATTCTATACTATAGTATCTTACTATATACTATTTCATAGTACTAATACATGCTATATTCTACACTGTAGCATCTACTATACTATTCCACCTCCTAATATATACATTCTATACTACAACATCCGTTACACTATTTCATCTACAAATATACGTATAGTGCATTCTATACTACAGCGTATACGCTACCATTTCATCTACTATTTTACATCATCTGCCATCTTCCTCTCTGCCCTTTCCACGGTGTCCAGGAGGAATGGGCCCGTTGTGTGGGTGAGGGTTTTGCTGCCAGGCTTGCCAAGCCCAGATGCCCCGCTCCCTGGCGGTGTGCACCCCGCGTGCACTAGCGTTTGGGTCCACAGGGGGCTTTTCCGTCCCGGGGCCCAGCACGGAGCTGGCAGCTCCCGCCCCGCTCCCCGGCGCCTCTGCCCTCGGCTCCGGCCCACACGGGCCGCTCCCCCAGGGCTGGGCCTGGACCGGGCCGCCGCGTCCCTGGGGGTCCCGGGCGCTTGCTGCGAGGCGCGAGCGGACCCTGCCACGACTCCGCACTCGGCCGGATCCCTGGCCCGCCAACCTGAGCGCAAGGAGGCGGGTGCCGGAGGGCCCCGGGGCTCTAACGCCCAGGAAGGCGCTCCGGGGCCGGGCGGGAAGGAGGCTCCCGGCCGGCTGGGGTCACCACCGTAACCGCAGGCCGCCGAGCCGCCGGGCGTCCCTTCTCCCCAGCCGGCGCTCCGCGGACGCCTGAGCCGGGGATATACCATAGTTGAGGCTCACGGGGGGGGGGGTGACATCCGGGCGAAGACGGGAGGCGGGAAGAGAGAAGGAGCGGCCAATGAAAATGGCTCCGCGGACGCCTACGTCAGCCAGGTCAGAGGCCGAAGAAAACTGCATCCCCGGAACCAGCGGCGCCAAACAGGTTGGAGTTGGTTAAACCCAAACCTAGACGCTGGGCCCCGCCCCTCCAGGGCAGTCTCGCCAATGAAACCCGAATCTCTGTGCGACGTCATCAGAAAGGCGCCGGGTGTTGCGACTCCCTGGCTTCACGCCCCTCCGAGGAGCTTCGTCGCACCGGAGTTAAGGTGAGGGGCTTCCGACTTCTCTTCTCGCGAGAGCGCCCGGCGGCGCTCTGAGCGGAGCCGCGGGGCACCATGGCGCCGACCTCCAGCTCTCACAGCCCGGAGGATACCCCGGGCTCCCGGCGCC
The DNA here is from genome assembly GCF_037893015.1 of Macrotis lagotis. NCBI lineage: Eukaryota > Metazoa > Chordata > Mammalia > Peramelemorphia > Peramelidae > Macrotis > Macrotis lagotis. Next base: position 128,242,121 of record NC_133662.1, on the reverse strand, counting down.
GGCGTCACGGAGGCGGCGGCGGCCTGTCGACCGCAGCATCTGGAGGCGGCGGCGGCCACCGAAGCGCCTCCGAGAGCCCCCCCAGCACCAAGGCCGTCCGCTCGCCGCGGGGCCGCTCTCGTTCTCGCTCTCGGGAGCGCAACGGCTTCCGGCATCCCTCGTCCCACTCGGAGCAGGGAGGCCCGGGCCGCAGCCGCCGCAGCCCCAGCCGCACCCACGGCCGCGAGCGAGAACGGTTCCCGGATGTGCGCGGCTCCTCCTCCTCCTCCTCCTCCGCCCACCACCACCACCACCACCACCACTACCACCATTATGGGGGCGACCGGCAGTGGACGGACTATTACGAGAAGGAAAAGGAGGAGAGCCTGCGCCAGAGGAGGCTGAATGAGCGGGAGCGCATTGGGGAACTCGGAGCCCCCGAGGTCTGGGGGCTTTCCCCCAAGATCCCCGAGCCTGATTCTGACGAGCACACCCCCGTGGAGGAGGAGGACTCCAAGTCCAGGAAGAGTGCCTCGAGCTCCAGTTCTGAAGAAGAAAGGAAAAAGAAAAAGAAGAAGGGGAGCCGCTCCAAAGAAAATAGTCAGAGGAAGAGAAAGAAAAAGACCTCCAAAAGAAAACATAAAAAGAGCGACAGTGACTCGGATTCGGACACGGATTCGGACTCGGATTCTAGCAGCGGAGAAGAGCGCAGAAAGGCAAAGAAAGCCAAGAAGAAGAAGAAAAAGAAACACAAGGTGAAAAGGTCCAAGAAGAAGAAATATAAAAAGGAATCTACTGAGTCAAGCTCTGATGGCTCTGATGAAGAGTTGCCAGAAGACGATCTTTGGATTGAGAGGTCAAAGAATGCAGAGGCTATGGACTTAATTGGACCAGAAGCACCTGTGACACATGCCTCTCAAGATGATAGACCTTTGAACTATGGGCATGCTCTGTTGCCGGGGGAAGGTGCAGCCATGGCTGAGTATGTCAAAGCTGGAAAGCGCATCCCTCGAAGAGGAGAAATTGGACTGACCAGTGAAGAGATTGCATCTTTTGAATGCTCCGGCTATGTGATGAGTGGGAGTAGACATCGAAGAATGGAAGCTGTGCGACTTCGCAAAGAAAATCAGATCTACAGTGCTGATGAGAAGCGAGCTCTAGCATCCTTTAACCAGGAAGAGAGGAGGAAGAGGGAAAACAAGATTTTAGCCAGTTTCCGAGAAATGGTATATAGAAAGACAAAGGGGAAAGATGACAAATAAGGACTTTGTTGTGCAACCAAAAATGTTGAAAGTATCTTTACAATCACATCTTTTTTTCTATTGAAATATAAAGAAAGTTACCAGGCACTTGTGTGTTCTTTTTAATTAAGTGATTTCGTCCAGGAGAATATGTTGATAGAACTAAATTACTTTTATTTGTATCGGGTTGAATAGGTGTGATTGGTACTCAATCCCAGGATGTTTGTCTGCTAGTTAATGAAGACTTGTGCCAAATTGAGGGGGTTGGTCATTGAAGTGACCCCTGAAATTCCTTTTACTTTTATTGTTTTATTCAAGGCAGTATTTGGGAAGTGGGGGAAAAATAACTACAGGTGAAAGTCAGAAGGTGTGCACTTAAATCTTGCTTTGTTAAGGTAGTGCCACCAATACCTATATAGCACAGTTGCCATTTAGGATAAAAAATTAGCATCCCCTGCTCTTACCCCACTTGCTATAAATACAGGAAGGCCATTGCTGCAGAGGGAAAATAATGAAATTTTAAAATTGACTTGTAGTATTTTACAAGTCTTGATGTGTACCAGGAATAATGAATTAAAAGTTCTTTCCTGAATCTTTTTGTTAACAGGCTAGTTAAATTGCCAATGAGAGAAAAAGATTTGGAGCCAATCTACATTTCTTTTATTAGGTCTATGGGCCTTGAATAAGTCACAGTTTCTCTGCACAAAAAAATTTCTAAAGGTTCCTTCAAGCTCAAAGAGCTCAAAGCTTCCTTCAAAGCTCTCTTCAGAACTCAAAATTTATTTTTCAAAGTAAGTATTAGGCAGCTCTAAGTTTTATCTGTAAAAAAAATCACAGAATGTAATATCAGGTCAATCAGTGAAACTTTTAAGCACTGTGTGGTAAGTTCTCAGAATTCAAAAGCTGTCTCTACCTTATCTGAGCCTATTAGCAAAGAAAAATGTAAACTTGGGGGGAAGTGAGGGAAATTAAAGAGGGAAGAAGCTAGAATTAAGGGGTTAAGGATATTAAGGATAGAATTCTTGTATATTCTATAGGAATTCCTGTAAATTATTAAAAAATTAGATTTGAAGGTTGAGAATTCCTGTAAGTTACTATAAGATTAGATTTGAAGGCTGGGAAACCAAAAGACCTAGATGAGGAGGGATCTCCCAGGCTTTGGGGACAGCCAGAGGAAATACCTGGAGCTGATTTTCTAGTATGTCAGCTAGGTAGCCATTGTCACTGATCAAAGCCTACTTGGGAGTTAGGTGTAAGAAGTCTAGAAAACTTGGTTGGGGGGTGGGGGAGGAGGCTGAAGCAAAAAGGGGCTGGATTAAGGATGTGAACCCCAAAAAGGATTTTGTATTTCCTAAAGGTGATTGGAGGCCACTGGAGTTTACTGAGTAGTGGGTGATATGGTCAGACCTATTAGTGTAATTTTAAAGACCCAATATGCTACATCATTGTTGCTTAAATGGCCTACATAATATAGTAATAAATCTAACCTTCAAAATGGTCCAATACCTCAGAATAAGTAAGGATGGATTAAAATATCCCCTTTAACTTTTTCCCCTTCTATTTACCAATCTTATAGTGGTTTGTTCTTTTTGTATTTTGAAAATTTCATGAGGAAAAACAAAGCTTTGTTTTTACTTTTGCATATAATCTCCAAATGCCATTGTATAGATTCAGTTTTGACACTAAAAAAAAGCTAACTGTGATAATGACTTTTTAGGTTTTTGCAAGGCAATGGGGTTAAGTGACTTGCCCAAGGCCACACAGCTAGGTGATTATTAAGTGTCTGAGGCTGAATTTGAACTCAGGTCCTCCTGACTCAAGGGCTGGTGCTTTATCCACTGTGCCACCTAGCCGCCCCCATAATGACTTTTTTAAGTAAGAAAATATAGGGTGCGGCTAAGTGGCGCAGTGGATAGAACACCAGCCTGTGAATCAGGAGGACCTGAGTTCAAATTCAGCCTCAGACACTTAATAATTACCTAGCTTTGTGGCCTGGGGCAAGCTACTTAACTCCATTGTCTTGCAAAGAAAAAGAAAAAATATAGGAAAAATGCTGTTTATATCAACTCATTTTTACTCCCTCACCTTTGCTGTTTTAGTAATGGATATGAGTGAGGAATTTAGTGTCTAAGTGAATTTAAAGCCTAAGAACTGGTGATTATCTTTTCTATTATGAATATCAAATATCATTTCTATGGAGCTGGATTCTGGTTCATTTTCTTGAACTTCTGTTCCCTATTCCAATTACTTTTTGCTTAGCTGTGAGGTTACTCAAGTTCAGAATGCCCCCAGACTAGTGATGTTTCTCCCTGTATTTTCCCTGCCTCCTAGTTTTCTTTTAGTATCAATGGTAACAGTATTGATACAATTCATTGGTACAATGGAATTTTGGATTCTTTTGGAATCCTTCCTGCCCCCTCAGTTAAAGAAGACAGTCTGGTGATTTAGAAAGGTTAAGAACCTAGTTGTAAATTCTGGCTTTGCTTTTTTCCTGTGATGATAACCAAATCACTTAAATCTCTGAAGTTTTAATCTCTTGCAAAATGAGGCAGTGATCTCTAAGACACTGGCAGGTATGAGGGGATACAAAGATGAAAACAATCCTAACCTTCAAGGAGCCTAAATTACTAACAGGTATATGATAGGTATACATGTATGATTGTTGCTTAATGGAGTAAAAGAAATCCAGATAATGTTCAAATAAAATTCAAGGTGGGAGAAATTAATTAGGTCGAGATAGTAAAGTGTCATGGAAGAAATAGCACTTGCACTGGTTCTTAAAGGAATGAAAAGAATAAACTATGAGGCAGAGAGCATTACCTAAACAATTTTCTAATAGTTGCATTGCTGCAATAGATAAAGGAGTGGGATCCAGATGTGTGTGGCCAGTGTGAAAAACAGTCGAGATTAGGAACACCCCCTAGATTGCAGCATATGTTGAAAACATGAAATATGACCAGGAAGGAAGATTGAAAAATTGTGGAGGGCCTGGAATGTTAGGCTGAAGCATTTTTTTAATGAAGCATTTTTGAGTCATGTCGATTACAATACAATGATAATAGCTTTTCTAGAGTACTTTAAGGTGTGTCACCTGATAGTATCTTCACAACAAGCCTGTGAGGGAGGCTGTTATTGTCCCCATTTTGAGGAAACAATCTGACCTAAGTGACTTCCTTAGCATCACATAAGCAGTGAGTGTGTGAGGCATAATTCAAACATATCTTCCCTACTGGACTCTGCCACCTACCTGTCGAAATAAAAACTTCTAAGACTGTCCTACCCTTAAGGACCTCACATTCCAAATTTGGAAAGATGGCACATGGACCTAGAAAGCTTGGGAGAGGAGTGCTTGACCCATGACACACTCTGGAAATGGTGACTAGGAATTAATATGGAAGTCAATTATCTTAGACTACAGGGAGTCAAAGGTTTTCTGATAAAGGAATGAGATGGAGGAAAAGAGATTGTTGTAGCCAGGGGCAATTCAGAATTGTGAATTTTGGTGGAAGAGTTTTAGGAAAATAGATGGTACTATCTCTAGATTGCTGGGGTAGAATAGAGACAGGTGATAAAAGTTTGGATTGCTAAAGAGGTAAAGGGAAGAAAAGGTGTGTGGTAGAGGAGGAATATTTCTTTTTTAAAAAGTTGCTCCAGGGGCAGCTAGGTGGCTTAGTGGATAAAGCACTGGCCTTGGAGTCAGGAGTAGCTGGGTTCAAACCTGGTCTCAGACGCTCCATTGATGAGAATTTCTGTCAATGACAACGTTTGTCCTTCATTTTAGAAGAAGATCCTGACATCAAGGAGGTGATGCCATAACAAGTACATGAATTGGAATTGAGTGAGGGGTTGCTATGCCAAGTCACCAGCCTCACTTTCTCCTCCGGAGTCATTGGTCCAGTGGCCAGATAGTAATCAGGACTACTGGAGACAATCCTGGATTCAGGGCAATTGGAGTTAAGTGACTTGACAAAGATCACACAGCTAGTGTCTGAGATCAGATTTGAATTCCTGTCCTGCCTCCAAGGCCAGTGCTCTACCCACTGAACCACCTAGCTGCCTGTCAATGAGAATATGAAAATTACAAAGGATAATACTAGTGATTTGAGTGGAGGAGATTGAGCTAGGGCCTGAAGTCACTGAGACAAATGGTTCAAAGTAAGAGCTTGTTGAATGGCACTGATAAGAAAAACAGTTTGGAAACAGAAGTATACGTGAGAGAAATATCCTTTATATTCTCTTTGATCACATTCAGGCTTTCATTATATTTTTAATTGTCCTCCTAAGCTTTTCCTGACTTCACTCTTTTCCTACTTTAATCCTTTACACTCATCTTCCTTGTTCACAACATCATCCCATATCTTATAGAATCATAGATTTGGAGTAAGGAACAGAGACCATTTAACCTTATTTTACAGATAAAGGCAACTGAGGCCCAGGGAGGTTTTGACCTGCTCAAGATCTTACAATATACAATAGAAACATCTTCAATCACATAGGCACTGTTTGTATAGACTTTTTTAGCTTGGCAAAAAAGACATAATCATAGAAACTCAAGAGTTGGGAGGAACCTCAGTGATTACTTAGTACAAAATATTCATAAATAAAAATAGCCTTGGGGGCGGCTGGGTGGCACAGTGGATAGAGCACCGGCCCTGGAGTCACGAGTAACTGCTGAGTTCAAATCTGGCCTCAGACACTTAATAGTTACCTAGCTGTGTTGCCTTGGGCAAGCCACTTAACCTCATTGCCTTGCAAAAACCTAAAAAAACTAAAAATAGCCTCTACAACATGCTCAACAAATGGCCATCCAGTAAAATTTGCTTCAAGTCCTCCACTGAGGGAGACCTGTCTACCTCCAAAGGTTACCCTTTTCACTTTGGATGGGTAGGTGGGCAAAGCAGATAGACTGCTTGTCTGTATCTTCCTGAGTTCAAATTTGGCCTCAGACATTAGCTGTGTGACCTTGGGCAAGTCTTAACCTTGTTTGCCTTAGTTTCATCATCTGTAAAATGAACTGGAGAAGGAAATGGCAAACCACAACACACCATTTTGGGTCACAAAGAGTCAGATGAGACTGAAGAACAATTATAGTTTTATCAACCCAAAATTCATCTCTTCAATTTCATCCAGTGCTTCTAGTTTTTCCCTTTGGGACCTACATAATGATTCTAGCTCCCCTTCTACATGCCAACACTTTAAATTCTTGAAGACAGCTATAACACCCTAATTTTTTTCTCAAGGTTATAATTTTCTGGTTCTTTCACTTGTTCTTCCTAGTTATGAACCTGAGGCCTCTAACCAGCTGTTCAACTTTATAATGCTTCCCTTAAGATGGTGTAGTCACAAATGAATACAGGCCTTCTGACTAGGGTAGAGGACAAGGAACTAGTCTTGACATTGCTTTTAAACACACTCTAAGGTTGCATTAGTGCTCTTGGCTATCATATCATAGTTGACTCAACTTTTCAGTCCACTGAAATCCCCAAATGAACTTCTTTCTAGTCATCTTATGCTTGTGAGGTTGACTTTTTTTTTTAAAACTCATATAAGATAACATTTAAATTTCATATTAATAGAATCAACCTAAAGTTTGATCCCAAAAACATCTTTTAAAATCCTGACTCTTTTTCTTCAATGAGCTGTCTCTCCCAACTTTGTCTCATCTATAAATTAAATAAACATGTTGTCTCTGCCTTTATGCCAGTCACTGACAAAAATGTTAAACAGCACAGGGATCAAGATCCTCAAGTCCTTAGACTGAAGACCTCTTTCCAAATTGACATTCAACCATGATTTTGACTATTCAACCAGCTCTCAATCTATTTAACTACACTATTATTCACTATATATTTTTTAAATAACAGTATAATTTGCTTTTTAGAACACTTAAAATTTGTTAAAACTATATCATTATCATTTGTTAAAACTATATAATTTCCCTGATACAGATGTAAACTTAACAGTTTAGCAAGTTCATTGAAAAAAAGAAATAGGGTTAAACTTGGCAACAAATGTTCTTGATGAAGCAATCCTTGCTGTTTTATGATCATGGTGCCCCTTCCCTAGCATTCCTAACCTATCTTTAATAAAGCACTCTAAGAATTGGAATCAAGTTCAAAATTGACCTATAATTTGCAGATTCCATTCTCTATCCCTTTATTTTATTTTTTTAAAAATTTGAGACATTTGACTTTCTCAATGCTGGGAAACTCATTTACAATGATCACTGACAAAGCAATCACCTCTCAGTTCTTTTAGATCCATTTCTTTCACAACCTGTCCCAAACATACATTCTTAGGTATATACTATACATTACCACTTTATTTTACTTTCTAAGTCAAATTGAATTATCAAACTTATTCACTCATTTTCCACTTCTGTCCTTTTGCTTCTGGTTCCCTCTTTGCTTGGAATATATTTCCCCCTTGCTTTTTTTCCTGATACTTCAAGCTTTAGTTTAAGAACTTTGTCCTGCATAAAACCTTCACTGAGGGAAATAATCATTCTACCTCTGATTGGGCAGAGATCTTTCTACCTCAGGGCCCCCCATCTCCTGGTTGTCCTGATCCACATCTGTCCCTGGAGAAAAGAATGAGGCTGGTGACTTGGTGCAGCATGTCCCTCACTCATATTTTTTTTAAGGTTTTTCTTTTGCAAGGCTTGGCCAAGGCCACGCAGCTAGGTAATCCCGGGCCGGTGCTCCATCCACTGCGCCACCTAGCTGCCCCCTCACTTATTTTCAATTCCCTTGCACGTCAAGGCATCACCTCCCTGCTGTCATAGTCTCCTTGGAGAAGGAAGGACACTCATCTGCAGTTCTGCTCTTAACAATACTCTGCATTATTATTATGTAACCAATTTTCATTCATCACATTTGCTAATTTATAATATGCCTAAGAAATCATATCTACTAGATTGCAACGACGTGATACTTTTACATACTTACTAAACGAAAGAAGAGTTCATTTTATTGTCATTAAAAAAAAAAGATGTAGTGGGTAATAGGGTAGTTAGGCGGATTGGGAGCTGGCTGACTAGTCAGGATGGAGTCGTCATTAAGGCTGAGCGCACTGAGGCAGAGGGACCATTACGGGCTCCAGGCCGCCCTGCGGGGGGAGAAGGCCTGATGTGACCCCGCCTTTCTGGCGACAACACCTTGGGAGTCCGAGCCTCCCAAGCACTAAAAACAAGGCACTTCCGATAAAAGGGAGAAGAGGTGTGCGCTGGGGAGGAACGCTCCACGGTGAGGGAACCTGGGAGCAGCGGCGCCTCGGGGCGCCCGAGCCAGAGGCCTGGGGCGGTGCCCAGTGCCCCGGAAGCGCTTCTCCAAGCCCCGCCCCCAGGGAGCGCAGGAAGGCGCGCCCCGCCCCGGCCCCGCCTCTGCGGCAAGAGCCGCGGCCGCCCGGCGTGCGATGCAGCCCCCGGCCCAGCGGCCCGAGCACCCCGCGGCCGCCTTCCCTTCCCGCCGGCTTCCTTTCGGGCCGCCCGCGCCTCTCTAGCCCCCCCCGGAGCCCTTTCTTCTTCTTCTCCCGGGGAAATGACGTAGCCCCTGCCGAGGGGGCGGGGCGGGGCGTGGGCCGGAAGTGCCTGGAAGATGGTAAATAAGCCGTGAGAGGAAGCCGCGTCCGGCACCATCTTTCCCGAGCCCGGAGCCATGGGGGGTGTCCTGGGCCTCTGCTCCATGGCGAGCTGGGTATGTACCCCGGCGTTGGCGGGGGCGCGGAGGGCGCCGCCCGGGCGAGGGAGGCGGGAGACGCCGCAGGCCCGGGGGCCCAGCCCGGCCCGCTCCGCGTCTTCCTGCAGCCGGGGCGGCCCGGGGGGCGCACTGGGGGGGAGGGGCGGCTGTGGAGGCGCCCCAGGCGCCAGGCCTTGGCGACCTTGGGCGAGCCCTGTCACCCCCGGAGCCGCCGGGGCTGGAAGGGCCGCCTGGTTGTTGGAGCAAACAGCGGGGTGTCGCCCCGGACCCCGGGCCTTCACCCGGCCGCTGCTTCACATGCAGCAGGGGCGGATCAATTATTTAGGCATAGAATGGAAATTCTGTTGGGAAAATCTCCTCTTAACTGCGGAAAACCTATGAACGATTTGCAGAATTACTAAGGGGAAAACAAAGAGGCAGCAAGAAATGGGGAAAATAGGCAATTTTGGGAGTCACGTGATCAGGGTTGGGTTCACAGCCCATCTGCCACTTACTTGCCTGTGTGATTTACCCTTTACCATCTTTAAAATGATTAGATCTCCGAGGGCCTATTCCTCCAAATGGCCACTGATGAGCAGTGTCTTATAAGGAAAAACATCATTTCTGTACACAGACCAACATATCAATTCTATCTTCGCCACCTCAAAATTATTCCAAAATTGACATTCCCTTCCTTCGTACTTCATATTTTTATAGGTATTGGGACTATCTTTAAGATTATAGCTAGAACAGAAGACTTTACTGGAGCTTATTCATCGACAATCTTTTCCCTATCTACAAAGAGTAATTTTTTAATGCGTAGGTCTTCTTCATGATGCAAATACTTGGAATAAAACATAGTAGTTCTAATATTCTTTTGTTTCTTATTTTTCTTGTTTTCATTTACATTGTTCAGCTCTCATGCCATGAATCCTATACATTTCCTTTTTTGTTTTCCTTATCTCCTCCTTGATTAATTTTTTTTTCCACTCTTTCCTGGCAAAACTTAAATTTGTTTATTTAAAGGTCAATATTTAATGACTCAGTGATTCATTCTTTTAGAATTATGAATTTAATCTTTAATGTATGCTTCCTCCTTAGATCTTCCTTTCCTTCCCACTCTCCAACTCTTGATAGGCAATGGGGTATATAATGGAAAGAACATTAATTAACCTGCCTTTGTTCCAAAAATAACAAAACATGTTTTATGCCTTAAAAATTATATAGGATTTCAATTTAGATGATTTTTGCTTATGAGTTAAACATTTGTATTTTTATTTTGTTCAGGGATCTTATATATTCATAGTTTTGTTAGCAGAATATATGAAAGAATGATTGCATTGATTATTAAGATTAATAAAAGCTGTCACATCCCCAAATCTCTTTATCACATTGCATAAAAATAATCATAATCTTTCTCTAACATCTTTAGTATTATTGAATTATATACAGTTTTAAATGAACTCCTTGGAAGGCAGCTATGATTTTTATCATTAATTCAAGTTTTAGTAAATTTTCTAACTTTGGGCGTTTTGTTGATAATGTAGATGGACTTTCTTTATGTAAAAAGTGTTAATTTTTCCTATTGTTATTCTCGTTACCAGATACCATGTTTATGTGGGAGTGCTCCTTGTCTGCTGTGCCGATGTTGTCCCAGTGGAAATAACTCCACAGTAACTAGACTGATTTATGCATTCTTTTTGCTTATTGGTGTGGGAATATCCTGTGTGATGTTGATACCGGGAATGGAAGAACAGTTAAATAAGGTTAGGTTTCATTTTGTTTATTGCTTGGTTTTGTAGTAGGTTGAAATATGGTTATCAGCATAATGATTTATTAATTAATCGATTTTATTTCATCAGGTTTTTTTTTTCAAATAAAATAGCACTCTGCTTAGATTCTGGAGACTACCCTTTTTTGGATTTTTTTTTTACAAGGCAACGGGTTTAAGTGACTTGCCAAGGTCACACAGTCAGGTGTAATCAAGTGTCTGAGGTTAAATTTGAACTCAGGTCCTCTTGACTCTAGGGCCTGTGCTCTATCCACTGCATCACCTAGCTGCCCCAGATTCTATAAAAGCTAGGAAAAAAATACTTTTCCACAAAGAACTAAACAATATAGTTGGTGGAAAAACATATATGTGGCATAATTCTCGATCTGCTGACGATCTTGGAATCAAAATATACTAGCATGACAATATCCATGATCTTGGATAAATGTTTATCTTCCAGCTCTATAGCTAATGACGAGAATAAAGTAGGTAATGCCTAGATCTCTTTCTAATTTTTTTTTCTATTTTTAAAAAGTACTTTGTAGATGCTGAACTAATAGCACTTCATTTCACAGTGGTTTTTTTAGAGAGGATAGCAAAAGAGAAATTTAACTTGTATCGGAGTTATTTAAACTTTAAATTCTTGGTTGACAGTAATTATTGTTCTTATGTTTTGGAGAATTATGAATGTTCTTTTTTTGATAATACTCTCAGTAATAGCTATTCTGAACAACAAACACTTTAAAATTGACATGCTATCTCAATCCCTTGAGAAATGTCTTCTAGTAAATGGATCAAAAAATTATTTAACTTTGAAAAGTCGCGTATTCTAATTTCTCATACAGATTGTTATAGGGATGTTACTAATATGGAGGGCATTGAGAACCCAGAATTGTCTCAATATATAATATACAATTTTGAAAAATCAAGGCAAAAAAGTATCAAATTTAGAGTGGGCAGTAGGAATTTGACTTTTTACAGTTTAGTAAGACTTGGAATATAGTAATCCAACATCAAAATTTTTTTTAAGGAATTTTGCATTTTAGGGATTTAGTTGTGTAGATTCAGTTTATATAAATTTCACATTTTTTTCTTACTGGTCGTGACATCTTGTTTACTTTCCTAGATTCCTGGATTTTGTGATAGTGGAACAGGACTCGTGCCTTGTAATGTGTTGGTTGGATACAAAGCCGTATACCGTTTGTGCTTTGGAATGGCCATGTTTTTCCTTTTGTTCTCCTTATTGATGATCAAAGTGAAGAGCAGCAGTGATCCTCGAGCGGCAGTGCACAATGGGTAAGTTTTAAACTTCTTATTTTTTTAATTGTTTTTTGAATTTTACAGGTTTTCTCCCAATCACAAATCCTTCCCCCCACCCCCCACAAAAGGCAGTCAGGTAATCTTTACATTGTTTCCATGCTATACATTGATCAAGATTAAATTTGTTTAGAGAGAAATCATATCATTAAGGAAAAAAATAAAATATAAAAGATAGCAAAATTACATAATAAGATACCTTTTGTTTTTGGTCTTTGTTTTAAACTCCACAATTCATTTTTTGGATACAGATGATATTCTCCTTCGCAGATACCCTAACATTGTCCCTGATTATTTCACTAATGAAATGAGAAGTCCATTAATATTGACATCAACCCCATGTTACCCTTAGGGTGGTACAGTGTTCTTCTGGTTCTGCTCATTTCTCTCAGCATCAGTTCATACAAATCCTCCCAGGCTTCTTTGAATTCCCATCCCTCCTGGTTTCTAATAGAACAGTAGTGTTCCATAACATACATATACCACAATTTGTTCAGCCATTCCCCAATTGATGGACATTCACTCAATGTCCGATTCTTTGCCACCATAAACAGGGCTGCTATGAATATTTTTGTAGAGGTGATGATGTTTTTACCCTTTTTCATGATCTCTTCAGGGTACAGACCCAGTAGTGGTATTATTGGATCAAAGGGTTTGTGCATTTTTTATTGCCCTTTGGGCATAATTCTAGATTGCTCTCCAGAAAGGTTGGATGAGTTCACAGCTCCACCAACAATCTATTAAGTGTCCCAGATTTCCCGCATCCCTTCCAGCATTGTCCTTTCTGGTCATATTGGCCAATCTGATAGGTGTGAGATGGTGCCTCAGAGCTGCTTTAATTTTCATTTCTCTAATGAGTAATGATTTAGAGTAGTTTTTCATATGACTATGGATCGTTTTGATTTCTTCAACTGTAAATTGCCTCTGCATATCCTTTGACCATTTGTCAATTGGGGAATGGCTTGTATTTTTATAAATTTGACTCGGTTCTCCCTATTTTTTAGAAATGAGTCCTCTGTCAGAAATACTAATTTGTAAAATTGGTTTCCCAATTTACTACATTTCTTTTGATCTTAGTTACAGTGGATTTGTTTGTGCAAAAGCTTTTAATTTAATGTAATCAAAATTATCTAGCTTTTTTTAATGATGTTCTCCATCTCCTCCTTGGTCATAATCTGCTTTCTTTTCCATAAATCTGACAGGTAAAAGTTTTGAACTTTTTAAAAAAAATTGAAAAAATATGTAGCAATTTTTAGACTACCTAATATAAGTGTATCTTTGGTTAATACTGAAATTGATTATATTCTCTTAATATACTTTTTTATGACCACAAAAGCCAGTTGCTAGAGTGGCAGTTGCAGTTACTTAAACTTTGATGAGCTGTTGAGGGTTAAATTTCTGGTGGCTATAAAATTAAAAATTCTCAGTTTGTATTTATTTCCTATCTAATGGGGGGAGGAATCTATTTCATTAGTGCTTATGACTTCATCATTCACATTAGGTTATCAGAACATAACCTTCAACATTGGTAGGAAGTTGTATTTTGTTTTTTGAAAAATTAAAGAAGGAAAAAAGTGCATTGCAGAAATACCACCTGTGGTGTTGGAGGAAGGGACCAGAAAGGTTTTAGGTACTACCCAGGTTGGTAGAAGATTGTCAGAGAACTCACATAGACAGGAATCTTTTAGTCAAAGCAGAATCTCACTTACTGACTGCTTAAGGGAAGGTAGGGAGAGCTCAAATAGAAGAAATTTGGGCCCCAGTCAAATGGTCTTAAACTGAAGACCTCTAGTTAGTGAGTTGTCATGGTGGGGGGGACCGAGGATCTCAAGGATGAGCTAAGGTAATTCCTTTCTTTATTGACTTTCTTAGAATGAAGGGAAGGAGTGATAGTTAGCTGACTCTGAAGATAAGGAAAAGGACAAACACCTGGGGAGGAATTTTCTCATATTGAGGTCATTCTCCAAAAAGCATATTCACATTTGTATCAGTGTTTTTCCCTCAGAGACCTTTATCACCCCAAAGTCCTAATTTTGCATTGTAATTTTGTAGTTAACCCTAACAGTGGCAGATGTGAAGGAAAGGAACACTGAACTGGAAGTTGGGAAAATTGAATGAAATAGCAGGATACAGTGGAAAGAGCACTATTTACAGTTGAAGAATTTGGGTTTGTATCCTCAACCTGTCACTCTTGGCTTGGGTAATTATAAGCCATGGTTTCCTTGCTCTCCATGGTTTTCTTCCTTATCAAATTCAGGAGTGGCAGTTATGGTCCTGGTTAACAGATAACATCTTTCAAAACAGGGGAGTATTCTAGGGCAGAATCTTATACAAATAAGTCATTGTGTCTGGTATTTCTGGTTACTTGATTTTCCCTGTAGTGATTCATTTTGGAGAAGTACAGGAAATTTCTAGAAATGACTTATAAAAACCAAAACAATTTTAACTTCAACTTAAAATTATAAAATGAGGGGATTATATTAATTTCTAGTTGTTTATACTTTTAAAACTAATATTCTGTGATTCTAGTTTTAACTTTGCCATATACTATGTAACCTAAGAAACATGACAACCTTTCTAAGGCAGTGCTTTAGTTTCTTATCTAAAATGAAAGATTTAGACTTTTTTAAAAAATACCTTCTAGTTCTAGCATGTCTACTTTTTAAAAAATGATTCATTACTGCTCAAGAAAGCACACATCTATTAAAGCAAAAAATTTCATTAAGTCTTTGGGATATTTATATATTTAAATAGATAATCAGGAAGACAGAATGACTCAAACACAAGACTAATAGCTACAAGTTTTGATTCTCTTTGAGACTTAAAAATATAGTTGTCCACTTTAGTACTTTTCATTATCTAAAATTAAGGACCTTAATTTAGAATATAGACATTTCTAAATCAAAACCATAGTTATGGGAGGTTATTTTCTGGATGTAAGCAACTTCAGATGGACATAATGAGTGGAAAAGAAACTGATTTAAGATTGTGAAGTATTTTTGCTTTTATGGAAAAAGCAGTAATAATTGAAAAGAATTTATAAGTCTACAAGTGTTTTAAACTCATGATTTACAACAGGCTTAGTATTAAATGTTAATACAATCAATTATACATAATTTGCAGTTATTTACATTTAAATGCATACATATATATATATTTGGTCTTTTATTTCCTATTATTTCTTAAAAGATTTTTATTTCCTTATTTTCACCTTATTTGTCAAACTTAGATTAGAGTTTTCCATTATATGTAAAGTTAATTTGACCATTCTTCTATTAATAGATTTTTTTAGGATCTTTCTGGTTTTTTATTTCTAGTTACAAATGATGCTGTTATTAAAAAGAGATAATATTTAAGTGTTTAACACAGTATTGTTTGTCCTTGGTTCTTTTTTTTAGTTGGGGTTTTTTTTTTTGCAAGGCAACCAGGGTTAAGTGGCTTGTCCAAGGCCACACAGCTAGGTAATTATTAAGTGTCTGAGACCAGATTTGAACCCAGGTACTCCTGACTCCAGGGCTGACTCCAGTATCCACTACGCCACCTAGCTGCCCCTTGTCCTTGGTTCTTGAAGAAGACCACATCATCAGGGAGGTGATGGCATGACAAGCACATGAATTGAATTTGAGTGAGGGAATTCTATGCTAAGTCACCAGCCTCACTTTCTCCTGGAACCCTCTGGGTCCAGTGACCAGATGAATCAGGACTGGAGATGACCCTGGATGTGAGGTAGTCAGGGTTAAGTGATTTATCCAAGGTCACAAAATCTAGGGAGTGTCAAGTGTTTGAGACAGGATTTGAACTCTTATCATCCTGACTACACCCCTTCACTCAAACCCAATTCACACATCATGCCATGGTATCAGCTCCCTGATGTCAGGATTATTTTCAAGAACCCAGGGCAAACATTATCACCTCAGTGTTAAAGGCAACAGTCAAGGCCTGCCTGCTTGACATTTGATGTTGACACATTCTTGGAGTTTAATACATGCTTATTCCTTCCCTCTCTGTTATAAAAACTTTTTACTGGGTAACTTTTACCCCTCATCTGCTTGCTGTAGGGAATATTTCTGACAGTGGAATTATTGAATCAAATGGTATGATTATTTTTCTAAGTTTTACTAAATCTTGTTTTTAAAATTAAAGATACTTATAGTAATTTTGAGTGATCTTTGAGGGACTGATTCTCAAATGGATTTGTAAGGAGCAGAGGGATTAGGGGAAAACCTTTATTATAGCTCAAAAGCAGTCAAAATATCAATGACTAATAACCTAGGCATCTACTTTTTCAGCTCTGTAAACTCTTTTATAATCTAAATGCTTAATGAAAATATAAAAGTAGAAGTAGCTTCCTCAAATAGTATTCTATGGCAGACCATGAACTTGCTGTAATGTGTAATTGAAAGAGAATTCAAGATTTGTCCATCCTATTTGTTAACTCTTCAAAAAAAAGAGACATGAATGCAACAGAATAATCTCCCCTTTTAAATTAAATATGGAGCAAAATGACATCTTAATTAACTACTTAGTGATTCTCGTGTATAAACATACAACAAAACATTTAACAGAATGATATGCAATTTCTAAAAGTGTTTGCTTATCAGGGAAAACAATCAGAAGAATCCTAATCCAAGAGATTTCTTATGCATGGTAAGGGTTGCTAAATATTCCCATTTTCATATAATTTATTTGTGTCAGTTGCATCAAACCCTGGAACATTGTCACACTCCTAAATTTGGTCCCTCATCACTCAAGAATTCAACCTAATTATCCATGCTGGGGTGGGGGGGAATCGTTAAATGTGTAGTATTTCTTTGAATTAGAATCTTCTGGAGTTAGACCATTATTACATATACCTTAAGACATTGATGATTTATAATGAAAAGTATTTAGGGATGAAAAGAACTCAGAAGAGATTGACCTCCATTTGAAAGTTATATTATACTGAATACAAACTTCTTCCTTAAAGACCCATCTTTTTAGCCCTGTTAGTTTCCCATTAATGGTGTGTGTTCATAAACTATCCAAAAGATAGTGGAGAGAGAGAGAAACGCATAGTGGCTGGTGGTTAGCAGCATAGAGTAGTGAAGAAGTGAGCAGGAGAAAGGGGACAAATTGGCTAGTGATGGAGTGAGACACATAGAAAATATGCTTTTTTTTTCTTTTGCTTCCTGAACTTTGTCAAGACCTATGGGAAGGTCTCTCAGTATGTGTCAAAGGACCATTTTTGATTTATTGGATAATGTTGATAGGAGTTGCAGAAGGAGGAGAAAGTGTGGTTGGGGGGTCACTCTTTAGCATTGAAGGGAATACCTAATCAGTGAATGCAAAGATTATCAAATTAATCAAAGAAATGTATATATTCTGATATAGAAAAATATATTTTAAAAAATAGCTTTGCAAATTTTAGAAAATCAAGTCTGCTATAGCTTTTTAGTGGGCATTGGTATAAAAAATAAATTTTATTATCTTGGCATAATATAGGAAACAAATAGATTGTATCTTGAGTATGGGATAGAGTATGGGAGAGAATCATAAATGTTCTTTAATGATGATTTACAGAAATTATGTTGAGATCGTTTTGAATTAAAACATTTAAAAATCTGACTGCCTGACTGATGTCAGGTCATTTCATGTTTTCATACCATCACTTTGTTTCCTGAAGAGAATGAACCAGTAATTGAAAATACTTATTAAATAATAATGTTTCATTTGTCATTTCTAGAAGATGATTCAGATAAAGAGAATTTTTTTAATAAAGCAATATTTTTTGGCTATATTGGGAAAATTTTGATAATGCAAATTAGAAACTTCCCTAATTTTTGTGTCTAAAAGATTTTATTTCCTCCTTAGGAAACTAAGACTGAAATTATGTGATTTTTTTTAATTCAATTTTAGAGTCATAGCAAGGGAAACAATCTGAAGTTACTGGATATGATAATTGAGTTTTTTTGAAATTCATTTGAACTATTTTCTCAGTGTTTTTAAGTTATATAATACCTTGATAAATGAGAAAACTAATGACATGACATAAAGGAATGTTATTTCTTTTCTGAGTTTGTCAGTTGCTGGTAGTTTTACTCTAGCTATAAGCTATCATATAGATTTAATACATTCAACATATATATCCATATGCCCATTCACTTTAATTAGTTTTTATAAAATCCATTTTCTAGTAAGACTTCTTTCTATGACTTCCACAAAGGATAAATAATCTCTTGTACTCATTGGTTTTCTTGAATCATCAAGATACAGGTTAGTGTTCTCTTACTAACTTTTTAGATAAGATTGCCTTAGGTGCATGTTCATATAGTCACATGTCTTTAACATGTTTAGGGCTTTATATTTTATAAAAATACATCCTCATATTGTTGTAATTAGTATATCAACTTTCAAGGTAAGTGGTAATATTTTAATACAATGAACATTATTCTTTTGTCAAAATACCATCATTTGTGTAGGAAGGAGCTAGAAAACATTTTTCTCTTTCCTTTACCATGTATGTACATGTGTATGTGGATTATACATATACACCTATATGTGTGCTACCCAAGCGTTGACTGTTCATAACCATTTTCTTTCAGTACTTTAATGTGTTCAAAATCAAACTCATAATTTTCCTCCAGGAGTTTGATTCTTGGTTGAAGTGAAATCATAGTAACTTAGTGGTAGAAAATCCCTCTAGCTAGTAGTTAGTATTAATTTGAAATTGCTCTTAAATTTTTTTGATGAAATTACAATTTTTGAAAATATGAAAATGAATTTCTAATACTGTAAATTCATTGATTTTTTTTTTTTTTAGATTCTGGTTCTTTAAATTTATAGCAGCAGTGGCAATTACTGTTGGAGCTTTCTTTATCCCAGAAGGACCATTTACTACTGGTAAAAACATTGAATATTTGTGTGAATGTGTAGCCTCCATTTTATATACACATACATAAACACATGGGTGTGTGTGTGTGTGTGTGTGTGTGTGTGTGTGTGTAAATGTTTTCCCAATAGTTGACTGTATATGACCATACTTTTTCAGAACTTTAATATGTTCAAAATCAAACTCATAGTCATCTCTAAAGTTATGAGTTGTGTAGGATCAATAAATATATGCTTGCTAAATTACTTAACTTCACCAAGCTTCCCACCCCCCTTTGTTTGTAAAGCTAAGAGGGTTGGTATTTAAAATGCCTTTTAAGTCACTTCCCAGAACTAGATCTCTATAATAATAGGCTTTTTACATATGTTGACTTTCTCTAATATTCAGACCTTCCATTTGCTTCCTGGCCAATAAAGGTTATATACTTTGCGTATATTATTGCCGCGTGTGTGTGTGTGTGTGTGTGTGTGAGAGAGAGAGAGAGAGAGAGAGAGAGAATATAGAACGTTAAGAAATAATAGCTATCATTTATTGGTGTTAAAGTGATTTTGGAGGTTGATGTTGTGTGTTTAAACTATTATATTTAAATTATTTAAATTTTTTGGTTGTCCTTGTAATCTCTAGATCTTTATGTCATTTGATTTGTTTTGCCTGCATTACATTTATCATAGTCAAAATAGTTTTTGATTTCCTTTAGTGATTTCATATATTTTGTTTATTTTGCCTTGTAATACTATTAATGTTTCTTTTATAATTTAATTGAAACTTTTTTGAAATATAGATTGAATATTCTCTGATTCTGTTGTTTATTCTTTTTTGACAAATTCTATCTTAGATTTTTAGCCTAAGTGTCTCCTCTTGGAGACACTTTTAACTTCATATGTTACCGTCATTGCTATTCCAGGTTTTCTTGACCTCGTATAATAAAGGCTTATTTTTTAGTTTCTACTTTCAGTTGTAGATCATGTGATGATTTAGCTTTTTTAAAAACATGTTTCATCATTATTTCCTTTAATCAGTCAGTTAGCATGTGTTTATTAGTATTTATGTGTTTCAGGAATTGCTGGAGATACAAAAAAAACCAGTCCCTTCCTTTAAAGAGCTTATAACCCTTCAGAGAGAGAGACCACATTTCTAATTCTAAGTCTGTGCAAAATAAATACAAAATAATTTATTTATATGTAGAGGAATTTCTTCCTATTTTCTCTCTTTCAGTCTGGTTTTATGTGGGCATGGCAGGGGCCTTTTGTTTTATCCTCATCCAACTGGTTTTGCTTATTGATTTTGCCCACTCTTGGAATGAATCTTGGGTTGAAAAAATGGAAGAAGGAAACTCAAGATGTTGGTATGCAGGTAAGACATTGTAGTACTTCAAGGGCATAAACATATCTTAGAGTCTCATTTTAAAGCAAATTGTTTCTCAATTAACTGTATAGATCATAGGTTCAAAGATTTTAAAAAGGTGGAAGAGGCTTACTTATCATCTAACAGAGTGATGAGGAAACCAGCCCAGAGAGATTTTTAGTTATAAGATATTCAAATTGTCTACATCATATATCCAACCTCCTCTGGAACAGAGTAAAACTAGAAGTCTCTAAAAGTAAAAATAAGAGAAAATGGCATTGGATTTTAACATTCTGCCATTTTGTTCTTAGTTAAGGCATTGCAAAGGTCTTTTTTCTCTCGTTTTAGGCTCACAATTCTCTGATAGTATTGGTCACCTGATTTTATAGCTTAATCTGAACTGCTTAAGGCAATCACAGTGACAAAAATGGACACCAGTCTGTGTAGAGACAAAATAGCTAAGAAGCTTTGGTTTAGGTCTATTTAACATGAAGCCTATTAAGTATTTGAAAGCATTATGCCATTGCAACATAGTTCAGTAATGAAACTTAACTCTCCAACCATATTTTTTCACAGCTTTGTTATCAGCTACAGCAATGAATTATCTGCTGTCTTTAGTTGCTATAGTCCTATTTTTTGTCTACTACACTCACCCCGACGGTTGCTCAGAAAATAAGGCCTTCATCAGTGTCAACATGCTTCTGTGCATTGGAGCATCTGTGATGTCTATTCTGCCCAAGATCCAAGTATGTTATTTATTTATGAGGACTTACTTTAATACAAATTAAATTAATACTAATTTCCAAAAGTTTATAAATATTAAACCATGTTAGATTATAAGTGAGTTTTTTATTTTTAAATTGTTACTTAGGAGTCACAGCCAAGATCTGGTTTGTTGCAGTCTTCAGTAATCACGATCTACACGATGTATCTGACTTGGTCTGCTATGACAAATGAACCAGGTTTGTTATGGGAATTGTCCCTGATGCTTTTTCAAGCTTATACTTTTTTTCTTGAAATTCAATAATTTCTCTGTATAGAGTGTTCAATTAACAAAAATTCCACCTGAATGTTATTCCCCTAATAGGCCTCCCATATGCCTGTCAAAATTGTACCAAATTCCTAAACAGCTAATTTTGTTCAACAACTGATATTATTAGGATCAAGTAAACTATAAATTAAAATCAGTATTATTACAAAGATGCTTTGTACCATTGCAGAGAAGACATTTTACTGAAGGAATTGAATGTCACTCTTTTTATTCATGCTTTAAGTAAAAGCAGAAGCCAGAAAAGAAAAATAGCTAAATGAAAGGCTGTTTTACAGTTTCTCCTTGAATAGGTAAATTAAAGAAACCATGAAATCAGTTTTATTATATATCCAAAGAAGC
The DNA here is from genome assembly GCF_037893015.1 of Macrotis lagotis. Classification (NCBI taxonomy): domain Eukaryota; kingdom Metazoa; phylum Chordata; class Mammalia; order Peramelemorphia; family Peramelidae; genus Macrotis; species Macrotis lagotis. Next base: position 128,220,535 of record NC_133662.1, on the reverse strand, counting down.
AAAATGCTGCTTTTCATGGGACGCTGTATACTTTCTATTGCTTGTATTTTGCCTATACGTTTCCATGATGGACTTTTACAAAAGACCCTAATAGAGGCAACTATCATCTATGTGCAAAAACATTGTGAAAGATAAAGAAGTAGTGATTTTTTGAGAAACTCGAGGCAAAATAGTACATATTTACTTTGTGACTTCAAAGCAAAAATGGGCTTAGAGAGAAACATGGTAAAAATGGTTCAAAGTGGTTCAGAAATATGAAATGAGAAAGGTTACAGGTCTGTAACCTTTCAGTAATAACTAAAAGACACAATTAGGAAGTGCTAAATGGAGTATGCACTGAAATAACATAAAAATTGATTTTATTTTCAAAGAAAAGATAACCTATTTTTGTAGATCAGACTAGACTATCAATTTGTTAGTGCAAAAGCAAAAATCAAAATCAGATTAACAGAGGAATAGATGACACAAGTGAGGCAAACTCCATCCTGATCTGTTTTAATAAGCCGTTGATGAAGGAAAATGGGTAAAAACATAAAACGATAAAGAATATTCCTAAGGAAGTTTTTAAGATATTTAGTCATCATAATGAGAACAAAAGATCCTAATATAAAACACTTACTATTCTTATAATAATAGATAAAAGCTAGAGGTAACAGTAGTTTAAAATGCAAAATTGTTTAGAAGATTGTACTAAGAAGATGCTAAGACTTTATATGGGGGGAAAATATTTACATAAGGCTAATAAGAGACTCAAGCCTTATCCAAAAGAGGCTATTTAAAAATAAAATTGGGACAAAAAGGTAAAAATAGAAAATGTATCTACAAAGATATTCTATAAACAAATCTATTATCACCACCACATTTGGACTCCTAACACCAAATCTCTACCCCCTACCTCTCCAGAAGCCACATAGGAAAGTAAAAATGGCACACATAAAGCTGAAGGTGGCAAAATTTTGAAGGCAAATAAAGGATTCAAGGCAAAAAATAGCAAATGCTTAGGAAAAAGTCAACCTTTAAGGGGGCCCTATTTGTTTTTAAAAAAGGTATTGAAGGGCAGCTAAGTGTTTATCTTCTCAAAATTTTTAAGAATAATCTACACTTAGACAGATCTTGATGAAATTTTAGAAGGGAGCAGGCAAGTTTTTTCACAAAAGCCTATTCTCCAATAGATACTTCTGTAGTAGAATAATTTATTGTGAATAGTGCAGAAAGTAAAAGATCCCATTATGGTTATGTGATTACTTTGAAAAAACATTTTGCAGAGGTTCAGAGTTAGAATTGACCTCAATGATCATCTAATCCAGGCACTGCACATAAAAATATCCCTAGTTTATCATGCCTTAATTGAAGATCCCCAAGTAGTGGGAATTCATTCCTATGGCATCTTGACATTTTGGATAATTAACCATTAGGGTTTTTTCCTTAGGGTCGAAAATAAATTTACCTCATTGTATTTCCCACCTCTTGTTTTTAATTTTGGCCCCCTTGATTTGGTAGAGTATTCCAAACTAAAAACTTTCTTCAAATAAGCTCTGTCTACGTAGGAAAACATCAATATGACTGGACAGGCCACAGAACTGGGCCTTCAGTATTTTGGATAGATAGTGATTATAGAGACTGAACTTGGTACAGTTTAAAAAGAAAGTCAGGCAGGTTTCCCTGAAGCAATTTAAAGTTCTTCAAAATTTCCTTAAGCTTCTCTCTGAAATACTTAAATAGTAATCTTTTCATACCTCTTGACTGTGGCCTATGATAAATCATAACATCTCCAAAGATTCAAAGTTATTGGTCACCCAAATGGCAATGGGGAGACATGTGATGGGCTTTATTGACAGACTGCAGCATGTTACTAGTGAAGGATTCCACAAAAGGGATTGTGTAAAGGATGTCATCAAGAACTGAGCTGATTGTGTAGCGAAAGGACAGGATAACTTTCACTGTCAAGAGCAAGAACCCTAATCCTAGCACATTGGGTGTATTTTCTAGAGTCTTAAGGACAAAAATTTCACAGAATAAAGAAAAGTTGAGAGTTTTACAGATTTATCACAGGTAAATATTTAGCAAATAATCAACACTAATCCTCACAGTGAAATGTTAAACTGGGAATCAAAACATCTGAGGATGAAATTCTCTGATCTACCACTAAGCGTGATCTTTGGTCACTTTGCCTCAATTTCCTTCAGTGCCCTTAAAAATAGAAATCATGAGAACTTCACACAATAGATAAAATGTTTTGAAATATTTAGTGTTATGTTAACTAACAATGTTAGTATGTCTTTTGTTTAGTAATTTATTTCAGACGTAATTTGTAGTTTTTACTTTCTGATCACAGTATTTTGAAAGTTCTGAATTAATAAATTTTTGTAATGGGTAAAATAAAGATTCCTTGGAAAACGTCATCTTTAATTTTTTTTTCTAATTTGGTATTTACTTCACAGACAGACAATGCAATCCAAGTTTATTAAGCATAATTGGCTACAATATTACAACAAGCATTCCAAAGCAAAAGGATTCTGTTCAGTGGTGGGATGCTCAAGGAATTGTGGGACTTATGCTCTTTTTGTGTTGTGTGCTTTATTCAAGGTAAGCATTAATTCATAAAATGTTTTAATGAAAAACAGTATAGTTTGTTATTAAATTGTACTTTGCTGAAACTAAGGCTTTCTCTTCTACCTTCTTCCCTAGTATTCGTTCATCTAACAACAGTCAGGTTAATAAACTGACTTTGACTAGTGATGAATCAACACTGATAGAAGATGGTGTGGCCAGACATGATGGATCACTTGATGATGGTGATGATGTTCACCGTGCAATAGACAATGAAAGGGATGGTGTTACTTACAGTTACTCCTTCTTTCATTTCATGCTTTTCTTGGCTTCACTTTATATCATGATGACTCTGACCAACTGGTACAGGTATTTAATGAAATTTTTGACATTTAAGATATGATGGCACTAATTCACAAAGGTAATATTAGTATTGCTTCAAAAACTCTTACTTTGAATCAACACAAAAGTGAATACTGGAGTATTGTCACTATGGCCTTTTAGGAAATTACATATTATTTTTTACTTTGCTATGGATCATATTTCAGATATCAGACTACACATTTTTGAAGAAAACCAAAAAATGACAGATATTAAAGAATAAAGTCATTCCTTAATAATTTTGGAGCCTGTAGAAATGCAAATTTTTGATTGACACAAAAGATATTTGTATTTTGAGCTCTACTTGATGTATTATGATTTAAAATATGCATTTATAATCTTCCTCTCAATATCTTAACAGATGAAAAGAAAACCCTACATTGTCCTTATCCAAAAATGTTTGTGTCATTGCAATTTACCATTTGCAACTTGCAGACTAAGGTTTTATCATTGCATTGCTTAAAGGGATCAGCTTTCAAAGTTGTTTATCTCTGTAATGTGGTCATTTATAAATACTTAACTAGGGCTTCAAAGTTCATAGAGGTCTCCATGGTTTTCTTTGACACTGTTCATTATTTCTTTGGACACAGTAATATTCCATTAAATTCATATAACATAATTTGTTTATCTAATAGGAACAACACTTTAGGTTTTCTAAATTTTGACTATAATGAAAAGAGCTGCTATGGATAGTTTTGAACATAGTTCTTTTTTCATTCCTTGAGGTAGAGTCCTAGTAGTAGTAGTGATATAAGTGGCCACAGGTAGGCAGCATAGAGTTTGGTAACTTACTGAGCATAGTTCCAAATTGCTTTCTAGAGTAGCTGGAACAGCTTATAGTAGTACACCAGTTTTATTGTTTTCTCATATACCCTCCACTTCACTTATTTTTTCTTAATCTGTCAGTCATTTGACTGTGAGGTGCATCCTCAAAGTTTCTTTAATTTGCTTTTCTCTGTAGTGATTTAGACTTTTTTTAAAATAATTTTTTTTTGTCCAATTACATATAAAGATAATTTTTAGCATTCACTTTTTTAAAAAAATTGAGTTTCAGATTATCCTTTCCTTACCCTCCTTTTTTTTTGAGAAGGTAAGCAATTTGATATAAGTTATACATATAGTCATGCATGACTTATTTCCATATTAGTCATATTGTAGAAGATGCAGAGCCAAAGGGGGGGGGAAAAACAAAAAAGATTAAAAATAACAAAAAACTTTTAATGATTATTGGTAACTTGAGTTTTTTCCTTTGAAAACTGTTCATATCCTTTGACCATTTATTGAGAAAATAGTCTTATAAATTCAGTTTCCATATGGATCTTAGCTATAAGACAAGGCAAAATATGCTGAAAACATTGTTTTTTTCCATTTAGTTCTTTTTATTTTTCATTTTTAACCACAATTTATTAGATTTTTTTGAGCACAAAAACTTTAATTTCATATAATCAAAACTGTCCATTTTCTTTGCCTCTCAGTGCTTATGAATTATTTTCTCTATGCAAAGATTTGAAAGACAATTTCTTTAAGTTGTGCATGTATCCCTTAGTAGCTTATCTTGCCATGTGTAGTGTCAGATGGTGTTCTAACCCTAATTTCTGACAGGCTGCTACCCATTTTTCCCAGCAGTTATTAACAATGGTGTCTTTAATTGTAATGTTAAGTTCCCTGCTTATCTGTTTCCATCATATTTATATTTACCATCACCATATCTAAAATCATGCTGCTCTTTTGAATTCAGGGAAAGTACAATAGATTTTGAAAAAAAAGGGTTCATTTTAACTCTGAGGGAATCTATGTTTCAAATGTTTCTTTAAACTGTTTTTTCTAATTCATTTTGCCATCTTCCATTTTATCGAGTTTATCCCATTCATATTTGTTAAATGTTTCTCTTTCCTCTTTATAAATAGTTAATAAAAAAAGGGAGTTTGACTCTTGGGATTTATAAATGCAATGACTTCCTTTCTGTGGTAGCTCTTTTTACTTTGCCCTTTGATACCACGTTTATGATCTTTATTCATTTCCTTCAAGTTCCTTTTCAAAATTTCTGTTTATTTTGCTTATGATGGTTGCCTTCCCTGTCTGCTCGATATCTTTTAGAATCTCTTTGCTGGTTCCTCCTGTTTTCCTTTTCAATGGAGTATATTGTAATTAGGTTCCTTCATCTGATTGTGATAAAAATGAACCTTTTGCCATATCTGTTTAACCTATCCCTTCCTCTTTGATTATGTAAATGTTATGAAACTATTATGTTGAGTGATTTTCCTCTCCTTCCTGTCCCTCTCATTTGTTTTCTTCTAAAACTATCAGAATTGAACAAATCCATTTGTAATTTGTTAATCTTTTTCTATGACCCTTTTAGATATTAATATTCTGAGAAGACTTTTATCCTTTTAATTATGTCAGTGTATACCTTTATGTGCTTTTCTTGGCTCCCACATTTTCATTTTAAAATATCTTCTCAGTTCTGGTATTTTTAAAAATTAAGGAGGACGGAAAATCTATTCCATCAGTTTTTATTTTTCCTTCTAGGGTTATATTTGGTATCTTTTTATCTTTTGAACTTTTTGCCTCATAATATTTTTTTCTTTGCCTTGAAACTGGATTTTGGCTGTTATATTCCTGGGAGTTTTCACTTATGGATATCTTTCAGGAGACTACTGATGGGATTCTATCTTTACTTTGTTCTCTAGTTCGTAGAATTCAGGGTGATTTTCATTTAAAATTTCTGAAGTAGCCAGTCTTTTGTGGGGCTATGTGGATGAAGGTATATTTTCCCCCTTAGTCTTTTTGAATACTGCTTCTTGCATTTTCAGTTGTTTGTTTGATCAGTTTCAATTTTCAGTAATTTAGTTCTTAAGTATGGTTTTTCACCATTTTAATTCTAACATATCAATGCTACTGCCACTTTCCCTCTAAGACTTTTCCATTTTTTATCATATTTTGTTTTCTATATATTTTGTAATCCTTGTGGCCAAATGATTTTTTTTTTCTCTCTCAGAAACTTTGCCTGGAGTTGTGAGGTCATTATCTTCTGGGTTTTCCCATAGGTATCTTTTAAACTATATTTCTTTAGGAGTTTTCCTTGGTTTGTATATCTCATTAAGTATCACTATCAAGTTTGGGAGGCTTGTACTTGTACTCCTGGTCATGTATCCCTTTACATGACTTGGGCAGGGCCCATCTGATCTGGAGTATCATGGCAAGAATAGGCCTCTGTTTCAGTGGACTCCAGGCTCAGCCTGGTGCTTCCTAGTGCCACCTGTTTGCAAAAAAGGGGTGCTGTGCTCTCTTACATCTTTGACTTCACAAAGGATGCTGCAGTTGGTTTTTTGCCTGAGGCTTTTTTTCTTGCTGTTGGACTTGGGCAGCTAATCTGCCAACCTTTCCCAAAGTATTCTTGGATTCTCTCTGCTTTCTACTTACCTCCAGCTCAGAATCTCCACAGTATTCCATTCCTCAAACTGAGGGAGCACTCTATAGTTGATTCTTATTCATTCTTTATAGAATTATGTGTTTCCAAGTCCTATTGGTATGTTTATGGGAGATCTGGGCTAGAATGCCACCATCTTTCCATCTATACTATGTTTATATTTTTCTTTTTTCTAACATTTCTATTGTTTAGGGATCCAGTTTTGCCCTCAGACATTTTAGTCATTTACTCAAACTTTTTTAATGTCATTCTTAAGATTAAGTGCAGAAATTTTTTTCTGGGCCCCAAGTTTCTCACTATTTAGTTGGAATTAACAAAAATGAAGTTGATTTTTCTCATTTTAACAGTTACATTTTAAAATAGTAAATTCAGTAATTCATCTCTAGTATTCCATGACTGGTTTGTTTTTAAGATTTTAATAACTATTATCTGTAAAAAATTTTCAAATGAAGCAAAATGTTAAAGAATTTAACTTGATCCAGTTTATTAAAGATATTAAGAATTATTTATAGTGCTTTAAAGTTTTTTATCTTCATAGCAATCCTTTGTGGTTATTAACATATTTTTACAAATGAGGAAATTCATATTGAGTCCCCAGGATCACATTTTTAGGCAGGATTTGATTTCAGGTTGGCATTCTCTAGTTTTCTTTAAGCTTTGTTAAAGATTATTCAAAAACCCAGCTGCCTGATAATATATATTGATTAAATTCATTGCAGATTACATTTCAAACTAAGTTTTGTCAAAGAGAGAAAAAATTAACCTTGCCAAACATTTAGGAACTGTTAGACTAGAATTGGAGAATAATATCCCACTTAATGCAGAAGATCAATAGATGAAAATGCTTGAAATATGAAAAGTAAATTTCCTAAAAAGGGCCTAATTACAGTTTTAAAGTTATGAAAATCAGGAATTTTTTACTCCCTAAATGAGAAACTTTATGCTACTTAAAATCAGTGGTGGGGGAGAGCTAGGTGGCACAGTGGAGTCAGGAAGACTTGAGATCAAATTTGGCCTCAGGCACTTAAGACTTACTTAGCTGAGTAACCTTGGAGAAATCATTTAATCCCTTTGCCTTGCAAGGAAAAAAATCAATAGCAAAGATACTCTATAAATGACCTCTTACTGTGGAAATGAGACCAAATATAAAACAGACAAGCAAGGCACAGATTATTTAGGGTAGTAACCAAAGAGTAGTAGTCAATTCAACTATATAGTACCTAAGAGCAATGTGTTTAAATCACATTGAGTTATCGAGCAAAGGTTATATTCAGAATTTGTGAAAAATTGTGTTCAAGTTATGACTGCCATTTTAATTACCTCTGTGACCCATAGCAAATCATTTAACCTTACTAGGCCTTAGTTTTCTTATCTGCAAAACAAGACACTAACTGACCTTTCAGGTTCCTTCAGCTCCAAATTTTTGACCAGTGAATGAAAGGGATATAGGGAATGTAGGGAAATGTGTATATAGTTTGCTTTAAGAAAAATATACATCACAAATTAAAAGTTTTGACTTATAAAAATTATATTATAATGTGTTCTTTAATGATGCTGATTAAATAAGATTTACCTCACTTCATTTAGCAGAAATGTTATGAAGAATGCTACTTACTCAATTTTGTTTAAATCTTATTTGAAATGCTCATTTAATCATTCAACAAAGACTTTATAAAGCTGAAACAAAATTGTTTATAATGTGAATATCATCCAACTTAAATAAGTTTTCTTTTTGTGAGGTTTTTTGGATTTAAAAAAGTACATGTGTGCCATATGTATTTAACAGATTCTGTAATTCAAAAACTTTTAAGTTATTAATACAGTATATGTTTTTTATTTCTTTTCTGTTTTCTATCTCCAAATATTTTAGTTATGAGCCTTCTCATGAGATGACCAGTAAATGGACTTCAGTCTGGGTGAAAATCTCTTCAAGCTGGATTGGCATTGTGCTGTATGTTTGGACACTCGTGGCTCCCCTTGTCCTCACAAACCGTGATTTTGATTGAACTGGAATTCTGGCATGAAAGTTCTTTTGCTTCTTGCTCAGTTGAAACTGACAGTATTCCAGACTCTGTAAATATGTGTGTGTGTGTGTGTGTGTTTACAAGGTAGTCTCCTTGGTATTAGCCTGCATGACATACATAGATTGTGTCACTTTCTATTTTACTCTCTGCATTTTCCTGCCAAGCTTACTGATTTATGTTGGACTTAGTAGCAATGAAATATAGTCAGTATTGTGTTGAGGTGATAGGAAAAGTAGATGTATGAGAAATATAGGGAAACGTGAAATAGAATAAAAGAAAAATGTTTGTTAGAAATTTACATTTTAAATGCATGGTGGAATTAAAGTTATTTTATTAATTATATGAGTGAGTTAGCACTACCTTCTAATAAATACCTGATGGCTTGCTTCAAAAACACACCCTAACAAGAAATTTGCTATTCTGGAATTCTTTAAAACACATTAAATAGACATTTTTATGACAGTTGGTTATCTACCCACTTTTTTTCATGATTCGATTCAAAGATGATATCTACCAGAAATACTTTGGTTATTCAGTATGAAAAATTTAATCAATAGTGCCTGAAGATTTTTATAGGCAGGTACTATTTTTAAAATTTTGTTATTAACCCCTCCATAGCACAGTGATGTAGAGTCAGTATTCAGTAACATATCTCTCCCTCCAACTTCAGAATATCCAATTTTCAAAAGTACATGGTACATGTAAGAGGAACTTTTGAATTTTTGAAAAGAAGAATCATAGCTTAAATAGGAAGGATCTTGGAAGTCCAGCTAAAGGAAAAAATAAAGTAGATTTTTGACCTAGGGAAGAAAATTATCCATCTGGAATGGCTTTGAGATTCTAGAGATGTGAGATGACTTGTCCAAGGTCAGCACCAGGTCACCTGGCTAGTTAGATACATTAGCACTGTACCAAAGTGGCACCAAAAAGTCTTCTATAAAATGTATTGTTCATTAGTTTATGTTGTACCTGATTCTATTTTGGGTTACTCCATGTGATTCTTGTGGATGGTGCCTGGCATAGCTGCAGTTAATGGCAAATTAGTTTGACTCAGTGATAAAGAATGAACCTTGGCTTCAAGTTTGTGGTGTAGTTTTAAAGGTATTATTAAATGCTTTTGTATTTGCTGCTATGGAATTGAAATACATGGGCTTTATTTAAACCTGTTTGTTCCATCCTAATTTGAGCACTCTGATTATGAACCTAGAAACATACTTAAGCACTTGTTTTTGTATGATGTAACCACTACTCTCTATCTGTTTGACTTTAAATGATTTTGGTGGAGTATAATAAAAAAAATGATTGTCATTCTCCAACCTTATATTTGGAGATTCTAAATTTCTCTTGTTATTAAATATTCACAAACTTCAGCATCTGTATGTTATTAATAAAGGTGAATTCCTATAAGAGGTTTGGGGTTTGTAAAGTTTTGGCCAGAGACCCTCAAGCAACTTAATCTTAAAAATATACAATAGTCATTTTCTTTCCTTTCCACTACACAAAGTTAAAAATACATATACAGTGACAGGCTATCACATATCTGCCACCTACCCATTTCACTGTGCTGGAAAAAATTTAATTTCAAGGGTTAATTATATGGTTGCTCCAAATTATGTGGTAGTTATGAAGGTGTCCCACGTCCATACATCTTATTTTAGTGAGGAAGGGTGGGCATATTGGATCCATATTAAAAGAATTGGGGATCTGGTGAAAATATGTAGGGGAGACTTCTCATTAAACATTTGGCTGATAATGTCTATTCACCTCATGCCCCTGAACTGATTTTCTGACTTTGAATCAGCTTGCTTTCATCTTAATATCTCAGAATGATGTTCTAGAAATATATTAGGAGACTTCAATATGAGGGTTGATATCCCATATAATCCCTCACTTTATTCTCATGACCTCTTAATTTATTTCACTGTTACACCTAGGGATGGTTATACCTTTGATCTTGACAGCACTCACAAATACTTCATTAAAATGAAAAACTCAAATCACTAGCAGTTCATAACATTTTATCCCATCTCTCTATGCCTGACTCCTATCCAAAAACTTTCCTTCACTAGGACATTATTCCTTAGCATTCTGATAAATTCATCACTGCTTTAGCCAAAATATCAAACCTATAATCAGTTCAACTCTATATATAATCAATTCAATCTATTCAGCCCTTTCAAATTGCCTTCCCTGACACTATTTGCTAATAATTAGTCTCTTTCACCTGCAGCTGAAGGGGACTACAGGAAATGCAACTGTACTAAGTTAATTATAAATTAGTCAACTGAGTTCTCATATTAGCAAGGCAATTCTTTTACTGATGCTCTATCCCATTCCTAATAGCAACTGTCCTTAACATTTCTCAGTTTCCCAAACCATGCCTCTTCCACCTCAGTCTTAGCCAAAAACCCACTTCACACTTCGTTAAATGAGACTTTTTCCCCATCCTTTTATCTCTCTCACTTTGTTTTTGGCAAGGCAATGGGGTTAAGTGACTTGACCAAGGTCACACAGGTAGATAATTATTATTAAGTGTCTGAGCCACATTTGAACTCGGGTACTCCTGACTCCAGGGCTGGTGCTCTTATCTACTGCGCCACCTAGCTGCCCTCTCATTTAGTTTTAAGGGTTAGCATGTAATCCTTGTATACTGACCTCTCATTAACAAATTGCTTCCATATCATTACCTCTCAATCATCTTAACTCTTTTCTACCAGTTTCCTCTCATGCTATTGTTCTATTTTCTTATCTTCTTTTTACAGCCAAACATCTAGGGAAAAATGCCTTCATCTGCTACCTCTACTTTTCCTTTCCTATTACTCAATCCTTTGCAATCCAGCTACTAGCCTGATCACTGAACTGTGTTCCAGTTATCATTGATCGCTTAATTGCTGAATCTGATGATCATTTCCAAGTCTTTGACCTCTCTTCACCACAATGCTGTTAGCCCTCTTTTATAAATACTATTAAAAAATTAGAAGATAATTAAAGAGCAATATAAATGCTAGCTCTTGGACTTGCATCATACTACTCTCTTGGTTCTATTTCTATGATATTCCAGTAGCCTTTCCTGGTTTATCTTCCACATTATTGCCCCAAATGGTATTCCCTTAAGGCTCTGTCCTGGACCATATTTTATTCTCTTATACTTTATGACCTCATCACCTCATGAATTTAATTATCATTGCTATGCAGAATTCCTAGATCTATAAATCCAGCCCTGGTTTTCCCTGGGTGGCCATTTGCATGTTTCCAACTGCCTAGTGGAAATTTAAAACTGGATATTCAGTAGGTCTCAAAACTGACCATGTTCAAAATTAAACTTAAATGTTTCTTCAAACCTACTGTTTCTGAACTTCAGCGTTTTTGTTTAGGGCACTCCCCTCTTTCCAGCCATTACAAGCTCAGCATTATCTTTTTTTTTTTAATTTTTTGGGGTTTTTTTTTGCAAGGCAAACAGGGTTAAGTGGCTTGCCCAAGGCCACACAGCTAGGTAATTATTAAGTGTCTGAGACCGGATTTGAACCCAGGTCCTCCTGACTCCTGGGCCAGTGCTTTATCCACTACGCCACCTAGTTGCCCCTCAGCATTATCTTTTAACTTTTCACTTTCCCTTGTACATACTGGGTTGCCAAATATCATTTCTACCGTTACAGTGTCTTGCACTTGACCCTTTGTTTCTATTCATAGTACTATTCACCTTTTTGCCTCATTTTTTTTCCTGGATTATTGCAATAGCCTAATTGAGTTACCCATGCTCTCAAAAACCTGTCTGCTCTCCATTTCCTCCTTTACAGTTGTCAATATGGCTGACTTTGCAAAGTTCATAGCTAACTCACATCACTCCCTTATATTCAAGAAAGGTCGATAGATTGTTCTTGCTTCCAAGACCTCCAAGACACCTTTTCAATCTGAACTGCACTCTGCTGTTTCAACCAAACTAGCATCTCTGTTCTCCATTCTCAGCATTCCATTTCTTTACCTTTAAGGCCACTGCTATTTCCACCACACTTTGCGATTTATTGCATACAGACCTAGATTGGGAGTCAGGAAGACCTGAGTTCAAATCCAGCCTCTGTCACATATTAGCTGAGGGACCTGGCTCAATCCTTAACTGTCAGCTGTTTTTTCAACTGTAAAATGGTGATAACACCTGCCTTGAAGGATTGTTGTGAGAACTAAATGAGTATCTTGTAAAATGCTTGGCTCTGAATCCCTATTCCCGCTTAAAACTTTTTTTTTTCCATTTTGTATATACTTAACACTATTAAGTGAGTGCCTAATGAAGGCTTTTAGGTTCTGGACTCACTTGACCTTTTTATTTGTGTGGGGTCTCTATTATACCCTAAGGAATGAATTAATTTCCATAGGATCACAACTCTTAAGCATCCGGGTTCTCAAGGATCCTCCCATCATCAGAAAAATATTTCCTGGGTGGTAGGAGTTAAGAACCCTGTATGGGTAACTGAAAACATATATATACATATATATATATATATATATATATATATATATATATATATTATATAATATATATATTAATACTTTCTTGCTCTCTCCCTTACCTATTCTATAATTTTAAAAAATCAACAATAAAAGCTATATTGTATAAATCAAAATATTATTGTTCCTCCACCTGGTGATCTTTTGGGGCCTTATTCATTCAGTAATCTCAACTACATTGCTCTCAATCCCCTTAATGCAAAAAAAGAAAAAAATGAAGTGATTGATTTGCAATTCATCTAACTCTTTCTAACTAACCATAGTTGTTAGCCCAGTGGCTAACAGGTTTGTATAATACTATTATTCTGAGGTGAAGCAAAGAAAGACTTTTCAAAGCTGACTTAATTTAAGGTATTATTAGTTATTAGAACCCAGATAAATATTTTCCAAAAAAAATCTACACCTAAGCATTAACCACATAATTAAGTCTTCAAGAATTTCGTTAATATCACAAGCTAGTGTCTTGATTTATTAGGCAATATTAACTGACATATGAATTTTAAAAATCCTTGTATTTGATAATTTTATATTTTTTCTTTGATCAAAGGGATAAGGGGAATTTATAAAACAGAAAATACAGATGTTTAAGAATTTTGGCTAAAAAAACTAAGGGCCCAGATAACTGAATTTCAGGAACAAAAAGGTAATGAACAATCTAGCAATTCCTGAGTCTCAATTTTCTCACTTGATCAAATAAGGGGTTTAAATTATATCTAAGATACCTTCCAGATCTGGTTCATGTAAATGTACTTTGAAAGGTGCTACTTTATTAGTAAATGATAAAAGGGAAACAGGAGCTCTAGTTAGGGATATTTCAAAGTGAATGATCAAGTAATTGTTAGTACCTCAAGGTAAATGTCTAACCTTGATCAGCTTTCAGGGAAATTGTAGGGAAACAATCTCATTAAAACAAAAATTTGTTTGGAAAGGGTCAAGTGTTAGGAGTTACCATATGTATTGCTAAATAGTGGCGATGCAGGAAGCAATTTGGTGGGCATGATTCTTTTTGGTATTCCATCACTTGAGAAGGGTCCTATATTATTTTAGCTACTAATTTTCAATAAATTGGCAGAGGTCAAGTAAATGATCATTTACTAGGAGCTGAGTAAGAAAAATGGCATTTAAATATAATGGAATATTGACAATGTAAGAAACAATATGAAAAATGCACTCAAACCAATGTATTGACCATCTGAACCCCAAGATGAAAACTGAATAAGTGCTGGCTTATATAGAACCTTGGGTTAATGCTCCCTTTGAGTCTTGTTAATTCAGTAACTTTGGGTCACGTTTAAACTTTATTGGGTGTTTTGCTTATCTGTAAAAACAGTTTGGAATTCCATTCCAGTTCTAGTTCTAGTATTTGATGAACTCATTCTCAGGTGAGGTAGCAGAGTACAGATATGGAATGAGGCATATGTCATCAGACTTAGTATGTTGGTTTACTTAATTGCACTTTGCTTTAAGCAAGTCCTGGGGAAAAGAGATGGAGATATTATTAAATGAAAGTCATGGTTTAAAAATATCAATTATATGTAGGCAACCTTGAAATAAAATGGTTAGCTTAGTATGACCTGATATAGAGCAAAGAACATAATCAGTCCAAAATTCATATCATAAATGAAAATAAAACAACAGTACATCTGAACTCAGTTCAAGGGAGATTTGTATGGGTTTGAGATGATTTCTATGGCATTTAAAAAGGCATGAACAAAATTTTTTAAATGAGTGGGAAGGGAAAGGAGAGATGCATAACTGATAGTACATTAGAAATAGTTCATGATTCCAATAGCCTGACTTCATAGGTTGGTATTAATGTAACCTATAGCTCCTGGGTTCTGGGTTTGAACTAAGCAATGTTAGCAGGAAATGTTTACATTACTGACCGTTCGAATTAGTTATTTTAGTGGGCAAAGGATTTACTAAGCATAAGATGCCATTTGTAATCATCATGCCCTTGACGTAGATCTCATCTAAAGTGAGAGCTTCTACTAATGGTGAAATGCTTAGGACCCACTGCCCTAGACAATGGCAACCTAAGATGTGAAAGAATATTTATCATAGCACTAAGGAATCAGACATCACAATATAGGACAATATTAAAAACTGCCAAACTGCAGCCAAGTACTATACTCTTAGATTACATAAGGACCTGGTTATATTTACTTGAGTATGGCTAAAAAAAGAAAAGGAAAAAAAGAAACCCAAACACAAGCAAACTGAAAAACCTTTTTATTTGATATTCCAATCCAACTCTGTGGGTAGAGATGATCTTCAGTACCTAAAGTGGGAAGGTTTTAGGCAGAGCAGAAAATCATGCCCACTTTACTATTCTTGTGTGGTGCAGAGGAATACATTTCAGAACCAAGGGAGGTCAATGAAATTCTACTAGATCCAGGCACTTTATGTTCCCAGTTTTGAAAAGCCAAGTGTAAAAATTTTAATAAAAGTTAATTGCAACAGAGAAAGCATTCAGAATACCATCTTCAGCACTAGTGTGTTACACTAAACGCAATCAGATAGCATCAAACAAGTAAAACAAATTACAATAAACAATAAATGAAGGTTTAATTAGATCAGGGTAATGGGCATATACATAAAAACAAAAATCAACAAATTCCACTGCAATTGGGGAAAGAATGGCAATTTGAATCCCATCAAGATTTTCCAATAGTATTCAGTAAGTCTTAAGAACTACACAGCTGAGTAACATCTGAAAGCTTTGCAAAAGTGATCAGTGTGTGGTTACAGACTTAGGGAGGGAGCAGGGGGCAGGGAAAGCGCTTTAGATTCCACAGCATCTGAATACACAGAACAAAGCCATTTACAAAACAAAAAGAGTACCAAATGATACTTTAAATAAATAGTTCATCATTTTGATGAATATATACATATAGTCCATCTTCTGGGGGGGGATTCAGTTATCTAAGAGTGGCATATCACTGTCCAGGGGTGCAGGGTCAAGTTCACATAAATAAAACAGTGTGGCTTCACTAGCTTCGGCTTCAGTCAATGGTTCCAGTCGAACAAGCTTACTTTGGGTTGGTTCTGGGTCTAGGCTATTATCCAGAAGCTCGTCAACCTCTAGAGGTTTTTCTAAAGAAGACACAGCTTCTGAAGTCGCACTCCCATTTTCAACAGTGGAAGATGGGCTTCCATCAAGAAATGCAAGCAGAGGAAAAGCTGTGTACTGGATAAGCTGCTTATCTAAAAAGGGACAGAATACTTTCAAGATTAATATATATAAAATCAAAAGACAGTAGAATCCAGATCTCCAAATTTTACCACTCTACTCCTCGGTGAGTGTTTTGATGTGGTAATGTAATCTCAGCTTCTACAACATAGTTCACCAACTCTATAGATTGTTACTCTTATCCTTTGTTACTTAGAAATTTAACTATCATGACCAGATTGGCTTTTTTATTTGGAAGGTAATGGGTTTATTAAGTGACTTGCCAAAGGTCACGCAGCTAGGTAATTATTAAGTGGCTGAGGTCACATTTGAACTCAGGTCATCCTGACTCCATGACCAGTGCTTTATCCACTGTGCCACCTAGCTGCCCCAGATTGTTGAGGTACAGAGAAAGAAACAGGGATTTCTTTCCTGAGACTATTCCTGAGAAAGGCTGAAAAGATATTTCCTGATAAAAATGTGATTGCCATCCTGAGAGAGAGCTTAATGATGGCACTTTGTCTCCACAGCCAAGATGTCTGAAGTTGCAATTGATCGTTAGTGTCACTCTGATATACTGTTGAAATATTTAAATTTGTTGTTATTCAGTCTTTTTGGTTATGTCTCACCAACTCTTCATTACCCCATTTGGGATGGTTTTTTTTGCAAAAGATACTTAAGTATTTTGCCATTTCTTTCTTCATCATTTCATAAATACTTCTTCCTGACCATAGGCCCAAGTGCTCTATCCACCATACTACCTAGCTAGCCCCTAATAGTTAAATATTTTTATATTATTTGTTATTCTGGTAAACTGCATAGTCATTAGCATTCACATTTCTTTGAAATTGGAACAACTTAAACTCAACATGTCCAAATGAATTCCCTATCTCCACCCTCCCCCTTCCTAATTTTCCCACTACTGTAGATTGTACCACCATCCACCACCCAGTCAATTTGGCTCCCAAACTAGGTGTCATTTTCAAGTCCTCAATCTTACCTCCATACCCAATCAGGTAATAAGTCCCCACATCTCTTATCTTTGTAACATCTCTTGTGTATACTTTTCTTCTCTCCTTTGACATTATAACCACTTCATCCCTTCATGCTTGATCTCCCTGACTCTCCCATCTATATTGCATTTTATCAGTTTCTGACCCAATGCTAGTATCTGACATGGCTTATAACTTATTTTCCTATGTAGTTATCTCAGGCAAATTATCTATAAATGCTGCTTATTACTGTCACTGTTAATTGATTTTGCATAATTAAAGGAAGATTGAGCCAGGAAAGAAGGTGAAAATTAAGATAAAGTTTGACTGTGATCCAAAAAACACACGAAAACAACTTTCCCCCTCCAAAAACCATCCAAATAATACCAAAAAAGATTTTAAAAAAAACCCTTAATATTGTATCTTCTACACATACCTGATTTAGGTTTAGAATTTTTCTCATCTTCTGGAGCTGGCTGAACACCATTATTCTTATTAGTTTCTGATCCTTTATTTTCCAACTGGGGAAATAACCAATATAAATATTATAAGGTATCTTTCTTGAGTCCTTTGAAAACTTACCTTTTACATCATGTTGATAAAGAAAAGTCAAATATCACTTATAAAATGTTAAGTGCTCGAAGGGACCTTAGAACTAACAAAGGGCTAGTCCAAATTCTTTGCTGTACACACAGGTGAAGAATAGAGTACTAGCCTTGGAGTCAGGAGGGAGACACAGCAGGAATCTGGTCTCAGACACTCAACACTTACTAGCTGTGTAACCCTGGGCAAGTCACTTAACTCTGATTGCCTTCCATCCAGGGCCATCTCCAGTTGTTCTTAATTCATATCTGGCCACTGGATCCAGATGGTTCTGGAGGAGAAAAGTGAGGCTGGTGACAGCACAGCTCCACTGCATTAAAATCCAATTCATGTGCTTGTCATGGCAGACAAATGAAGACATCTTTAATTGTGCTTACAATCTAGTTGGATAAGAGATATACAAATAATCCTAACACATTGTATTAGGACCTGGTTATATTTACTTGAGTATGGCCAAAAAAAAAAAGAAGAAAAAAAAGAAACACAAACACAAACAAACTGAAAAACCTTTTTATTTGATATTCCAATCCAACTCTGTAGAGATGATCTTCAGTACCTAAAGTGGGAAGGTTTTAGGCAGAGCAGAAAATCATGGCCACTTTACTATTCTTGTGTGATGCAGAGGAATACATTTCAGAACCAAGGGAGGTCAATGAAATTCTACTAGATCCAGGCCAAGTGTAAAAATTTTAATAAAAGTTAACCGCAACAGAGAAAGCATTCAGAATACCATCTTCAGCACTAGTGTGTTACACTAAACGCAATCAGATAGCAATCACATAGCAAACCAAAAAAGAAGATTAAGGAAGTTCAAAGGAAGGAAACATTTTTAGATGGGAAAGGGGATAGGGAGATAAAACTGGGGAAGGCTTCAAAAAGAAGAGGTTAACATTTGAACTGGTCCTAAAAGGTTAGATAGTTAAGGTTATCATGAAATATAGATTTGGAAGAGAGATCTTTTTAGAAAGAGGGAACGCAACTGTGAATTGTACAGTTTGACTAGAACTGGGATAAATGAGGAACAGCAGTGGGCAATAAAACAGAAAGGCTGAGGCCAGATATTATAAATGGATTTGAAACTAGCTAAGGAATTTGGATGTAATTTACTAGGCAATGATGAACCACTTAAGTATTTAATTAGGAATGATGATCATAGCCATGCTTTAGAAAGATCAAGCTGGTGTGTAAGTAATAAAGGCATGAATTAAGAAGATAGCTAATGGGGGTCTAAGAGAATCCCCTAAGAAAAGGAAAATGGACTCCCCACCCTTTTTTTTTTGCAATAGTGGGTGATTATGAATGTGGAACACTGTATGCTGTGGAGATTCAGCTTTAGTCTTGCTAAAATATTTCTTTTCCCCCCTTCATCTTGTGTTGCAAGAGAAGTCAGGGTAAGGGAAATGAAGTTGATGTAAAAAAGAACAGCTAATAATATTAAAAAAAAACTTTAATGGGAAAGGAGACATTGCAGAAAAGGAATTTATAAAACTTGCCAACTGACTGAGTAATGGGAGATTTTAAAGTGGGAAGGAAATCACAATGAAAATGATTTCTAAATAACTTCAGATAAAGATTTTACAAACATCTTAAACCTTTTTTCCTATGGAAATATTCTCATGTGTTAGTTTTATTTTGATTGAAGAGAAATAAAGCCCCTAGCACTGCCTGCACAGACACCAGGTCACAATCTCTTCTAGAAGACACTGTTGAGTTATTGTAGCCATAAAGTTCATCAACTTGCAATCAACCTAGTGATAATCCCTCTAAATTAGCCCTTCTAGCTTGGCAGCAGCTGCCAAAAATTCTACTTCTGAGAATTCAGGATCATCTCCACGGCAAGATGTGCCAGCAGAGGAACAATTCCTTTTCTGATTGAAATGGAATGATTATCATTATGAACAGTTACTAAAAAGATCTTTAGAGGCTGAAGCACAATAGAGGTGACTGTTCCTTTACAGAATAACTGTCTTGTCTAAAAATGTTCCCATATCTATTTCTTACTACTCTTTTTGCCATTTTGATACTTGCCAAGTTTTTTTCTCTTTTTCTATTTTCCTTGGACTTTTTTACATTCACTAGTGAGAAATATATATTTGTATTCTGACAGTGAATGGATCAACCATATCTTTAAATATTTTTGATTTCAACATTTTTTTCCTTGCTCTATAGAAGTGCTCAAACTTTGAATGCTGTTTATGTTTTTGAATATTTCTGAAGAAAAATGGGTTGCCTTAGAGTTCTGCAATGCTGAAAAACTTTGGCATTTTTCTATATCAAAAATAACTAGAATGCTGTATCTTATTTATTTCTGATTGTTATTAAATATTTGTTGCAAAGCACTGGGACCTGCTTAATTTTTGCTCCATAATATTATTTTTCATTGCTCAGCCCTAAGTGAAAAACCCCAGTAAATCAATGTTCTTCAGTGGAACCACAGGCAATTAAACTTTCAGTTCCTAGCAATCTCAGAAATAAACATCCTGACCTGGGCTGAAGGAATAATTTACAACATATAAATATTAAGGAATCAAAGGGAGCATATATACTAAATATACACAAGAGTAAAGATCATTCCAGAAATAAGATTGTATTACTAAGTAACAGGGGAACACATAACAAAGTTGAGAAGCCATGAAAAGTCTTTAACAAAAGTAATCAGGTATTTTATATGTATATGCAAAATGTTATCAGATATTTTATACATAAAATATATTTGTAAATTTTATTACAATACATAATATATAATAATGTATATAATATATATTATAGGTGCTGGAGTCAAGTCTTCTGACTAGAGATAGTGCATGCTTCATGGTATAACACTACCTTTACCAAGAAGTTGTTCAGAACCATGGAAGGTATATTTTTACATCTGTGGTATATTTAATATGTCATTATTATTTCAAGGCTCCTCTTTCACAATCCCAACTTTAATTAGGAGATTATCCAACATCTAACTACATTTTTACACTAATTCTTTTTTTAGGTTTTTCTTTTTGCAAGGCAAATGTGGTTAAGTGGCTTGCCCAAGGCCACACAGCTAGGTAATTAATTATTAAGTGTCTGAGACCGAATTTGAACCCAGGTACTCCTGACTCCAGGGCTGGTGCTTTATCCATTACGCCACCTAGCTGCCCCCTACACTAATTGTTTATCACTAAGTTCCACAGTCCTATTATATTTTATTAGAAAACAAAATGTTTTTCTTTTAATGAGAGAAACAGTCTCACTGCTTTCTAGTTATCAGGATATAATTTCAGATTTTTTTTTTTGTAGCTCTGGGCCCTCAGTAACATTAACTAAAACACACACACACACACACACACACACACACACACACACACACAAACATGCTACTGAAAGATGAGTGGAAGGAACGAGAGTCAGGAATGAGAGTTAGGAAAGATCAGGATTCCTTCTATAGGGAGGAATTTTAACTAGAACTCGAAGGAAGCTAGCCAAGTGAAGAGGTAGAAATGAGGGGGGGGAATAGGATCAACAAAAAGGTGTGTGTGTGTGTGTGTACGTATCTACACCTGGACTTTAGAAAGACCTCTCTGACAGGCTGGTCTGGAGTACAGATACTTGAGGCAAGTAAACCAAACAGCAAGTTATCACCATAGTCCAGGTATGAGGAACTGAGGACCTACGCTAGGCTAGTGGCAGTCAGGGAACAGAAGTGGGTATATGTGAGAGATGTTGCCAAGATAAAATGGGCAGACTCTGGCACCAGATTAAATATGGAAATCATAGCAAGAGAGTCATGGAAACTTAAGATGACCTAGATTGCCAACTTGGGTAACTGCAAGGATGATGTGCCCTCAACAACAATAGGAAGCCAAGAAGAGGAAGGATTTTAGAGTGAAAAGATAACAAATTCAGTTTTGGAAATGATGACTTTAAGGTGTCTATGAGAGACTAAATTTGAGATGGCCAATAGGCAGCTGGAGATCAGCAAAGAGATAAGCAAGTTGATTTGATAATCATCAGCAAAATAAGAATTGAATCCTGGGTGCTGATAAGATCACTCAGTGAAACAGTCCAGTGGGAGAAGAGAACGACACTGTCCTGTGTGTAAGACTGAAGAGGACAGAGATTCAACAAAGGAGACAGAAAAAGAAACAGTCAGACTTGAAAACCTAGAGTATACCAAGGAGAAGAGAGTGCTCAATAATGTCAAAAGCTGGAGAGAGAAGTCAAGAAGGATAAGGTCTGAGAAAAAAGCCATTTGAGATCATTAACTTTGTAGAGAGCAATTTCATGTAATGATGAGATCAGAAGTCAAAAGTGTGGAAAAGAAATAGTGGTACCTAATGTAGATGATCTTTTCAAGAATTTAGCCACAAAAGAGAGAGATGGAAAAGATGTGTCAAGTGAGGTTTTCTGAGGATAAGAAAAGGGATGAGTATAGTATGCCTGTTTGCAGGCAGTAGAGATTCAAGATAAATGAGAGTCAGTATAATATAGAGGGGAATGTACATTAACATTTAACATTAATATTTAGAATTTTGCAATCCACTATTTTCCTCATAACAATTCAGTGAAGCAGGTAATGCAAGCATTACTATCCCACTTTATAGGTGAGGAAAACTGAAGCTCAAGAATATTAAAAGACTTTCCCTATGGTAAATTACGTGTCAGAGCTAGATCCTGAACCCAAATCTGACTCTAAATTTCCTACTTTTTTCATTACAATAGGCAGGAGTAATGAGTCTTCAATAAAGTGTCAGTGGGAAAAGAAAAAAAATTGCCACTGACATTTTGAAAGATAACCCACAAGATTTGGTGATTCACTGACTAAAGATGATGAAGATGTCAAAAATGACACTAGGAGTTTTCTGAAAGATATCACAGCAATAATAAGTCAGGGGAGCTTCGCTTAAACTCCTTCAGTGATTTAGCAATTCTATCCAACCCTCTTCCCTGCCCTATCAAAAAGAAATTAAACAGAAATAGAAAAATCGAAGTCACCAGAAGGAAGCACCAGAAGAAGCTCTTATTAACTAAGGAAAAACACTTACATGCTATCACAATGTCCTAGAACCTGTAATACTAACATTTCTCACCCAGATGTACCCTCTTACCTGCAAGATTCCAAATTAGAGAAAGGGGATGAAGTAAGTAGTGAGAGGAACTTCCATTATTTTCATTATTTCCCTTCTTCCTACTAATTTTTGGGTCAAGGGGTTTCATAAATTGAGCTTTTCTTCCATTCTAGTTCCCACATAGGGCAATGAGATCGAGAGCCACCTCAAGGGATGTCACTGTAACCACTCTACAGCCCCCAGATGGTTAAGAGGAAGTCTCTCCACCAATCTAGCCTCATGAAGTCGCTCCTCTTCCTCAGAACTATGCCTGAATTGAAAGAAGTGCCCCCATCCTTTGCTCAACCCTGCAGCCCTTTTAAAACCCTGGGAAGCCACATTCAGCTCTGAGGTACAAAAACACAACCAACAAAATAGCAAAAATTATTACAAGCAATGGAAATCAATGATAATGGTGCTGTGGAGAAAGGTGTACTTATTTCCTGGTGAAAATGCATATCAGTAGAATCTTTATTGCTGGGAACATACTGAAAACATAAATGTGTTGCCAAAGACAAAACAAAAAGAGATTTTTGTTTCAAAGTTATCTATGATTTCATTATTTATAACTGACAAAAAAAATGGAAGCAACCTAAATTTCCAAATATTGGGCAAAAACTGGGGTAGAGTGGGGAGAAGTCATTAAAAATATAGAAAGTCAGTGTTAGAAGGGCGGCAGAAAGACAGGCACATTACACTGCTGGTAAGGTAATGAAGTAGTCCAACCATTGTGGAAATCAACTGGGAATTTCATGAATAAAGTAAAAACATTATGCTTATACTGTGACTTAGAAAACTACCACTGGACAGATACCTAAAAGTTAATGAGAAAAAAGAAAAATCAAACTGAAATAGGCATATAGTGATCTATCAATATAACAGGAGAAATGAATAACACATATACTGACAGTACTGGAAATTGTCAGTTGGTTTTATTTAATTCTTTGGCAATAATGAAGGATTCAATGGTGCAATGGAACAGAGTTAAAAGTTAAAGAGTAGTGTAAAAAAAGAATCAAATCTATTTAAATTATTTTTAAATGAGAGTAATAATTAAATTCTAGAACATTAATATAAAGTATTACTGTGATGATATATCAACAAGTATGAAGAGAAAAAAGGAAATCAGTAAAGAACTTTATGTAATAATGCAATGAAAAAACCATCTATTCCAGCTCATATCCTAAAATGACTATTCACAACAGCATGCCTGATTAAATGGTCAAATTTAACATTTTCTCTGAAGAGCTTCTTTATCTCTGGAGGCAGCCCACTCCAGTTTTGGATGCCGCTTTATTATTAGCAAAATTTTCTTGACAGATAACTTTTCAGCTTCCACCTATTGTTACTGGTGCTCCCTCTGAGAGACAAAAGAACAATTCGAGTCCCTCCTTCCACTTGATAGCCCTCCAAATACCTGAAGATGTATCATTATCTCTCAATCTTTTCTTTTCAAGGCCAAATATCCCCTATTCCTTCAACACATCTTTATGTGACAAGGACACAAAGACCTTTACCATCTTGCTGTTATTATTCATTTATTTATTCATTTCAATTGTGTCCAACTTCCTATCTTGATAAAGGATACTGGAGTGGTTTGCCATTTCCTTCCCCAAATCATTTCCAGAGGAGGAAACTAAAGCCAACAAAGATTAAATGACTTGCCCAGGGTCACACAAGCTAAATAGAGCCACCATCCTAACAGGAGGAACTACTCTGAGACTGTGACATCTATAAAGACATTACTTCAGATGTAGTCTGACGAGGGCACAGTAGAAAGGAACTATCACCTGCCACATAACCCTGTTGATTCATAGTGTTTTGAGCCTGTAGTCATTAAAACTTTCTTCCCTTTTTTTCAGATAAAAATGACTCCTCCAGCTTGCAAATATGAAGTGAACTTTTTGACCTCAAGGATAAGGGTTTTATATTCCTCCCTACTGAATTTCATCTCATGATTAATTAAATCCAATGATTTAGTCTGTCTCAGTCATTTTGGATCCTGACATTTTTGAATCCTGACTACCACCACCCCCAGTGATCTATCACTTTCAAATCTGACATTCTACCTATACCTTTATCTGTCTCACTGTGGGGCGATACAAGGCCAAAAGGCCAAGTACAGCAACCTGATGTCCAACACTGAAAATTATCAATAACCTCTTAGATTTTGATGATTTGACAAGCTCCAAATTCATCTAATTATATAATCATCCATAATATATTTTGACCTGTCTTACAAATATCTTGAGAAACTTTAATCAAATGCTTTCCTAAAATCTGTGTAAACCTACATAAGCACAATTCTCTTGATCTACTTGTTCAGTAACTAAATCAAAAAAGAAAAAAAAGAAAGTTAACCTGGCATGACCTGTTCTTGAAAAAGCCATTATATTGGCTCTTCATGATTACCACTTCCTATCGACTATGACGACAAAATAAACAAAAATGAACTGACAGACTAGAGATAAAGATGAAATACTATGACATATTGTACATTTTTATTTAGTTAAATGAGTATAGCTACAAAATAAGTATAACTAGTCACACTGATGTTTGGCATAAACTTAAAATCTTTTAAAAGTAAAACAAAATTTTAAAATGATAGTCATTTTATCATCTTACAATACATGAAGACAATAGTGCCATTGGAACTAGGAGATCAGAAAAAGCTAATTTAGAGAGGGTAGAGTTTAGTTATGGGCATATTATTTTGAAGTGGTGGCAATCATACAAAAAAAAGCAAAATCCTAAAGAAAAGAGTTGAGGTGAGAATTAAGGGCAAGTTGAATTTTTTTTTGGGTGGATCACATTCTTTATGGTAAGTCCATTGCAAAAGTTACTTCCATATTTTTCCACCATTGCCATTGCTGAACACAACTCCCTCCTTTCTTATTTCTCCACTACCATGTACTCTATTTTCTCTCTCCTTTCACTCTGACTCTGCTGTAGGGTCACTGAGTGGCGCAGCAGACAGATCCCTGGTCCTGGGGCCAAAAAGCCCCGAGCCCCCATACCACCCCCCAGGCCCAGAATCCACCTGGCCCTATGGTCCTGGGCAGGCCTTCCAATCCCAGCCCCTTGTAAGAAGTAAAAAAAGAAAATGTGTTATACCTGACCACTCTCCCCCCATGGTCCATCCTCTCCTCCTTTATTCATATCCCCACCCCTTCCTCCTGCTCCCCCTTCCTTCTTACTCCAGATGTCTATACCCCACTGAGTATATATGCTGTTTCCTCTCCTAGCCATCTCCAATGAGAGCAAAGGTTCCCTCATTCCCCCTTGCCTCCCCCCTTCCATCATTGCAATAGCTCATTGTAATAAAGAAAAATCTTATTATATGAAATATCTTGGCCTATTCCCCTTCTCCTTTTTCTTTCTCCATTACATTTCCCTTTTTTTCTATTGACTCCATTTTTACACCATATTTTATTTTAAAATTCAGCTTTCTCCTGTGCTTCAACTATAAAAGCTCCCTCTACCTGCTCTATTAACTGAGTATTATCAGTGTCATTTTTCTATGCAGGAATACATGCAGTTCATCATCATTAAGTCCCTCATATTTTCCCCCTCTCCTCCAATCTCCATGCTTCACCTGAGTCCTGTATCTGAAGATCAAACCTTCTGTTCAGCTCTGACCATTCCAAAAGAAACATTTGAAATTCCCCTGGTTCACTGAAAGTCCATCTTTTTCCCTGGAAGAGGACATTCAGACTTGCTGGGTAGTTCATTCTTGGCTACATTCTAAGTTCTTTTGCCTTCCGGTATATTATATTCCAAAGACCTATGAGCTTCCAATGTAGTTGCTGCTAAGTCCTGTGTGATCCTGACTGCAGCTCCATGATGAACTGTGTCCTTCTGGCTGCTTGTAATATTTTCTCTTTGACTTGGGAGTTCTGGAACTTGGCTATAATATTCCTAAGGGTTGGTTTTTGGGGATCTCTTTCTCGGGGGGGATAGGTGGATTCTCTCCATTACTATTTTGCCCTCTGCTTCTAGAATATCAGGGCAATTTTCCTGTAGTAATTCTTTGAAAATGATGTCAAGGCTCTTTACCTGATCATGACTTTCAGGTATTCCAATAATTTTTAAATTATCTTTCCTAAGTCTGTTTTCCATATCAGTTGTTTTTTCAATGAGATATTTCACATTTTCTTCTAATTTTTCATTTTTTTGGTTTTGAAGTACTGATTCCAGATTTCTGGTAAATTCATAAATCTCCCTGAATTCTATTCTTTGTTTGAAGGATTTGTTTTCCTCGGAGAGTTTTCTTATCTCTTTTTTCCATCTGGCCAAATTTGCTTTTTAAAGCATTCTCCTCAATAACTTTTTGAACCGTTTTATCCATTTTACCTAAGCTGGTTTTTAGCATGCTATTTTCTTCAGCATTTTTTTTGGATTTCCTTGACTTGGCTGCTGACTTCATTTTCATGTTTTTCCTGCATCTCTCTCCTTTCTTTTCCCAGTTTTTCTTCTAACTCCCTCATTTGATTTTCAAAGTCTTTTTTGAGATCTGTCATAGCCTGAGCCCAATTTCTGTTTTTTGGAGTCTTCAGATGCAGGAGCTTGTGCTTCCTCATCTTCAGACTGAGTATTTTGATCCTTCTTGGGCTCATTTGCAAAATACTTCTCAATGGTCTTCCTCTTTTTTCTCTGCTTGCTCATTTTCCCAGCCTGGGCCTGGTTTTGGGGTACTTCCTGAGCTTTTTGGGACACTCCCACAAGGGTGTCAGTGTGTGAGGCTCTGTCCTCCCTCCTGGTCTGAGAATGACCATATGCCCCATCCCTCTGCCACAGGGCTCAGGTGGGGGGGGGCCCTGCTGTTCTATGGGGGGGCCCTAGACTGTGATCAGGATCTGAATGTGGTCAGAGCCCCAGAGTCCTGTTCCAGGAGCAGAGGACAGAGCTCAGCAGTCTCTCTCTATTCACTCCCCTCCCTTAGCTCAACGGGCTCATGCCCTGGAGGCTCCTGCTTACTGGCTCAGCCTGCTTCTGTTTCCAGCTCTGGGTGGTGAAAGACCCAGCTGCTGGCTGTGTGCCCTGGGGGCTGGGCTCCCCGTGCTCACTTTGGCAGAGGTCCCCTGCTGTTCCCCCACTTTGTGCCCGGTGCTCCCCTGGGTGCAGCTCAGGAGACTCCCCCGCTGCTGTGAGCTGGGGCTCCCAACACCCTGGGGCTGCCTCCAGGAGGCTGAAGTTCTTTGGCTCTGGCGGGCCACCCCTCTGGCAGGCCGCCCCTCCTACCCAGGGAGCAGAGCCTTTCTGCTCTTTTCCAGGTTACCTTGAGTAGGAGAACTGCCTCACTGGGTTCCTTTGTGGGTTCTGTTAGTTTCAAGTTTTATCAGAGAGCGCCTAATACTTGATCCCTTCTTGTTCTTGTCGCCATCTTGGCTCCACCCCTCCAAGTTGAATTTTTAAAGAAGAAATCACTATCAAAATAGTTTTGTCATCAGGAATGTAGTTCACCTAATGAAAACCAATATGAAGATGTGCCACATCAGAGTGTAAATACTTTAAAATTAAAAACAGGTGAATCCCAGCATCTATTTGCCAAAGCAAATATCACAGAGAGGAGAATGTTGGGGAAAAGAATGGCAATTACCATAAGACTATTAAAAAAAATTTGGGCAATAAATATAACTGATGACTTTAAATGACTTCACATAAATATATCATAGATAATAAAATTTAGTGTGATGAAAGTTGATATATTACTCAGTAGTTATGGCTGCTTGGTCAATTTTCTTGTTACAGCATCCGTGATCTTTTCCCAACTTTTTGGATTATTTCTCTTGGATAATTTTGAAAAAATGCTCCCCGTGTGCTTTTAAAATTGATATCACCTTTATTATGAATTTATTCTGTGTGGATCTTGTCAAGTTCAATTGATCTCCCTCCATCTTCAGCTTTTTATGTTTCATTTCCAATTTTCAGATAATCTGTGCATCCATTGTTTCTAAGGATGAAGCTAGAACTTTGTAGGATACACTGGCAAAAATGTTCCTTTGGCAGCTATTTGTCATTCTCCCAGAATCATAAATAAGATTAATGATCTGGATTAATTTCTTCACACATCAATCTTTCTACACCTTATTTTCCCCTCTAATATTTTCCATCATCCATCATCATTTCTTCAAATACATAATATTTTACAAGAGTTTGTACCAGTGGGGTGTGTTAAGAGCTAGCTTGTGAAAGTTGATTGTTAAATTTTCAGTGTGGGAATACCAATCTAAAAAAAAAAATCAACAAATACTATAAAATTAGGTATCAGGGTTATTGTTTTGATTGTTTAGACTTAAGAGAGTGATGAAGAAAATGCTCTTCATACAAATTAAACAAAAATGTGTGTGTGTGTGTATATGAATTGTGCTCCTCCTCCCCACATTGAGCCAATCAGAGAAGATGTTGATCTGCTTTGAGACAGGATGCTTCCTCAATGAAGATTTTATACAGCAATTAAATTGCAGGACTATACCAATAATAATAAAAATCTAAAGCAAATGGAAAATTGACATAAATATGAAGACCAAGAGACAAAAATACACAAAGAATAGGAACAGTTTTCAATCAAAATGAGAATTTAAAACTATTAATAACCATATGAAACAATGCTTAAAATTTCTATTAAAAGAAATACAAATTAAAACAATTAAGGCTTCCTCACTCCATATTGCAGATGTGATAAAAAATGAGTATCATCAGTTTTGGAAAGGCTGTGGGAAGACAAAACTAATCATATATTGTAGACGTAACTGCAAAATTGGTTCAAACTTTATATAAAACAATCTGAAGCTTTATTAAAAGTTAGTGAACTGTTCATAACTCCTGACTCAGCAACCCCACCACTGTGCTTTCATTCTAAGGAAGCCAATGACAAAGTTTCACTGGTTTTTGTTTTTAGGTTTTTGCATAGCAAATGGGGCTAAGTGGCTTGCCCAAGGCCACACAGCTAGGCAATTATTAAGTGTCTGAGGTTGCATTTGAACTCAGGTACTCCTGACTCGGGGGCAGGTGCTCTATCCAATGCACCACCTAGCTGCCCCTATCACTAGTTTTTTGTTTTTTTTTTAAGGAAAAGCAGGTTACATAAGAGTGGGTGCCTATTTAAAAAATCTAACCAAAAAACTCCCAACCTTCTATCTGTTTTATGGGTTACTATTTATTATCTAATGGTCAACCTCCAGAAGTTAAGCCTTACTATTGATAAGCCTTTACTATTAAGAAACTGCACCTGAATTCCAAGCAACAGATTCATATTCATTTCCAGATTTTTTTTTTAATTTAGAATTCTAGAATGTGATTATTTGGATAGGAAGCTTATGTAAATAGAAACTTAATTTTTTTTAAAACCACTCTAAGGATGCTAAAGCTTTTGAGGATGATAAGCAAAGATTAAGATAAAGAAAAAAAAGTTATGTGCAGAAGCCAATCAGAACAATAAAAATGGAACCCTTGGACTGACTGCAATGATGTTCCGAAGATAATATTCAAGTCAAACATCAAAGACTCTGAAAAGAAGCAGATAAAGAGTGGTAAATTCTAGAACTAATATTGGAGCAAGGAACAAGTTAACCTTGCTCTTCCCACTAAAGTTTGTGGTGGATAGAAAATAGAATTCAATTAGAAAGGACAGCTGAGAAGGACTATCAAGAGGGTAGAGGCAGGTTTCATTTGTAGCAGAGATAAAGAGCAGAGATGAGAAAAATTATTTAGGTTTATAAAAGAGGAGTTTGTCCACAGTGGTAGAAAGAGTTAAAGGCAAAGATCTGAGAGTTTGGATAAATTGGGTGTGTATGAATGGATGTATGGGTTAAAAAGAATGAAGAAACATAAAGAGAAGTTTTCAAAAGACAAAGTTTTAAAAAAATAAAGGCTCTTAGTTATCTGTGGAGAGGTGGGAAGGGAGGGGAAATCAATGGCCAAAATATGCTGAGGAATCACATTTAGATATGCAACGTACCTTTTTTTGTTGTTTTTGGGGGTTTTTTTCTTTGCAAGGCAATGGGGTTAAGTGACTTGCCCAAGTCACAGCCGAATTTGAACTCAGGTCCTCCTGACTCTAGGGTCAGTGCTGTGCTCTATCCCTTGCACCACCTAGCTGCCCTCAACATAACTTTTAAAGTCAAATTTTCATAAGAAAAGTTGCATTCCTATTTAAAAATGGAAGTATATTTTTTATATGTAAAAATAAAACTATTTTCTAGTTGATCAGAGCCCCAAATTATTCTTGTTCATTTCACAATGAGTTCGGACAAAACCCAGTTTTAAAAGTATTGTTGATTAAAGTTAAATGCTGCTAGATTAAAATCAACTGCTACTCCATGAACACCCTGATCTAACTGTCCTGTACACACTGATAAAGAGTCTGGGCTTCTTTTCAAAGTTTACCATCAGAATTTTTAAAATGAAAAGTCATGTAAGATACAAAACAATAAAACCCTCTCCCCAAGCTATTTCTGTTCATAATTTTGAGAACACAACACCTACATCTAAAAAGGAAAGAGTATACCAAATACTTACATCCACCAGTAGATCTGGGTCTATGCTAAACTGTCTTCCAGAAAGCATGGCTTGGAAGTCTTCTAAACTGCAATCAATACTGTCAAGATAATCCAACAGCTCAACCCTAGAAAACGAGATTAAGAATGAAATACTGTATCTCCTGAGATGTGTCTATGTGTATGTTAAAATGATTTTTTGAAACTACACAACAACCTGACTATGTAAAAAGTAGTATTTCCAGTAACATATCAAATAGCAGATTCTAATTAAAAGAACCTAATATAGAGACTATTTTAGTAAACAATGCAGTACTAATTAGTACTGCTTTGGTGCTAACATGTTCTAATTCATCTTTAAATCGTTTTTATAAAATGCCAACTAGATATTTCATTCTTACCTTTTCTGCAAAATGATCATGTCCATTCTAATAAACTTATGTCAGTGACCTTGTGAATTATTATAATACTATGTGGACATTCAAAATGTTAACTGATAAAAAATTTTTGAAGAAATAAGTAGCTGACTGACATGGAACAAAGTAAAGAAATTTATGTTTTGAGAATGATCCTATCACTCTGCTTAGAGCCAACCCCGAACACAAAAGATTTTTTACATATCTAGAGTCACCAACTGGACCAGAAGCTAAGGAAAAGTCACATTATTGATTATCAGTTTAAAAAGGAAGTTTCCTCATGCAGAAGCAAAAGAAATTTAAAGCTGTACAATATTTGATTAATGTATACAACTGAAAATGAAATCCTAGTAGCTACTACGAAAGATTTCAGGAAAATTTTAAGTATCTATTTTTATATTAAAGCTAGGGTCACTAAAATATCTGAAAGTTGTTAGATTGAATGCAAAACAAATCTATAAATACTGAGTAAAAGAAAGGAATTTTAAATAAACTTGATGAACTCCTTCCCAGTTAAAAGTTAATTGTACTGTTTTTAAAACTCTTTCCTCAGTACTCTTATGCATCTTTCATCTTCTGAATGGCAGGTAAAAGATGAAATGATTGAAGAAATAAAGGTCTGATCTTCTAAGCATATTAATTTGGTAAGCAATACATCCCAATGGCCTAAATAAGCCAGACCAGACCTCCCCAGCTTAGACTCAAATATAGGGGAGAAGACATTAGGTTATCTAATTTCTATTTAGATGAAAGATTATTAGGGATTTTCCAAGTTGGGAGGAGAATGAACAAGTGACCTTCCTTCCTTCAATTCAGAAAAGGAGGTATCCCATTCTCCAAAATATCTGCAAATAATCAAAGGATCATGGAAATAAGCACTGTGGTTAATGTGGTTATATCCAAATGGAGCAGACTGTTAACTTTATTATAAAAGTTTTCTTTATTCCAGAATCAATGCATCTTTCAGAAATCCTCCAAAAACAGAAGTTAACAGAAAACAATCAAATAAATAAAATTCCTTTAAAGTAGGAAAAAACCCACAAAAGAACATGAAAAGAACAAGATAGAAAATATTATTCAACTATATATATATATTTACTTTAGCTAAAAAAAAATAGAGGTAGATAAAAGGAGGTTTAGTAAAGCAGAAATAAGAAACTTACCCTCAACCTTTAAGTTTTTTTTTCACAAGGTATGGAAAATTCAAATACAAAAATCACATTTATCAGGAATCAAGAAACAAAATCATAAAACTTAAGATCATGAATTCAGAGAGTGAAGAAACCTTGATGATTTTTCTACTGTAATATATTCATTTTAGATTAGGAAACTGAAGGACAGAGTGGGTGTCATGCCTGAGAGACCACACAAATATTAAGAATCAGAGCCATGATTTGAACCCTGGTCCTCTGACTCCAAGACCAGCATTCTTTCTACTTCTTTTTGTTGAGTTAGATAGACAACAAACACATAAAACGGGCACAAACTAAAAAAAAGAAAACATTTATCATTTACAAGTGTAACTACAGAAGAAGCCATAATTAAGAAACCAAAGAAGGATTTTAAGCAAACTGGACAAAACTAAGTGTATTTTCCAACGACTGAAGAAAGAAAAATTGAAGGGTAGAACTGAAATAGATAACAGTCTTCCAGTTAAAAGAGTTAAGTACAGAGTAATATTTTAATCCATCAAGTTTAAAATTAGTATTCAAAATTAAATAACTCACTTTCCTAAAAGATTGATGTTTTCATTCAGGATTGAATCCATCATGGAGACAGGATCTTCTGAAGTCAGAGTAGATGAGTTGTTTACCTGGATAGCACTGGACAGCGAGCTGCCACTTCCACCGATGGAACTCACATGGTTACTGACTGGAACACTGGCTGGTTCACTACTTTTGTCCCCACCCTGAATTACAGCTGCATATTCATCCTCATTGTCATCTTCTACAATGACAATATCAGGGTACTGGCTACAGCTATGCCATGGATAAGAAAGAAAAGAAAGAAGCAGTTATATTCTTTTCTCTAAAGTTTCTACCCCTAGTGGTAAATTTCTGGATGCTTAAAAACAATAGAACAGAGAATTTAGATTTAAAAATCACAGAGAACATAATGATACAAGATGCTACTAGGAAAAGGGTCTATGTTCTAGCATTACAATCTAAAATAAAATTATTAAATCATTCCAGCGTTTTTTCCTACTTATGACAATGTCAAGACCTATGATTTTTTTTTTTTGATGATTCAGTAACACCTACTACTGAGGCAGTTCTAAAACTATCTATAGTTTAGTAGCACATACCTACTGCCAAAAGCTCAAAAGTTATGAGACTTACTTATAGTCACTAAGCAAGAAAATGTCAAGATTAGAGTCCAATACTAGAGTCTGGTATTTTACCTACTAATCCAAGTCACTCTAAACTTTTTTATTTTTGTTTAATTAACTGTAGATTTCAAAACTTAGCAGAAGAGCCCTATAAAGCAATTACTATTATAAACTAATGAAATCTATCTATCAATTGATTTGGGCTGTAATAGGTATTCCTTGAATAAAAAGTCCTATGAAGTTGTTCTCTAACACTCATTTTCAGAATCTTCTTACTTTGAAGTGTCAGATGTAGCATCCTCATTGGTTTCAGGAGTAACTGGAGCATTTTCTTCATCTATATTATCATCAGTGACATCATAAATAATGATGTCTTCTGAAATCTGCTCCCTTGGTTTTAAACCCTCTGTCCTACTATGTGGAACCTATGAAATTGGAAAAGAAAATATGTCTAAGAGCAAGGTTCCAATTTCTAAATCAACTACTGCACCAATAATTAGAAATGCAAGTTTCACTATTGTGCAGTTAAGAAATGACATCTATGAGAAAATTCAGAAAAACAAGGGACAATCTATATAAACTGATGTACAGTGAAGTAAGCGGAACTAAGAAGACAATATAAACAACTACAATAAGGTAATAAGAGTTTAAAAAAAAGATCACAAAAATGAAGCTAGACTCTGAGTAACTAAACCAAATATGGTCCCAGAAAACAGCAAATGAAACATACCTCTCCCCCACATCTTGATAAGAGAGGAAGCTAAATATTGTATACTTAACAATTAAGTTTTTGTAAAAGGTATTTTTGCCTAGTTGTTTTTATTATGAGAGGGTTTAATTTGAGAGGGCAGGGGATTTCCAAAAATGACTGATTTTGAAAAACAAAACAAAACAAAAACAACAAATGTTGTATTTTAAGCAGTTTCCAAGGATTGTTTTTAAGTCACACAATTCATTAAAGAAAGTGGAGTACCTGCCTTCATAGAGTTCAAGGTTTCATGATACTAACTAGCTAGTTTAAAAGTGACTATACTAGAAGATCTAACCTCATGCATAAATAAAGCATAGAACAGTTGTTTATTAATTAAGCCTTAATTAAAAAAAACTAAATGTAGAAACATTAAATAATACTGATTGTTAAAAGTACTATATTATTACAAGAGTTAAAAAGACAGTTACTTTGTGGTGGTGGTTATTGGTTGGTTCTTTGACAATTTGCTGAAATCGATTGGTTTTTGGAGGTCCATTAGTATTTAAAAGTAGAGGCCTGAAAAATCAGAAAATTATATATTTAGTTAGACAAACACACTAAAAATAAGGGCAGAGTTACTATGGGTATAAATTGTTAAAACATTTTTTAAAAATCTGTTTTTACTGAACTATAAAAGATAAAATTTTCCAAAAAAATTAATAGTAATTTCGTTAAATGTTTACAAAGAAACTCTAAATCATATTCAAGCAAAATTTTGGCTTTTAAAAAAATGGCAATGACTTTTTTTTTCTTTTTTCCCCTCTATCCTTCCATCATACACCTTCATCCTAAATCTAAATGCTGATGGTCATGGCCATCACCTAATCAACTCTTGGCAACCA
The DNA here is from genome assembly GCF_037893015.1 of Macrotis lagotis. Lineage (NCBI taxonomy): Eukaryota > Metazoa > Chordata > Mammalia > Peramelemorphia > Peramelidae > Macrotis > Macrotis lagotis. The sequence continues at coordinate 128,184,960 of NC_133662.1, read as the reverse complement.
AGGTAGGAGAGAATGTACATATCAATAACTACAGACCTGCTCCTATATAAATTTTGTAGAAAATGAATTTTCCATCTGTTGCTTTCTCCATTTTAGGGAGGAAAAGTAGAAATTTAAGTTCATTAACAGCAACAATATGATATGATCAACTAAGATGGATGCAGCTCCTTTCAGCAGTACAGTCTTTAATGACAACCCTGAGAGAACTAATATGGAAGCAACATTTACATCCAGAGAAAAAACTATGGAATCTGAATATAGACCAAATCATACTATGTTCACTTTTTAAAACTTCTTTTATGTTGTTTCTTTCTCTCTCTTTTTTTTCCTTTCCCTCTTAGTTTTAATTCTTTTTTCACAATATGACTAACATAAATATGCTAATCATGATTGTATGTGTACAACCTGTGTTGGATTGTTCTGCATAGGGAAGAGGAATAAAAGAAAAGGTATAGAAAAATGTGGAACTCAAAAGCTTGCAAAAAGATGAATGTTGAAAACTGTCTTTGAATGTAATTGGAGAAAACAAAATAAAAGGTTTGCTCATCTGCAAAAAATTAATAATAATGTTTTAATTTCTAATAAGTAAATGTTAATAGATGTAATCTACATAAAAATCTCTTTGGAGGGAGGGGGTCCTCAATAATTTTTGATAGTACAGATCACAAAGTTCAACAGCCAGGGATGTAATAGTAGCAGTTACTCAGATCTAATAAACCTCAGCTCCTCAGCAATTTATGGGTAAATTCCCTTATTCGGAGTTAGTTACTGTTTCCTTGCAAGATTTTATTATAAAAACAAGTAAACTTACCTTTTACGTTTTAAACTCACGAGTTGGTTATTCTGAACCAGTGTAACAATAAACTGGACAATCTAAAAATGGGAAAAATAAAATGGGGGGAAAAAACAAGTATTCTTGGGAATATGTCAATGTCAATCAGAATGTCAATGAAATATTCTGCATAGTTGTATAAGCAAATATTCATAACTACTGAAATTGTTAAGTAGATTAATGACTAAAAAGATTTTATAAGATATCATACTAAAATTGGGAAATACATTAACTCTATACTTGTTATACAGGCCCTTTTTGATGAATTATACACCAATAGTTGTCTTCTGCTCCAGGCAATTTTTTTCTCTTCTTAGATTCAATCAATGCACTATCTCAAATTGCAATACCAAACACAAATACTAACTTTTTTTGGAATAAAACATAATAAAAATGACAACATAACAAATTCTTCATGTCCTTGGTTTTCTTTCTTGTTTCTGTGAAATGTTAAAATTCTTACATTATCAATCAACAATCACAGAATTTCTTCATAAAAAATATTTTCGCAAAAATATTAAGAGGGACTGTCTTGAAGTCCATGAGAGTAAAGATAAATGGTTTCACAATGAAAAAACAACACCAAAATATGCAAAATAATAACCACTACTGTCAGGCATATGTCTAAATTTGCATAATGATAAAATGCTGAAAATTTATTTTGACTTTATGTTCAAAGTTTCAACTTTTATGTGCCATATAAATCTACTCCCATGCATTACCTCTACTAAAGCACAACCACTAACTGATTTTTATCTTGAAAGGCTCATAAGCAAGACCAGAATGATCCCAGCCTTTTTTAAAGGTCTATTGTCTAAATATTCAATCCAATTTGTTCTTGAACAAAATAAAACTAGCCAACTTGCATTCTTTTACTTGACCTTTAATGCTGAGACAATAAGTGGAGATACCATGGATACTCCTGAGTCATCACTATTCTCAGGTAAAATGAAGGTTTTAGCTGCTATATCCATTGCTATTTTTCAGATTAAAAGCTTATCCTGTTTAAACATTTGTAAACAAAACAGAGTCAATAGATTTTAAAACTGAGTCAGTTGTCCGATATAACTGTATCCATGATGGATGAGAGATTCTTTGAAAACTATTATGACAATCTATGTGATTAGAATGGTCATTATAGCTATGATGAAGTGTTCTCTATTCAGTGAAGAGATATTTAAATCCTTGCCTTTATTTCCTAGTTTATGTGCAACAATCCCAACCAAATACCAACTGTTACAAGGTTGAAATTAAAATAGGACTAAGTGTAGCTAATTATAAACATGTACTAAACAATGGTAGTTTACAGTCACAGAAAAACCACATTACCTTTCGAATTACTTGCTGCTGTTGTGTTTGTTTCGCCCGTAATTCTGCCACTTCCCGCCAAAGGGATTCATTTTCTCTGCCATTTAAAATAAAGGAACAATCAAAACACAAAATACCATTAGTTAAAACTAAGACTACATTACAGAACTCATTCATACTTCAATGTGTTGTAAGAAATTGGGCAATTCTTACCCTGGTACACAGTAGTAGGGTAATGACAGCTGTCTTGGAGTAAACCCAATGTTACATTTGATAGCTTAACACTGATAGAATCTGCTACCAATGGCAACAGGTATACAAACATACACTTCAAGTCAGACCTGAATCTCTAGAGTTCTGTGTAATGATCCTCCCCCCCCCAAAAAATTGGCTATATTACAGATAGACTAAAATTTTGCTTCAGCCATTGAGTAACAGAGCAAATACGGGGGAAAAGTTCCTAATTCTTTAAACAGGAATATAGAGAAACACAACCCTCTTAGAATTTATCGAACAACAAACTTTCTTTCTATACCAATTCCTCACTGAAATTACACTGTATCCTTCTGAGTGACAGGAGTGACAAAGCTGATAGGGTATCAAAAATAATTCATCTATTAAATGCTTCAAATTCAACTTTTCATAACTTGAAGAAAGTCAAATTTATTAACACAGACTAAGTATATATGGGGATGGGGGGAAATGAAATAGAATTTTTGTAGCATCTTGATTTCCACTGCCCAACAAAACTTGATGTCATAATCAGTCTATCCATAAAGTTTTAGTCAATAAAGCAGCTAAGCACTATTTTCAAGATCTGTGTTTTGAAAACTATGGTACCTTACATTAATGAATCATGAAGTTAAAAGTTAAGATCAAGAGGTATCCCTCATTCTATATTCAACAGAGTAAATATTACTAAATATGGGAATTAAAAGGAATTGGGAGGAATAGATGTTTAAAGAGAAAAAGAATCAAAAATTATACAGAATAATGTATAGATTTCAGATATGCTCAATACGTTGATTTGTTAAGTTTGACAACATTTTTACAAAAGAACAGTGATGTTAAAAGAAAAAGAAAAATAAGAGATCAATTTAATTATCCTCTAAAATACAGAACAGCAACAGTCAAAGAAAGACCAGGGATAATTACATGTCCTTCCTCCACTTTATTGAGACCTTGAGACCTTGTCTACCTTGCCCAGGGCTGGAAGGGCATCTGCCACTAGAGGGCTTAAACCTCTGCTGATTGGCATGGAAGCTTTTACCTGCTGTTTCTAATCTGAGCTGGTTCAACTCCTGGAATTACTACTTACACAGTATAGAGGTCATTAATCTCCTGTCTACTTAAAGAAACTCAAAGTCATTAAGAGGCAAAGTATGCATTTTTATATGGACTGAATTTTATCTTCAAATTATCTGTGAGATGTTGGGAACCAAGGAGACACCAGGTGTTAAAAGGTTAATTTTTTAAAATGACACTTCAAGAGTTTGAATATACATCTTTCCAAGCTAACATAAAAATAGTTATAAAGTGGTGCAGTTTTCTTGGGAGTAAATTCTATTTCATTCTGGGTGGCAAGGCCATCCTCATTAAATTTTGGGAAACCTTCAATCCTTCATAACATAGAAAACAAATGATACCTTAATAGGATGTCTTGAAAAATAAAGTTTAATTACTCTTCTGCCTCTATAAGAAAACAACTCATCTTAATTTTCTTAATATCTTAATCCTTGTATATTAATATGACAGTGAGACATTCATTTTTATTTGTTTTTCCTAAGAACAGGAAGGTTTGTACCAAGTCATCTGTCTGTTCTTTCCATCTCCCTCATAAACACCCACACCTGTCTGTTAAGCCCATACCCAAGTACAAGGATCCTTAAAAACTTTATTTTACCTTTTCAAAGTGGAGAGCCTGGACTCAATGGTTTCTTGTTTAATTTGCACTTTCTGAGCACTACTTATGATTTTAGATAAGTCTTCCTGGCGAATTTTGGTTTCTTCTGGTTTTGAAGAAGAAACCTGTTTAAACAAAGAATAAAGATAGATGTGAATTCTAAATACCTGAATTCCAAGTCTTAGTATTTCTAGTTACACACACACACACACACACACACACACACACACACACACACACATACACAGACAGCCCTTTTTCTTATTTTTTTAAGATTTTATTTGAGTTTTGAGTTTTACAATTTTTCTCCCAATCTTACCCCCCCCCCCCCACGGAAAGCAATCGGTCAGTCTTTATTTTGTTTCCATGCTGTACATTGATCCAAATTGAGTGTGATGAGAGAGAAATCACATCTTTAAAAAAAAGTATAAGAGATAATAAGATCAGACAATAAGATATCTGTTTTTCCCCCCTAAATTAAAGGGAATAGTCCTTGAAATTTGTTCAAATTCCACGGCTCTTTATCTGGATACAGATGGTATTCTCCATTGCAGACAGCCCCAAATTGTCCCTGGTTGTTGCACTGATGAAACAAGGCAGTCCATCAAGGTTGAACATCACCCCCATATTGCTGACAAGGTACACACACACACACACACACACACACACACACACACACACACACACACACCTTAAGGTAATAAGGATGTAATGCAAGGTTAAGTAGATTGTTAAAGAACACGCTGAACATTTGGTTTCCCCAAAAGAGGAATGGGACAACACTTCAAGGAAAAAATAATTTCCATTTGTCAAATGCAAAAAACTTCCAAATTTTATCTGATTCAAGGCAAGGGTTCTTAACTATTTTTATGGAATGGAATCCTTTGATAATTTAATGATGCTCATGGATCCCTGCTTCAAATACTATTTTAAATGTATAAAATAAAATAATTACAAAAGAAACCAATTATTGACTGGTATTGAAATAGTTATCAAAATGTTTTAAAAAGTAGTTCATAGTCCTTCATTTAAGAAGCCCTAGTCTCGTGACTCTTCTCAGCAATACAGTGATCAAAAACATTTCCAAAAGACTTGTGATGGAAAATTCCATCCACATCCAGAAAAAAGAATTATGCAATCTGAATGCAGATAAAAGCATACTATTTTCACTTTTAAAATTTGGTTCTTGTTTTTTCTTTCTCATGGTCTTTCCTCTTTTGTTCTTATTCTTCTTTCACAACTAATGGGAGGGAAAGGAGGGGAAGGACCCCTGGTCTAAGGTATTCTCTCTGGTAGAAACCTCCCAAGGATTCCTTTTTCATCATCTCTCATGGGCTTTATTCCCAAATATTCTCCTGATCTCTCCATTTATCTAGTAAGTCTTAAGCGGTAGTAATTACACAACTTCCATGCTATGCAATTTGTCTCTAGGGCATGGCACAATAACCTGTTTTTTTTTTTATTGCCTTGCAAAAATACCTGTCATTTTAAAATACATAAAAGTTTTAATAAATTAAATGAGGTCCTGATATCAAAGTCTGTATAGACATTTATTTTTGTCTAGTACTACTTCTGCAAAAAATAAAAATCTCTTCTGCTTTAGGACTTTAGAATATGTTGGCTTTTTTTCCCCAAGACTCCATATGATCTTCAATTGCCCAGAAAGAGCAGATGTTACAACCATGACATTTGTCTTTTATATAGCAAGATGATGGTAGTGGTTGTATTAAAATACTTTAAGGCTCTTTCTAAAAGGGAAGGGAACAGATCACTCTGTACAATGCCTAGCATAGTACCATGTGTAATCAGACACTTAATATAAGCTTTATCATCATACCAGTAAAGTATTAGGCTTAAACTGTAAGGAGAACAAAATCTAGGATTAAGTCATAATATGATCTATTACCATATTATTAAGAGATTTTGCAATATGAAGTTCTTAAAGGATAGCATTCCAAAAAAAATAGTTTACATATAAATTATATGAAATGCTTTCCTATCGAAACAATGTTATAAAGAAAAAGTAGTTAAGATTTCTCAGTCTGAGAATTAGGTCATAACACAGTTCAAATAATATACATTTTCAATTTTTAAAGGGAGATGGAAACAATACTAGTGTGATACTAGTAATTTTACAATTTTTAACTTTCCTTGTATTATCCTAAATGCTAGCAACTGATAAAGTTAACTATATTACTATTTATATTTGAAAATCATTCTGTGGATTAAGCATATTACTTTATTCAATCACTAAAATGAATTAATTAGATAAAGAAATACAACAATAAAAGGAAAACATTCAACAGTATCCTTACCTTTCTTTTAATGTTTTCCAGCAAGTCATCTTGGCCCTGTTTGAAATATGGATGCTGAAATTCAACTGGGCCATCTCTTTCTTGCTTTACAATACCAGAGTCAACATGAACTACTTTACGGAAGCCATCTGAAACAGGATTACACAAACCAAGAAGACTGAGCAAAATCTAATTTCAGTCCAACTGGATTCAAAGCAGTTTCTTTTCCTTTTACCAATTCCAGTGAAAAACAAAAACTGAATCTACATTCCCCACACACCAAACCAAAAAACTCTATACTTACACATATTTAGCTGCCTCACAAAACTTGCCATGTTGTTGTGCTTAAAGTACTTGGGAAGAATTTCTTTTGCAAACCTCTGTTCATCCAACACCAGGAAGCTTTGGCCATTCTAAAATGAAAAATGCAAATGACTGGTAAGGAAGACCCCTAGTCTTATAGGTCCACACACAGTAGGTCAGATCATGCAGAGTCCAGTATAGTACAGTATTCTTTGACAACAATAGACATTGATGGAAGGCATCCAGCAATCTTCCTTATATGATTCAAAACTTTTGATTTTCTCTATGTGAGCATCTGGTTCCCTACCCTTTTCAGATGCAGATGGGAGCTCCTCTACAATTTAGTAGATTATCCTTGAAAATTATGGTGACCAAAAATACTCATCCCCTAGAAATCTGGTGACAGACCCTTTTAATTTAGTTAAAACACAAGAATATTGTTTTCCCTTAGTCCACACTCAAAAGTCTTTCTCCCTGAGTAGGATGTGTCAGAACTTTGTGCTCCATGTTATACTATCTGAGAATTCAGATCACTTCCAGGACACAATAAGGCATCAGAATAGGGCTTTAGTATAGACATCCTCTATATTTACTGGTAAACTTTCCCTCACCCAAGCTCTAATTTCCAAGAATTTGGTGAAATTATACTATTCATCATTTTAATATTTTTCAAACATACCTGTTCTCTAAGTATTTGAATTTTTGACGGAAGAGTCTGTCCTACTACAGAAGAGCTTCCTTATTTCCTTGTGATACAGGGTGAAAAACAGTGACTTGGAAGATAAAGGACTTTTTTTTTTCCAAAGTCCACCTTTTTTAACTTATTATTACCTGAATGACTGGGAGCAAGTTATAATCTCCCAGATCCTGGGACCTCCCTGGTCCTCAACAGTACAATAAGGGGACTAGACTAGATGATTTTCAAAGTCCTTTCCATTTGTACATCTAGGATTCTATGACATCCTTGAACATACATTCCTATCAATGGATTGTTAATCATTTGTTGCATTTTTAAGGAATAACTAATAGAAGTACACAACCAGTTTTTAACATGTTAAGGATGAGGAAGGATGCCATTTTGTTTCTACTATTCAAATTAAGACCAACATTTTATTGACCTTGTCAGTTTAGGTCATGTAGACAACTTATTTAATTTCCTAGATCAGTAACTAAGGACAATATACACAGATGATTTTTCCTTAAATTCATTAACTAGAACTTGTGCATAATCAAGCTTCTCATGATTTCCTTACAGTTTACGCCCCCTGGCTTTGCATTTTGTTATCAATAAGAGCTTAACTGCTGCCTACAAACTTCGATTTTATTCCTTCTAACTGAATTTTTAAAAGTTTATAATAATATGGTCTCAACACTAATCCTACATCATAGATCTCACCACTATTTCTACTTGGTTGCTCAAAAGGGAGAACTTTTTTACTTTTTTGAATTAAACTAGTTTCTGTAGGCTGACAAAATAGTCCATTCCAATCCCAAGCTTACCCACTGGTTGAGAACAAAGATTTTAAAAGTCTAAACAGATGGGGCGGCTAGGTGGCACGGTGGATAGAGCACTAAACCTGGAGTCAGGAGGACCTGAGTTCAAATTTGACCTCAGAAACTTAATAATTACCTAGCTGGTATGGCCTTGGGCAAGCCTCTTAACCCTATTGCTTTGACAAAAAAAAACCCTTAAAAAAAAGTCTAAGCAGGCTATAGCCATCACTTGATTCCAATTTATTCAAAACAAATTTACCCAAAGACCTGAACATGCTTAAGGTAATTAAGGGATCCATAGGCTCATCATATTTTGTTGTACTTCTAGAGACTGACATTATGGCAAGGGACTGTGGGTAACTTAGATACAAAGATAAAAAGATATTTTCTTTTTCATGGGAAATTGCTGCCTCTGGCCAGGACAATGAAAAACCACACCATCCCAATCAACCATAATAATTATGTTAATATTTTACTTACCTCAGACTATTTAAAAAACCCCAAACTCCCACCTGGCCATCTACCTGATTCTTTCATCTTCAATCTCCTAAAATTTTTAATCACTCATTTGATTAAGGAGGAAGAAAAGGAAATTATCAAAAGATTATATAAATTTGTTTACCTATCCTCAGCCCAGATGAAGAATTTAGGTATGACATTCAGTTATACAGTGTTTTAGTTCTCATACTTGCTCCAGAAATTAAAATGACTTCATTAAGCAATACTCTGAGTTAATTCAACACTTTTGCAATCTTCTTAAACTTTAATCTCCTCCACATACTCTTCAATCCTTGGGACACTAGGCTCTCTATTATTCCTCATCAAACTCTTTCCTCCAACTCCTGGCTTTTTTTTCCCTTTTTAAAAATAATATTTCAGTTGCATGTAAAAAGAGTTCCAAATTCCCTCCCTTCTCCCCCCCGCCCCCATTTTGAGAAAGCAAGCAATTTGATAAAGGTTATAAATGTATAGGCATGCAAAACATTTCCATAACAGTTATATTGGGAAAGAAAACAGATCCTTCTTCCCCCCCAAAATAAGAAACCTAAAGAAAAATAAAGTATGCTTCAATCTATATTCTGAAAACTATCAGTTCTTTTGCTGGATAGCATTTTTCATCATAAGTGCTTCAGAGTTTTCTTGGGTCACCGTATTGCTGAGAAAACCTAAGTCATTAACAGCTGATCATCCTACAATTTTGCTGTTACTGTGTATATAGTACATTTCATTTCATTTTGCTTAAGCTGATCTAAGTCTTTCTAGATTTTTCTGAGAGCATCTTGCTCATCATTTCTTATAGCGAAATAGCATGCCATCATAATCATACACCACAATTTTTTTCGGTCATTCCCCAATTGATGGGCATTTTCCTCAATTTCCGATTCCTTTCCTCCAGAAAAGAGCTGCCAGAAATATACTTTTACTTATGAGTCCTTTCCCATTTTGCTTTTTGTCCCTTTTCGGATACAGACCTTGTAGTAGCATTGCTAAATCAAAGGCAGACGTGATTTTAATAGCCCATTTAACATAGTTCCAGATAGATCTACAGAATGGTTGAAACAGTTCACAATTTCAACAACAAAGTATTCATGTTTCATTTTCCCTACATTCTACTATCATTTGTCATTTTCCTTTTCTGTCTTATTAATTAATTTAATAGGTAAAAGACAGTACCTCAGAATTGTTTTAATTTGCATTTCTCTAGTCAAGGAGTTAAAACATTTTTTTATTGGGCTGGAGATAGCACTGATAACCTCATCTGAAAATTGTTCCAATTCTTTAATCAATCCACCAATTGGGAAATGGGTCTTTTTTATTTTTTTTATTTCTTTGATGTTTATTCTTTTCATTTCTTTTCATATCTTGTTGATAGAACTTCTAAAACTATAGTCATTATAAATGGTTAAGTGAAAACTCTTTTTTAATGGTTATGCTTCAGTGTTTTTCCTTTTCCTTTTTTTTGGATCTTTATTTTTATAAATTTGACTTAGTTCTCAATGTTTGAGAAATGAGGTTTTTAATCAGAGAAACTTACTTCAAAATGTTTTTTTAATTTTGCCTTCATCCTATTCCCCACATTTATTCTATTCTCTCCTTTGACCCTGTCCCACTTTTCCTGTAAGATAAGATAGATTTCTTTACCCAGTTTAGTGTATTATTCCCTCTTTGAGTCAATCCTGATGACAATAAAGTTTTCACTCCCCCAGCTTCCCCATTCTTTCACTCCACCACAAAAGCTTTTTCTTACCTCCTCTTTGTGAGATATTTACCCATTTTACCTCTCCCCTTCCCCTTTCTCCCAGTACGTTCCTCTCAGCCCTTAATTTTATGTTTGTAGATATCATCCCTTCATATACAACTCACACTGATATGCACACTCTCTCTCTCCACATACATCCTTCTAACTACCCTAATAATGAGAAAGTTCTCATGAGCAGCAAGTATCTGCTCAAGCAGGATTTTGAACAGTTCAACATCATTAAGTCCCTTATGATTTCCCTTTCCTGTTTACCTTTTTATGCTTCTATTGAATCTTGTATTTGAAGATTAAATTTTCTATTCAGCTTTGGTCTTGTCATCAGCATAGTTTTAAAATTCCCTATCAATTGAATTTCCCTGAAATAGTATGTTCAGCTTTGCTGGGTAGTTGATTCTTGGTTATGATCCAAGCTTTTTTTTTGCCTTGTGGAATATCATATTCTAAGCTTTATGATCCTTTAATGAAGAGGATGCTAAATCTTGCGTTATTCTGTCACTCCACAATTCTTAAATTGTTTCTTTCTGCTTGCAAAATTTTCTCCTCAACCTGGGAGCCCTGGAATTTGACTATCATATCCCTTGGTATTTTCATTTTGGGATCTCTTTTAGCAAGGAATTGGTGTTCTTTCAAATTCTATTTTTACCCTCTGGTTCTAGAATATCAGGAAGTTTTCCTTGATGATATCTTGAAAGATAATATCTGGGTACTTTTTTGATTATGGCTTTCAGGTAGTCCAATAATTTTTAAATTCCCTCTCCAGGATCTATTTCCCAGGTCAGCTGGATCCAGGATAGTTGTTTTTCCAATGAGAAATTTCATACTGATTTTTTTTATTCTTCTGGTCTTGTTTTATTATTTCTTAATTTCTCATAAAGTTATTGGCTTCTATTTGTTCAATTCTAATTTTTAAGGAATTATTTTCTTCACTAAGCCTGGGTTTTTTTGCTTGTTTTATTTTGTTTTGCAAAGCAATGGAGTTAAATGACTTGCCCAAGGCAACAAAGCTGGATAATTATTAAGTGTCTGAGGTCACATTTGAACTCAGATCCTCCTGACTCTAGGCTGGTACTCTATCTACTGTGCCACCTAGCTCTGCCAATCCTACTAAAAAGAAGGTTTTCTACTTCAGTGAATTTGCATACTTCTTTTATCCTTTGGCTGATTTTGCTTTTTTTTTTAAAAAGACATCCATCTCATTGGCCTTTTGGAACTATTTTACTATTTAGTCTATTTACTATTTACTATTTAGTCTATTCTTTTTTTTCCCCTTCAGTTTTTTTTTGTGTCTACTAAGTTGCTGACTTGTTTTTCATGATTTTCTTGTTTCACTCTCATTTCTCTTCCCAATTTTCCCCCTACTTTTCTTGTTTTTCAAAATCCTTTTTTGGGCTTTTCAATAATCTGAGACCAATTTATATTTTTCTAGGAGTCTTTTGATGTAAGAGCTTTGACTTTGTGATCTTCTCCTGAGTGTGTTTTGAACTTCCTTGTCACCATAATCACTTTCATTGCTCAGATTATTTTTTCTGTTGTTTGCTCGCTCATTTTTCCCCATCTAGGACTTGATTTTAACTTTGTTAAAAGTAGGTTCTGGGGGTGGTTAGGTGGCACAGTGGATAAAGCACCAGCCCTGCATTCAGGAGTACCTGAGTTCAAATCTGGCCCTCAGACACTTAATAATTACCTAGCTGTGTGACCTTGTGTAAAGTTAATCCCATTGCCTTGCAAAAAAAAAAAAAAAAGTAGGTTCTCCTTCCAGGGTGAAGGCCCAAGGTTCTTGGGTTTTGTGCAATTGTTTTCAGAGATACTTCTTACAACCTGTGAGTTTTCAGGTCTTCCAAGATGGTATGGTCTAAGGAGAAGTATTGCTACTCTCTTGGCCTGTGCTCTGGTTTGTGAGCAATCAGTCTTTTCTACCCCAGAACTGTGAGGAGGGGCTTTGCTCCCCTGTGGTAGCAAGTTCTGATGGGCTACTGCTCCTCCTCTCCTTGGGACTGACCCAGCATCAACTATAGGCAAAGCAATAGACTCTTGCCCCAGAGCCAGCAAAGGACCACCTAACCTCCTGATCAGTTGTTCGACTCCTACTGAATGTGGGCTGAGAACCCTGGAAGCAGCGGCACTAATTCAGTGGTTCCCAAAGCCTGCTCCTGGTCTGCCGCAGCTGCACTCCACTCACACTGGTGACAGATCTTCCTGCCAGCTTTTCAAATTGTCTTGGGCTGTAAGGGTTTTTTCCTGCCTTTCTGTGGGTTTTGCTGCTCCAGAATTTGTTTAGTCAATATTTAACAGTATCTGGAGGGGCTTAGGGGAGAGCTTAATAAGTCCTTGCCTTGATTCCACCATCCTGGCTCCACCCCTCTCAGCATTGCCCTCCCATGTTTGCCATCTTCTCGGCTTTATCACCTTTGCTTCTTGGCTTCCTTTAAGACTCAGCTCAAATCTCTCCTTCTTTAAGAGACCTAGAGCCTATCTCATCGCTAACACCTTTGCTCTGAGATGAAACCTAGACTGTGTGTCTCCCTTGTATGAACATAACTGCCCCATATCTCTCCCAGTAGAATGTGATTTTCTGGAGGCTGGGCATGGTTTTGCCTTCCTTCATATTCCTAGCCTTTTATACAATGCCAGACAAGTGTGTACTGAGGATGGGCATAACTACAGCCCTCCAAGGCAACTTCCAGTATCTTGACCCACCTCCCCAGGTGCTTGCCTCTCTCTCCTGGGTTTACACATGGTCTCAAACTACTGGTGGCTCAAGAACTTTTTCTTTCCTACTGAAAATGAATGTGCACCACTGAAATGGAAAGGGAGAAGCAAGCATGAAATGATCACTAATGGACTATGACACTGGGTCTCATACTGGAGGATGGCAGGACCAAAACGGACAGAATTTTCTCATCTGAATGATGGAGGAGGCCTAGGGACTCAGCACTGATGACCTTGATGGCACAGAACAAATGCTTTCCTCATTTCTCCCACCCTCTACAAATCACTTGCTGCCATTCCCTAGCCCCCCTTTCACCCAAAAGTTCTGAAAGGAAGAGAAAGCAAAGATAAAGAGAGGGCTCAGGAAGCTTTTGCATTGATACTATGCTAGAAGAAGGGGTGAAGGAGGCCTTCTACTGAGACATCTGCCCCAGCAAAGTGAATGGAAGACCACAACTGAGGAAAACTTAGGTGGTGGCTATGTGATGGTAGAGATGGAAACTTTTATAGAAGAGTCAAAGAGCAGAGAGCGAAAGGCAAGATATGGTGAAGTGGTCAGACTGGCGGAAAGGAAAGGAAAGGAAGAGGCAAATGAGGATGATCAAACTATAAACCTTGGAGACAAAAGAATGATTCTGCCCTCAATCAAGGGAAATTTGGAAGAGTTCAGTGTTGTGCCTGTTGAACTTGAGATGTTTCCAATATATGCATTTTGAAATTTGTAATAGGAAACTTCAGATCATATAAATACTCCAGTAAGACATTAAAATTTTCACCAAATGATAACTAAGAAAGCCCCAGGGGGACTAGAGAATTGGTTACTGGAAAGTGCCAAGTAGTGTCAGTAGGCAGCAAAACAAACATACCAGATTGTAGTTCTCAAACCAGGACAACTTTAAGTCTAAGCCAACTCTTGATTTCCCTAGTAAAGACATCTCTGCCTCATTTGGGTAATGGGAATAGAGTCAGGGGTAAAATTTCTATACTTTTTTTAACACTTCCCCTCCAAATTAAAAAATAATTCAGTTTAATTAGAAATACAGAAATGTAAATGTACTGTGAGCAACTTGACTTGATCCTAAAATTATCATGCTGGTAACAGGAATATGTGGACCAGAAAATGCAAATATCTGAAGCGAAGGAAGAAACCATTAGAGAAAAATATCTAAAAGTTTTGAAGGATCTGCCAATATCATGATGGAGGTCAGTTTTACATTTTATGTTCCAAACAAATGAACAAATCTTAATTCTGCCTTTTAAACTGGCCCCAATACTAAAATATCAAACTACTAGCCAAAGTATTAAAAAGTATTTCTATATGAATGATATTGCTGAATTTCTGCCATACTTTGCTTCAATAGAATGGTTGGGAAAAAAAATTACAATCCTAAACCCTTTAACAAAAAGGAAAGATAACCATATGCTTACTTTAGAAAGATTCTAGAAGTTCAATTAGATATAGACAAAGCAAGTGAGGCTGGTATAAAAAACTAAATACTTATTTGATGTATAAATTAATGTTGAGTAAGGTTAAATATTATACTAAATGAAACCAAATCAAGAATAGTTTTTAAAAGTTCACTTTAGAATGTTATGACAAATATGTGAACAGAGAAAGTGATTTTTAAAGGGGTCATTTAAATATGTATTTCTTTAAGCATAAGCCTTACCTCAGTAAAAAGATTTGGTCATGACCAAGGGAATGTGCCCAGGCTGACCTCCCCTCCCCTCCTGACTTTAACTCCAAGCTATTTTTGCTCAAGAAACTTTTCTTGGAAACTGCTTATGTAAAAGTTTTCAGACTTAGCTCTAGGAAGCTAGCAATAAGTCAGCTTTGGAACAGTTCTCTACTACAAAAATCTATCCTATTTGTTTCTTTAAGCACCAAGAAAAGTCATTTTATTATTTGTAACAGAGCAGAAGAAACAAAGGTATGATTAGATTTCCAATTAAAGTTTAGGATGGATAAAAGATAGTTTCCACAACAAGTATAAAAGCTTTTTGAATGAATGATTATCTGATTCCAAAACCAGCTGCTATTTCTAAAAAGGACTTAATAAGATTTTCACTGAGCATAAATGCTGAGCTGCTTCAACACAAAACAGAACGAAAAAGTGTAAAGGGAATCAGAAACACATAAAAAGCAACAGCATCCTCAAAATGCAATTTTAAAAAATGTGATAGTGTTTCTACTTTTCTAACTATCATTAGTTAACTAAAGTTTTCACAGTAATTGCTAACAGAGGTTACATATGGAGGTTAGTTTTTATTTTCTCTCCTTCAGAAACCATGTGCAAGTTTCAACCCCTACCTAGAGTTCCTATTTGAAAAAAAAAGATTACAATGAATTATCATTTCCCTTAACTAGACTAGTTGAAATAGTAGGGTTACTTTTTATAACTACAGTTTTAAATATTCAGTTGGTATGTTTTGCATAACAATACCACAGTATAAAACTGCCCCTCCCCCCATTTAAAGGGATATTCTGAGTTGAAGATTCCAGTTCCATTTTCCAGTTGCTATCACTACAACTAATGATTGGGGGGAGGGGTATTAGTATGAAGTGGTCCCATTTTAAATAAAATCATCAGGGCATTAAGTACATTTCCTCATTTCATTCAACCCAGGCAAAAAATCCTTAAAAGTTACATGTCAATAAAATGTTCATGTTGGTTAATGTTTCCAAGTTCCTATCCCTGTACAGTGCCTGTAAAGTACAGCAGGTGTCATAGAAATGCTTATTACTGGGACGGCTAGGTGGCGCAGTGGATAAAGCACCGGCCCTAGAGTCAGGAAGGAGTACCTGGGTTCAAATCTGGTCTTAGATACTTAATAATTACCTAGCTGTGTGGCCTTGGGCAAGCCACTTAACCCCATCTGCCTTGCAAAAACCTTAAAAAAAGAAATGCTTATTACTTTCTCTTAAATACCTAAACAATTATAATAATTTTCAATTTGGTTTCCTGCCTCCATTCTCCCATCTACAACCCACCCTAGGGTTGTCAGCTTTATTTTTTCTATTTTCAATAATCACTTACCCTTGTTTATAACATCCCCATACAGAAATTATCTTGTGTATACACTACTTATATGACTATATATTTGTCCCCATCCTTGGGAACAGGGGCTGTTTCATTTTTGTCTACTATCCTTACTTAGAATAGCAGCTTAATAAATGTATGTTGACTATTTACTCAGTCTTCAGTGATTCTACTACAGAGTTTATAGACCTAGTCTGGCAATGAGTTTTACAATCTATCCCCACATCATCCTTTTACGTATCATCAGTTTAGATATAGAATTTCCCATTAGAAGGTTTACTTATTTGTTACTCAGTTTTTTGCTCAGGAGCCCCTCCCTCTAAGTCCTCCGTCATGTACAATACTCATGATTTAAAAAAAAACACAATAAAAATAATATAGTGTAATAACAAAAGTTTTTCCATCTTCTCAATTTAAATAGGCTCACTGAGAGCTAAGAAGGTGTCTTTAGATTCTTTGTATTCTCTAAGTCCTTGAAAATAATTAGATTCTGAGAATTTGAAGAGACCTATCCAAGGTAATTTATTCCAACTCCTTTCTGAATTTCAACTATGACACCCTCCACATTTGGTAAAGTCATTAGACTTTGAATATCTCCAGTGACTAAGAACTCACTATGACTCCCAAGCAGTCCATTTTATTTCTGGAATATTTTAAATCTTTACGCAGACTGAGCAGAAATTAGCCTCAGTGGGTAGTACCACTGAACAGTTCAAGAAGAAATGTTAATTTTCCCAGAAAATAGACATACAGTTAAAATAAATATATTTTTAATTTAGTTGTTGTTCTGGCATGTGATTCTTTGTAATTCCATTAGTGGTTTGTCATTTCCATCTCCAGCTCATTTTACAAATGAAAAACTGAAGCAAATAGGGTTAAGTAACTTGCCCAGGGTCACAAAGCAGTAAGTGTCTGAGGCCAGATCTGATCTCAGGGAGAGAAGTCTCCCTGAATCCAGTGCCACCTAGCACATTGTCAATAACTTGTAATTCCACCAAAGTGTCTCTATCAAAAGCACAAAACAAAATTTTTAATACAGAAGAGATCTTTGGAAAGGGAATTATATGTATTAAAAAATTAAATGCGGGGTTCTACAAGATTCTGAGTCTTCTATTTATAATATTAAATACACTTGTGAGGAAATTTTTTTTCAATATGACAAAAAGTTTATTTCCTCTATTTTGGCCCAATTGGCTTTTTTAGGCTGGCTGATTTGCACTTAGAGAATTATGTCAACATATTTCAAGTCCAAGAGCTGTTGTTGCCAAGTAAGTTGGATGTGCTTTTTTTTTAAATTCTGAGCTTAAATACCAAATAAAATGATAGAATGCAAAAAGAATCTCTATTACATACAGTTTGCCTTTCAAGTATATATTAAATTCAACATTTAATTTTCAAAGCTGTTCTGAAACTGTTTCTGGCCTTCATTTTTTTCTTTTGTGCATTTATTAAAAAATGCTCAATGATTTTCTTCTCTTTTTAGGGGTGAGGGGGGGGTGTAAAGAGGGGGGCAAAACAGTCAGTCTTCTTTTCCCTCACTTCCCCTTCCCCATTTTAAACAAAACTTTACTCATAAAATCCAATCTCTCCTTGAACCGATAAGGAAAATTTAACTTGTTGCAAGACAAGTCAGTGGCAGAGCTGGAGTTCATTTTGAGTCTCACAAAATCCAATCTCTTCTTGAACAGATAAGGAAAATTTAACTTGTTGCAAGACAAGTCAGTGGCAGAGCTGGAGTTCACTTTGAGTCTTCTGATTCTTAAGGAAGTATTCCTTCCATTATATCAAATGTCTCAAAAACAAAAATCTCCAAATAATAAACAGCAACATAATAATCAAGACAACCCTAATGGCCTAGTAGTTAGAAAGAAGACCTTAAATCTTTAAGAGATCTGAGATTTTGCTTCTAGGCAAGACTTGAAATATGAAAGCATTTTAAATTTTAATATATTTTAAGGGGAAAATACTAAAGCACTAATAGGTTAAACAACAAATTTAAATAAAAAATATTTTTCATTTGAATAAATGATGAAATTATGAAGCTATCTGGGTAATCATTCAGAATACAGACTGATACATTGTTACTACCACAAACTACAAGGGATTCTGTAAAAGCACTTCCTCATCTTTAAAATGAAGAGATCATAATTACTACTGTAAAGAATTCTGCACTCCTAAAAGTTAAGTAAAACATTCCAATAATCCATTTTTATCAGCAAAAAAAAAAAATTGGACAGGAAGAGTAAATTGTATACCTTTTACAAGCATTCATCAAGGGCCTCCCTATGCTACCACCAAGAATACATACAGAGATAAGAGAAAAAGGACTCAAAGTGCTTGTCCTCAAGAAGTTACTTTTTACAGGAAGAAAGAACACAAAAGTGCAAAGGAAATTGCAAAGGTAATAATTAGTGTTGGAGGGAGAGGCATTAAATGTTGGGGGTGATGGTAGTGTAGGTAAGAAAAATAATCAGGGCAGGGTTCACAAAAGGAAGTGATACTTGAACCAAGCTTTGAAAAAGCTACAGATTCTGACAGTCAAGAGAAGGGAGTATATTACTTATAAGCCTGGAAAACAGGTCTGTTTGTCAAAATAAGTGTTAAAAAAAGCCAAATAGAAAAATACATATTTTATTGTAGAGGTAAAAAGAATCCACTAGTAGTTTTAGAACTGCAGAGTAACATGGTCATAGAATCACAAATTTAGAGATGGAGGGGTCTATAAAGGCCATCTAGTCCTCCCAGTTCCTTATTTTACAGAGACCCATCAAGTGAAATCATTTGCAGAAAATCACAAAGGTATTTGACATGAAGTCTCTGACTGCAAATGCAATATTCTTTCCACCATGCCTCCCAGGTAGTTAGTTACTTAACAAATGGAAGGGAGAGGGGAAAAACATGAGGCTGGAAGACCAGTCAGGAAACTTTCTCTAGTTGAGAAATATATGAACTAGAGAGGTGGTCTTAAAAGGAGTGGAAAGGAGGGAATGGATGGATCCAAGAGATGCAAAGGTAGACCCAACTGGATTTGGCAAGAAACTGCCAAGGTGGGGGAAAATTAAGAGCCTGGGATAACTCCTATACAGAATATGGGATACCAGAATTCATAACACCTTAAACAGAAGTTGGTGAAAAGGATGGAGTTTAGAGGGAAAAAAAAAAAAGAAACAAGGATCTATAAATCACTATATGCAGGCTTTATGTTATGTACTTTGTGAACATTGATTTAATAATGAATTCTATTTTTGACATGTTGAGTTTAAGATAATTATGAAGCCCAGAGTGGACAGTGTTCAACAGACTAAGAGAAAAAAAAATCTAACAGAGGCACTTAAAAGTCTATAGAATAATATAGAGATATGCTAACTGAATCAATGACATCTACTAAAATCTGAGAAGTACAGAAAGAGAGAAGACAAGAGACAGAGGCTTCCTCTGAGTATACCTATGTAATATGAGTGGTGATCTAACAAAGGATAATCAAGAGGGTCATAAAGACAGGAGAATTAAGAGAGCAGTGTCACAAAAACACAGAGATGAGTCAAGGGTTTTGTAGAACTCAGGAGAGGTCAACGAAATGATCATTTTATACACACACACACACACACACACACACACACATACAAACACACACACAAACATTTTACTGTCACTTAGTTAACATTCACAAAATAAAGTTTACCAAGAGTCTATTATATGAAAAGCATTAAGGTGAGTATAAGGGTTACAAAGATATGAATGACTCCTATGAGAGCTGTAATCCAGTTTCCTATGTGGTTAAACAACCTGTAAGCCTATCTCCTATAAGCCCTCTTTCCCAAATTTCCCAGTTGTGGATTCTACCCCTGCTCTCACCTCCTCCAATTACTATGTATAAATTCTGTACTTATGTACCTCTGTTTCCCACAGAACAAAAGTACTTTGGGACTAGGTTGGTTTCATTTTTGTTCTCATACCTTCAGTGTCTGGCTTACTGTAAGCCCTTAAATAAATGTGTTTTGGCTTGAACTGAATTCTGGATCTCTGTCCAACCATTAGCACATACTGTTCCCTTTTCTTGGAGTTAGCTACCATTCTTCCAAACCACAGCATCAGTTAAAAAACTAGTTGTGAAGAGATAGATCAATGTCATCAACATTGGTAGTTTGAATGATACTAAACTTGTACCTGGTATGATATAATAGAAGGGGCACTATACTAAACACAAGGATCTAGGTTCTAGTTCCACTTATGCCTCATCATATAATATTGGGGCAAGTGTTGTTTTTAGCAAAACCTCAGCTATGGAATTATAGGACTTGGATTAAAATTTGTGTTGTTCTATGAATAACTCTGAAATACGGACAAATCACTTAACTAACATATTTTGGCCTTAATTGTAAAATGAAAGGGCTGGATGAGATGACCTCTAAAATTCTTTCCAATTCTATATCATAGGATGATGTCACTCAACCTTTCAGGGCTTCAGTTTACTCATCTGCAAAGTAAACAAGGTGGACAAGATTCTTAAGGTTCACTTCTAGCTTCAAAATGATGATTTCACCATTTTTCTCCACCCCAATTAAAATCCCCTATTCTTCATAAAAAGCAATTAGAATTAGGACTTTAGGGGTAGCTAGATGGATAGAGTGGATACAGTGGACAGAGCACTGGCCCTGGAGTCAGGAGTAGTTGAGTTCAAATCTGGCCTCAGACACTTAACAATTACCAAGCTGTATGGCCTTGGGTAAGCCACTTAACCCCAGTGCCTTGTCAAAAAAAAAAAAAAGAATAAAGGAGTGCTTCAATTTGAAGTGAGGTTAAGACCTCAGTTCAGATCTCAAAAATAAATGAATAAATAAATAAATAAAATGACCTGATGGTTTTGAGAGGATTTATTTATTCTGTGACCACCTTTGAGGACTATAAACATTCAAAAATACAAAACATTATTTAAACACAGATTTTTCTGTGCTGGGGTAAAATACAAAAAAGTCAGTCTCTGATCTTAAGAATCTTAAAATCTAATAAGATACAAAGATGAATAACTACAACACAAGAGAACCAAAGTATATTGAAGAAATAAGAAAAAAGTGCTGAGAGGCTAAGAGAATTCTGTGACCATGGAAAGAGCTATAGGATCTTTGGTCAAAAGTCCTGGATGGGGGTGGCTAGATGGTGCAGTGGATAGAGCAACAGCCCTGGAGTCTGGAGTACCTGAATTCAAATCTGGCCTCAGACATTTAATAATTACCTAGCTATGTGGCCACTTAAACCCGCTTGCCTTGCAAAAAACCTAAAAAAAAAAAGTCCTGGATGGGAATCCTGCCTCTGTTACTTATTAATCTTCTGCGAGCAACTTATTTCAATAGGCTTCAGTTTCTTCATCTGTAAAATTTAAGACCGTGGGGGAATGAGATGATACTTTGTAAGGTTTCTTCCATCTTCAAATCTGTTTCTATGAAAGGGAACAGATGCATCAGAACTGGGACTTAGTCCTTCCACTGAGTACTAATAAAGAGGATGCATGTGTAGTTTAACTACCTCTAGGAACTGATATGACACTCATTTCTCTTTCACAATTTGGCACTGGTCAGTATTTGTATTTGGCTGGTGTAGAATTAATGAGCTATACTATCTAGATGGATTTTAAGGTTAACAACCAGTATTTTCCATCTATTAATTCATCCCATGAGGCCAAGGGGTGCAATATATTCAGAGTAGACACGATCTAAATTTGAGTCTCACAACAACTGTAGAAGGCCATGAGGAATGATTCCATTTTACCAGATCAGAAAACGAAGGCTTTGAAAAACAGGCTGAATGAGTTTGCCCATCTCACTCAAAGCGGGTAGTGGAACCCAGAACTCTCTTTACCCCAAGTTCTGTCGTCTTTCCCATTACACACGAGTTGACTCAAGCTGGGGGGGGGGGATCCCCGAGATCAGAGAGGCAGTTGCTTCCATTTCCCTGCTGGAGGAAGGGAGGCCAGGGGCGGTTAAGCCATCTCCCTCAAGCAAAGGGAGGGGGGGGCGCCCCGCCGCCTGGGTGACCTTGGCAGTGGGGGTTCCAGGCCGGGCTCCCTGACTGATGAAGTTCCCGCTGTGCTCCGGGCGCCCGCTCCCCCGCAGACCACAGGGGGGCAGCGGGCCAGGCCGCCCCCCGCCTCGCCAGTCCCGGCCCCGCTCCCCCTGCCCGGGCCCGGGCTTCAGGCCCATCCCGGATGCAGACACTTTTTTGTAAGGAGAAAAGGGGCGTGTGGCACCCGGGAGGGCGGCCGCGGGGGGTCCGCGTGCCCCCCCACGGACACCGCAGGTGCGTGCCCGGCCGGCTCCGGGCCAGCTGCCCCGGGCCCCCGCCGCCACGGACAACAATACCGGGAGGGGGGTCCGGGGGGCCCTACCTGGCTCCAGGTGATGAACTCGTTGGTGTGGGCCTCCTCCACCAGGGTCCACAGCTTACTGAGGAAGGCCGGCACGTTCGAGCTCTGCTTCATTGTCACGGCTCGGGGGGTTCCGAAAGCTGCCCTGGAACCCGGGGGCTGCGGCGGCGGCGGCTCCCACCCCCTCCGGGCGCCCACCACGCAGGCGCGCCACCAGCTCGGCCGGCGCCCCCACCCCGCTCCGGGCCTCTCCTCTCCGCCCCGAGCCCGCGAGTCGCTCGGAAGGGCACTGCGACTACGCAGGACCGCCGGGCCAGGACACACGTGACAGGCGCGTCTCCGGGCCCCGCCCCCTGTCATTCGCCCTCTGAGCCAATCGGCGGAGGGCCGCTCTTTGTTTGGGCGGGGAGGATTGGACGCCGGGGATGAAGAAGGCGGTCCCTTCTCGCTCCCTCTTTATATAACGCCTCTCCCGAAGGAAGCCCCTCTTTCTTCAGCCTTAGACACGTGCTGACTCTTTACCTTGGATCTACCGGGATTCGGTGAAGCTTTAACCCAGGGTGCTGGAGTTTGGGGAAGCTTCGATCCTTGGGGCTGGCACAAAAGACAAAGCAGTGATCCAGAATCCAAGGGAAAGGGGGAAGATGGGCTTTTCAGCCTCCTGCAGAGTGTGTTAAGTGGACCTTTAAAACCTCCAGAAATCTCAAAAAGTAGACCCTGGAGAAAACGGGACATCCGTACATATAAAAGTATGAAAAAATAAACAACAACAAAAAACGCTTTGGACTTCTTTTAAATCCCAACCAACATCCCACCATCTGTAGGAAGTCCTCCCCATTCCTTCTTAATTCCAACGACTTCCCTCTATAAATCATTTTCTATTTATCCTTCTACAGCTTGTTTTGTAATATGTTAACTTCTTGTTCCCCATCCCAATCCCCATCCCCCCATCCCCATGGATTTGTCAGACCCTTGAAGGCAGGGACTGTCGAGTCTTTTTTACATCCCCAGAGCTTAGCTTGGTGTTTACTTGAATGAAAAGCCTTAGCCGTTTCTTCTGTATTTTTCAGAATCATAAAGAAGAACCTCAAACTACCCCCCCCTCCCCATTCTGCATGACTTCTTCCTGGATGTTGAGGGTTGTGGGTGGGCAGCTGAACTGTTCTAATTCCTTAACCCGTTCACCAAAGTGCAGCTAATAATAACTGCTTGACCTAATTAGACCGGGTGTGGTGTGAAGAGACAGTTGTGAAACTTTTCATTCATAAGATCATAGAGCTAAAGTTGGAAGGGCCGTCAGAGGCCTTATAATTCAACTCCCATCTGTTTTTTTTCCAGATGAGAAACTGAGGTCCAAGAAGAGTAAGTAATGTGCCCAAGGACACACAATAGTAGGTGTCAAGGTCGGATTTCAACCCAGGCCCTCTGAGTACAGAACAGGCATTTATTGAGCACCTGTAATGTGTGGATCTCATTCATAGGATGGGGGGCAAGTGTTAAATTTTAAAAGAATCCAGGGATTCTATGAGTTGCAAATGAGCTAAGATTGCATTGTAGATATGATGGGAGTGGTGGTGGGGGTCATGTTAAATGTGCAACAGTAGGGCAATGGGAGAAGTGATATTGCCTAACATAAACAGACTGCTCTGATTAATGGAGCATCAAAGACTACATAAATCTTAGGTGTAAAATGTTATATGTAGTTGTTGTTTTTTTAAGTTGCATGGATTCTATTGGTACAAGTATATCTCAGAACCCCCAGGTACCTGAGAATTAGGGTTTCTGCCTATACAGGATGGTGTAAGGACTAACTGAAGGATAGAATTTTCAGATATTTTCCATTCCTCCTCCCAATATGTCTAGGTCAATCAGAATTCAGTGTGGAAAGACACTTGGAAGTGATAGCTGGTCTGGGGTAGTAATTTTTTTAAAATTTTTATTAAAGATATTATTTGAGTTTTACAGTTTTCCCCCATCTTGCTTCCCTCCCCCCACCCCCACCCCACAGATAGCACTCCGTCAGTCTTTACTTTGTTTCCATGTTGTACCTTGATCCAAATTGGGTGTGATGAGAGAGAAATCATATCCTTAAAGAGAACAGAATTCTCAGAGGTAACCAGATCAAACCATAAGACATCTGGTTTGTTTTTTTTCCCCCGAATTAAAGGGAATAGTCCTTGTACTTTGTTCAAATTCCACAGTTCCTTATCTGGATACAGATGGTACTCTCCTTTGCAGACAACCAAAAATTGTTCCCAATTGTTGCACTGATGGAATGAGCAAGTCCTTCAAGTTTGAACATCACTCCCATGTTGCTGTTAGGGTGTACAGTGTTTTTCTGGTTCTGCTCATCTCACTCAGCATCAGTTCATGCAAATCCCTCCAGGTTTCCCTGAAATCCCGTCCCTCCTGGTTTCTAATAGAACAATAGTGTTCCATGACATACATATACCACAGTTTGCTAAACCATTCCCCAATTGAAGGACATTTACTGGATTTCCAATTCTTTGCCACCACAAACAGGGCTGCTATAAATATTTTTGTACAAGTAATGTTTTTACCCTTTTTCCTCATCTCTTCAGGATATAGACCCAGTAGTGGTATTGCTGGGTCAAAGGGTAATGCACATTTTTGTTGCCCTTTGGGCATAGTTCCAAATAGCTCTCCAGAAGAGTTGGATGAGTTCACAGCTCCACCAACAGTGTAATAGTGTCCCAGATTTCCCACATCCCTTCCAACAACGATCATTATCCTTCCTGGTCATACTGGCCAATGTGAGAGGTGTGAGGTGGTACCTCAGGGAAGCTTTAATTTGCATTTCTCTAATAATTAATGATTTAGAGCATTTTTTCATATGACTATGGATTGCTTTGATCTCCTCATCTGTAAATTGCCTTTGCATGTCCTTTGACCATTTGTCAATTGGGGAATGGCTTTTTGTTTTAAAAATATGACTCAGTTCTCTGTATATTTTAGAAATGAGTCCTTTGTCAGAATCATTAGTTGTAAAGATTGTTTCCCAATTTACTACTTTTCTTTTGATCTTGATTACATTGGTTTTATCTGTGCAAAAGCTTTTTAATTTAATGTAATCGAAATCATCTAATTGGTTTTTAGTGATGTTCTCCAACTCTTCCTTAGTCATAAACGGTTCCCCTTTCCATAGATCTGACAGACAAACTAGTCCTTGATCTTCTAATTTGCTTATAGTATTGTTTTTTATGTCTATGTCCTGTAACCATTTGGATCTTATCTTGGTAAAGGGTGTGAGGTGTTGGTCTAATCTAAGTTTCTTCCATACTAACTTCCAATTATCCCAGGAGTTTTTATCAAAGAGGGAGTTTTTATCCCGGTGGCCTGACTCTTTGGGTTTATCAAACAGCAGATTACTATAATCCTCTCCTGCTTTTACACCTAGTCTGTTCCATTAGTCCACCACTCTATTTCTTAGCCAATACCAAACAGTTTTGATGACTGATGCTTTATAATATAATTTTAGATTGGGTAGTGCTAAGCCACCTTCGTTTGCATTTTTTTTCATTAAACTCCTGGAAATTCTTGACTTTTTATTTCTCCATATGAATTTACTTACAATTTTTTCTAGCTCATTAAAGTAATTTTTTGGAATTTTGATTGGCAGGGCACTAAACAGATAGTTTAGTTTTGGTAGAATTATCATTTTTATTATATTAGCTCTACCTATCCATGAGCAGTTGATATTTGATGAGTTATTTAAATCTGATTTAATTTGTGTGAGAAGTGTTTTATAATTGTTTTCAAAAAGATTCTGAGTCTGTCTTGGCAAATAGACTCCCAAGTATTTTACACTGTCTGAGGTTACTTTGAATGTAGGGTAGTAATTTTAACTGTTTTTCTCTTTGCCTTCCTCTTCCCCACTTCTGATATTGCTCAACTTTGCTCTTCTTTTCCTCTAACCTTTTCCTTCATCCTCTTTTCTTTTTTTTTCCCTTCTTTATCTCTGTCTTTCCTATCCCTTTTACCTCTTTTCATCTCTCTCTTTATGTGCCATTTGTCAGCCTCTTGTTCTGCCAAAGAGGTATTCTTTATAATGTGAGCTCCCTGGAGGCAGGGACTGCTTTTGCCTTTCTTTGTATCCTGGGTATCTGGCACATCCTAAAATTAATAATCCTTGTTGAGTTATTGATTGCCTAGAATGAGATGGCAATTCATTTTATAACGCACAAATCAGTTATACTGGGATACTTTGTTTTAGACATTAAAAATCTGATATAAAGGTAGCTAGGTAATTATAGTGGACAGAGTAACAGCCCTGCAGTTAGGAGACCTAAGTTCAAATGTGGCCTCCAGAAAACTTTCTAACTGTGTGACCCTGAACAAGTAAGTCACAATCAGGATTACTTCAGGAAAATAAAAATGTTTTTGAATTTTTAAAAAAAATCCAATATAATGGCAAGAACACCAAGTTCCTTTTCTATAAATGAATGAGGAAACCTTCAGCATATCACTTAGTTTTTCTGGGTCACAAGTTTAATAATCCATAAAATGTGAATAATGATAACTAGTTCTTACATCACAGAATTGTTGGCAAGATTAAATGTGATAATAGATATAAAATGGTATTGCCATCCAATATGTGAATAAGATAAATTTTCATAAAGAAGCAATTAAAGGATGATTTTTAAAGAATAGTCAACAAAGGATGCCTACTTATAATTATTTGTTATAAAAATTTGATTTGTATAACTCTTCAGGAATATATCATTCTTCAAATGAGGTATACCTTGTTTAAATTTTTTTCTTCTAAGGTTAATAACTACAAAAACATTTGAACAAAATAAAAATAAAATCATACATAAAACCACAAATTCCAAGCTATGATTTGTGTGAAAAAATTGCTATACATTAATTGTATCAGAATTAATATAATATTAATATAACTATCCTATTTGTTTCTGAATCTAAGGATTTTTGTGTGGTTGAATTTTTTTATCAGATTTTGTTGATTCTTAAAAAAAATGCCCATCATTTGGAAAATGTCTAAACAAACTATACATGAATGTAATACAATATATCTGTGCTAGAAGATTTGATGTGTGTGAGGACTACAGAGAATGATAGGAAGATTTAAATTAACTGATTCAGAGTGAACTAAGTAGAATCAAAAAATATACCCAAGGATATCTTGTTCAGTTGTTTAGTCATATCCAAGTGTTCATGACCCATGGCTCAAAGCACATCAGATCTTCTAGCTTCCACTATTTTGTGAAGTCTGTCCAAGTTCAAGTTCATTATTACTTCCATGATACTGTCTCTTAATATTATCATCTGCTGTCCCCCCTTTTTTTGACCTTCAATCTTTTCTCATTATATTGTTAAAATATTTAAGCTTTAGCTTCAATATTTGTCCAGAATTAATTTAAACATTGATTGTTTTGACCTCGCTGCTATCCAAGGGACTCTTAGAAGTCTTCTCCAGCACCACAATTTGAAAGCTTTAATTCTGTGGTGCTCAGCTTTCCTTATGACCCAATTCTCATGGCCATAAATTGCTACTAGAAAAGTCATAGCTTTGACTATATAGATCTTTTTTGACAAGGTATGCTGTCCAGATTTGGCATTGCTTTCCTTCCAAGGAGTAAGACTGTTAATTTCATGGCTGCAGTTACTGTCTGCAGGAACCTTTGAGCCCCAAAAATACAAAATCTGACATTGCTTACATTCCTTCTCCCTCTATTTGCCAGGAAGTGATGGGATCAGTTGCCATGATCTGTTTATTTTTAAAATTTTTTTGAAGGTTAAGCTTCAAACCAACTTTTATATTCCTCTCTTTCATCCTCATCATGAGACTTCTTAATTCCTTTCTTTAGGATTGGACTTTGGAATGTAAATGGATCTTTTCAAATACAGTGGGCACTGTTGGTTTTGCAAATTTGCTGGCATGTTAAGTGCATCATCTTTTAGGTTTTAAGCAACTCAAGCTGGAATTTCACCACCTCCACTAGCCTTATTGTTGGCAGTGCTTCCTCAAAGATGTTTGCCCTTTATTCTTGAAGAAGACCATGACATCAGGGAGATGACGCCATGACAAGCACATGAATTGGATTTGAGTTGTGGGGTTGGGGGGAGGTGCTATGCTAAGTCACCAGCCATCTCGGTCCAGTGGCAACTGGAAATAGTTCTGGATGGAAGGCAATCAAGGTTAAGTGACTTGCCCAAGGTCACACAACTAGTAAGAGTCAAGTGACTGAGGCTGGATTGGAACTCCTGTCCTCCTATCCTCCTGTCCTCCAAGGCCAGTACTCTAACCACTGTACCAAAACTTCCCAAGTTCCACTTGATTTCATTCTCTAGGAAGTCTAGATCCAGATCAGTAACCCTACCTTAGTGGTTACTGGTTATGTTATGTTCTTCCTTGTACAGTTCTGTGTAGTCTTGCTATCTCTTCTTAATCTCTTCTGTTTCTGTTAAATCCCTATCATTTTTTTGGTCTTTTGTCAAGCCTATTTTTACATGAAGCTTTCAACTAGGTGGCTAAGTGGATAGAACACCAGGTCTGAAGTCAGGAAGACTTACCTTCCTTAATTTAAATCTGGTCTCAAACACTTATTAGCAGAAAACCCCAAATGGAGTCACAAAGAGTAGGATACAACAAAGCAGCAAAAATTCCCCAACTTGGATCACTGCCTGGTTGTAGGAGAGGGGTTTGTGTAGTTCAATGAAACTATGAGCTATGTATGCATTACAGGGTTACCCAAGATTGACAAGTCAAAGTCTTACTATAGCAATATAAATGGAAAGAACACCAAAAATCAAAAGTAGATTTATCAAGATTATGAATATCCAACAGGACTATTTTGAAAAGAGATGAGAGGGAGGAGATACTTTCAGATTTTTTTCAATGTATTGATCAATTATGCTTTTATTTTTTTCTGTCTTAAAAAATTACTGTTTATTATAAGCAATGGGTCCTTGGGAGTAAGTGTGTGTGTGTGTGTGTGTGTGTGTGTGTGTGTGTGTGTGTGCGCGCGTGTGTGTGTGTGTGTGTGTGTGTGTGTGTGTGTGTGAAAGAGAGAGAGAGAGAGAGAGAGAGAGAGAGAGAGAGAGAGAGAGAGAGAGAGAGATACTTGGAATAAATATGATGATGTAAGAAACAGAAGATATCAATGAAAATTTAAAAAAAATATTGCAATGGGGTGGCTAGGTGGCGCAGTGGACAGAGCACCAGCCCTGGAATCAGGAGTACCTGAGTTCAAATCCAGCCTCAGACACTTAATAATTACCTAGCTGTGTGGCTTTGAACAAGCCACTTAACCCCATTTGCCTTGCAAAAAAAAAAACTAAAAAAAATATTGCAAGTCTTTTTCATCTTTGTCATCCTCCTTGGATATCTCTTCCTGATGGATTTTATTAGTATTATACAGAAAAGCTGATGATTTTTAATGTGTTTATTTTACATCTTGCAACCTTGCCAAAGTTAATTGTTTTGACTAGTTCTTTTAATTGATTCTCTAGGGTTCTCTAAGTAAATTATCATACCATCTGCTAAAAGTGAGAATTTGATTTTCTCATTGCCTGTGTTTATTACTTCAATTTCTTTTTCTTGTCTTTTATAGCTCTAAATTGAATAGTAATGGTTATAAAGTTCACCAATGTTTTACTTTTAATCTTATTGGAAAGACTTCTAATTTATTTCTATTATAGGTAATGCTAACTCTTGATTTAGATAGATACTAAGAATATATCCAATTATTCCTATGCATTCTAATTTTTTTTTAAAATTTTACATCAGGGTCACACAGCTAGGCAAACATTAAGTGTCTGAGGTCAGAATTGAACTCAGGTTCTCCTGACTCCAGGGTCAGTACTCTGTCTACTACACCACCTAGTTACCATTTCTAGTTTTTTTTTAATAGAATGATTGCTGTATCTTATTAAAAGTTTTTCTGAATCTTTTGATTATAATTATATGATTTTTGTTATTCTTACTTTTGTTGAATGTCTATTGTGTGCTTATGCTCAATAGATATGTTTTTAAAATTTGTGTGCCAATTCAATTATATTTTAATTATATTATAAAAGTTTGCTATTTAAAATAATTAGATTCTAAATACTTTAGAAAATGAATGATTATTAACTTTTGTTATTACATATTTTCATGCACAATATCTGATTTGTTTTATGCAAGATATACCTGCCCTTTCCATTATTATTCTTGAATTTTTTAGAAAGAGATTCTTAGGGGCGGCTAGGTGGCGTAGTGGATAAAGCACCGGCCCTGGAGTCAGGAGTACCTGGGTTCAAATCCAGTCTCAGACACTTAATAATTACCTAGCTGTGTGGCCTTGGGCAAGCCACTTAACCCCGTTTCCCTTGCAAAAACAAAAAAAAAATAAAATAAAAAGAGATTCTTGCAAACCAAAAAAATCTGTATTCTACAACTCAATGATACAACAGTATCTTTTACAAATCTACTACAAGTTTTGCCTGAATTTAAGATGGAAAAATAAAAAAGAAACAATTCTAATTTTACATATTAGAAAATTAGGGTGATATACATGTATCCCTTATTATATTTCATGAGATATAGTTTTATTACTACTTAGTTCAGGAAGAATGAGTCATTTAAGCTATATTATGGATCTTTACAAGTCAATTTTAGTTCTCAGTTCACTTTTCAAAGAATTTACAATTGTATTATTCAAAGTAATCTTCATAGAAGATCCACAATATAAGAAAAAAAGATTCAGTTGTATAAATATGTAAATACTATGCAGATGAAATACCAATATCCTAATTTAAAGTACTTAATGATGCACCTGCAGGTTTCTAATACTTTGGCTTTTCTGTGTCCCTATTATATTGTCATTTTCAAGTTGTCATCATTAAGTCATCCAGCAGCACAGGCTTTATTAAATTGATATTAAAGAATAAGACATGTTGAAAGAAGATTTCCTATAGAGTATAACAGGATATGTGTCTGAAGTTCAACTTTTTTTTCAACATTTTTATCAATAACTTTGACTCCAGGCAAAGAACATCTCCTTTAGGTAATTAAATGCTATGCCCCTGTATATTCATTTATTGATTTTTTTTTTTACTATGATACTCTCTTTTACTCTATTGCTTTGGCCAAGATTATATTTTCCATTCCTGATTTTTTTAGGTCACTTGAAGCATAATCTATTCTACTCCTTTTATTTCTGTGAAAATGTGTGTTTTGGAGTAGCTAAGTAGCATAGTGGATAAAGCACCCACCCTGGAGTCAGGAGTACCTGGGTTCAAATCTGGTCTCAGATACTTAATAATTACCTAGCTGTGTGGCCTTAGGCAAGCCACTTAATCCCTTTTGCCTTGCAAAAACCTAAAAAACAAAAACAAAAACAAAAAAGAAAGAAAGAAAATGTATGTGTTAAGTAAGGATCTAGTAAGCAATATATTATTGGATTTTACTTAATAATCTAGTTTCTTTTTACTTGAGTTCACTCCATTTATGTTCATTGTATGTATATTTCACTTCATGATATCCTACTATACTTGATCATCTCTTTACTCCCTGTAAAGATGGTAAAAATGAAGGAATATGATCAATGCCAGTTTATCTGTAATTGAAGTGAACAGCCTTCCCCTCCACTATCTGTTCTTTCTACTTCTTGTCTAAGTACTGGCTCTTATGCTTTCTTTCTTTCCTTTAATTGTCTTTTTATAATCTATCCTTGAAAGTTGAAGTTTACTTTAATTGTGGTTATTCTTTCACTGATTTTACTCTTACTTATCTCTTTCTCTTCCCTTTTCTTCCCAACCTGATTCCCTATTGAGTTCAATCAACATACCCCTCTCTCTCTCTCTCTCTCTCTCTCTCTCTCTCTCTCTCTCTCTCTCTCTCTGTGTGTGTGTGTGTGTGTGTGTGTGTCTATATTTTTTGGGCTTGGTTCAGATAAGTATGAGATTCATGTGCTGCCTGTTGCACCCATCCCTTCCTTCATATTTTTAATACTCTTTTTCTTGAACATCCCGATTTTGAGGAATAGCAAGTTCTATCCTTTTCTTTTTCATTTCTTTCCTAATTATTTTTCTCCTGCCTTTTGTTTCATCTCTCAAGACCATGAAAACAAGATAAAACCATTTTACATTTTTTTTGACTTATTTAATACCCTCTGTGACAATGAAAACTTTTTTGACTAGAGCATAAATTGAATTTAAGTGAGGCAGAGTTGCTCAAAGTTGTCAGCTTTACTTTCTTTTCTGATTCTGGAAACTATTAAACTTCTTAAAGAGGACATTTGTTTCTTCTCCTAGAATATAAACATTTCATCATCATTTAGCCTCTTCCACTTTCTCAATTGTTATTACCTTTTTAGGGGTTTGTTTTGTTTTTACTTCTTTGTTTGCTTTTCAGTGCTTTTAAGATCCCGTACTTCAAAAATGCTTCAAAGTTCTATATTGTAGTAAAGATCCATTTTCTTTCTATAGAATTATTTTCAATTCTACCATGTAAATTATTCCCCTGATGTATCTGTGCTCTGAACATTGTCAGGTTTCTATGTCCTTAGTTGCAGCTTCATTATTTTTTTCTGTTTTGTCAGTACTGTGTCTCTTGTCAGGCTATTTTTTCTCTTTCGGAATATGATTTGAGAAATTCCAGGTCAATGGAACCTTTTTCTGTCTCTAAAATAACTAAACAGAAGTGAATGCTAGATTGTTGATATTAAATAATTTCACCCATATTTTTAAGCTGCTCATACACATATAAGTAGTATGATCATGATCAATAAAGTCCATAAGGATAGTTTGAAACTTAATGGCTAGATCATTTGGTGGTCTTTTATAGGTTGCCATATTCTTAAAAAGGTTCCATATAAATATATATATGACTTTTTGTGTTTGTTTTAAGGTAATATTATTCAGATATATCTTAAGTCAACAACACTGGGGTTAGGGGAAGGAAATAAGGAAATAAACAAACTTCTTTTAGTTTATCAATCAAAGAACAAGTATTTACTGTTTTCCAGAGACTATGGTTTGTACTGAGGCTGTACAAATAAAAATAAAATAGTTTTTAACTGAAGGTACTTATATTTTACTGCATAGAAACAACATATAAGCATAAAAGTTAATGCAAAATGTAAACAAAATAAATATAGGCAGTGGGAATTAGGGGGAGGGGAATAGCATTAACAAGGGGAGATCAGATAAGTCTTCATGGACTGTGCAGGACATAGGAAGTGGTGATTGAGTTGACCTTTGAAGGAAGCTAGTATCTAAGAGACAGTGGAAGGAAGGGAGATTATTCTAGGCATGGAATACAAAAGATATATATATATATATAAGAATACATATATTTTACAAAAGTAATTATAGATTTAGAGTTGGAAGAAACAGATTTAGAACAGGAAGTAATATTATTTTTAGAATTGGAAAAAGACCTTAGAGGTAATCTACTTCAACCTTTTTATTTTATAGATGAGGAAACTGTGACCTAGATTGTAAAGTAATTGAATCAGAATTTGAACACAGACCTGACTCCAAATATGGTTCTCTTTTTTTGTTGTTGTTGTTTTTGTGAGTCAATGGGGTTAAGTGACTTGCCCAAGGTCACACAATTTGTAAATATCAAGTGTCTGAGGCCAAGTTTGAATTCAGGTCTTCCTGAATCCAGACTCAGTGGTCTATCCACTGCACCACTAGCTGCCCCCAAATATGGTTC
The DNA here is from genome assembly GCF_037893015.1 of Macrotis lagotis. Taxonomy (NCBI): domain Eukaryota; kingdom Metazoa; phylum Chordata; class Mammalia; order Peramelemorphia; family Peramelidae; genus Macrotis; species Macrotis lagotis. The sequence goes on along the minus strand of NC_133662.1, from coordinate 128,150,769 downwards.
TCTCTACACTAGTTCACACTGTTTCTAAACTTATTTAATTATGCTCCCATGGGATCCAATAATTATTCAGTAATTGCTGAATTGCCTAGTGACTAACAGCTTACTTTCTGGGGCTCTATCAAAAAGCATAAGTGATTGTTTTTAAAATGGTTGACTAAGCCAGTGATCATGCACAAGGCCTGATTAAAAATATATGAAAATGGTCAGATTTTAGTAAGCACAAACAATGAGGGAAACTTATTTTCTACAAGTGAATACTTTCCAGGTTTTAAGAGTCATGTTTTTTCCCCTTCTAATACCTTATTCCTCTAAATTTGTAGTTTCTGTGGATTTAGTCATGTCTACCTATTTGTGACCCTATTTGTAGTTTTCTTGACAAAGATAATCAACAGATTTGCCATTTTCTTTTCCAGTTCATTTTACAGTTGAGGAAACTGAAGCAAACAGTAAATTGTCTAGGGACACATAGTGAATAAAGATTTAGTAAGAGGCTGAATTTGAACTCAGGTCCTCCTGACTCCAGGGCTGGTACTTTATCTACAGCACCACCCAGCTGTGTGATATGGAAACCATAAAGCTAATATGATCTTGGGTTGCCTTATGCAAATGATAACTTTTAAGAATAGGGAGGTGATTGTCTCATTGTTCTCTATCCTTCATAGATCTCATTTGCAGGATCTCAGACACTTCTGGGATATGTGACCTTGAAAAATCACTTAACTCTTATTGCCTCGTATCTAGGGGCATCTCCGGTCATCCTGGACCACAACTGGCCACTGGACTCAAATGACTCTGGAGGGGAAAGTGAGACTGGTGATTTAGTACAGCATCCCCCTCATTCAAATACAATTCATGTGCTTATCACCTCCCTAATGCCATGTTCTTCTTTGAGAATGAAGAATAAAAGCATCATGAAGTATGGTGTTCAATTTTGGATACCACAGCATATAAAAGAACATTGGCAAACTTTAAATTCTCCAGAGAAGGGCAGCCAGGGTGATGAAGAGCCTTAAGTCCATGCCATAGGAGAATTTGTTGAAGGAACTGAGGATGTTCAGCCCAAAGAAGAAAAGATTCAGGGAAGGCATGGTGGCTTTCTTCAAGAGTTTGAAGACCTGTCATGTGGATGAGCGATTAAATTTGTTGGGTTTGATTCTAGAGGACAGAACCAGTAGCAGTGAAGCAAAGAAGCAAATTTGGAAAACTTCTTAACAAAAGTAGAGGGATAGAAGACAGCAGATTTCAGTAGCTTGAGAAGAGGAAGAAATGAAGAACAAAACAATTGGAAGGAAAAGGAGGAAATAGAAGCAGAATTATGCTTCCTTAGCTGCCTCTATTCAAGGGCCAGGGAAGCTGTTTGTTATGGTAATGGTGTCAGATTCTTTATAACTATTTAATTTAAGAGGCTTAGGGACTAGAACTATGATTTCACTGGTAAAAGGAACTCCCTAGTAAGGAAACTCCCTAGTAAGGAAACTCCTATCACTTAGTTTGGTCTTAGAGACTTTGCTTGGGACAATGAGGGATTACATAGCTTTCTCACTTTCTCCATGTATGAGACATATATATCCATTAGACTTGAACTTAATGTAAGATTTGAAACCAGATTATATTGATTGTGAGTTTAGGTCACTATTCATTTATTTTAATAATAGTTATTTAATAGTTCATATTTAGAGTATCATAGCTCTAAAGCTGGAAAGGACCTTAGGAGTAATCTAGTCTGATCCCCCTCATCTTAGAGTTGAGGAAATTGAGACTCAGAGAGATAAAAGGTCACACAGCAGAACTGACATTGGAACTCAGGATTGTGATGCCAGCTCTCAGGGTTGTTCAGTCTCCCAAATCCAATACTAATTCCATTGCAACATATTTCTTTCCAAATAACTAATATGCATGCACTCATACACACAATACAAGAGTATGTGTATATTGCCTTCCTCTAAACTGTTCCCTTGGCTAATGAAAATAGTCCCAGGGCTCACGTATTTTGAATGAAGGCCAGAGTTGGAGTGGTTAGTGTTGTGGGCTATGCATGTTGTTAATGTTTTCCCTTGTTGTTCTTATAAAAGAGAGATCTCCCCCAAATGAGGAGAGGTCCTAGTTGAGTTTGGCCTGTTGGAAATAAATATGTGTTAACCTTCCCAAAATTTGTCCTAATCAAGGATAAAGGTACCAGAGATTTTGGCCTTAAGAAAGAACAAAACAAAATTAGATTAACAAACATATTTAATGATATTTCTCTACCTTAAGTATTACTCTTTCAAGGCAGGCCCCTCACTAAGGTGCCAGTCTTCTGACTTAAATAGCAGTATCCATCAGGAGGTGTGATCTGAAACATCTCCAATCAAAATAGGGTACAGTCCCCCAATGTAGGATGGGGAGGGGGCAAGGTGAGAAAGAGATGGAAAGAACACAGGAAAAGACACATTCCAATAGTAAGAGAGTCATAGAAGACCTTCAAGGCAAATATATATTTGGAGGGGGCTTCTGATAGCATTCAAAAGTGAATTCTTTGTTTTGTTTTACATTAAGGAAAGTCATCTCTAAGCACCCTTCTCAATGCTAATTGACTTAATTCCCAGCAGGTATTTTGGTTGGACCCAACTCACTCCTTTGTTCTCTAATTTGATCAATAGGAGGATTTATCAAATAGGGGAATTTCCAGTCATTTGTAGAAATTTAAGTTAAAATTTATCATGTTTGACATACTCAAGAAGACCTTGATATCAAAGGGGTTATGCCATGATATGCAAGTAAATTGGATTTGAGTGAGGGTGGGGTATAAAATTACCAGTCTTACTTTCTCCTCCTGATCCATCTGGTCCAGTGGATCAGAACCCCTGGTAATAGCCCTAAAATAGTAGGGAACTTTGCCCGTTTTTAAGTTAAGGTCTTTAATAGATCATTGTTTGACTGAGGCCAAGGAAGGAGTCATGTGTTTGAGAGTGACTTTAAATCTAATGGGAGAAGTAGGACAACTGCAGAATATTTAAGTAGCATTCTAAAAAGAGAAAAAGTATGCAATGGGTGGGATATGATTAAATATATAGTTCCTCCCTTTCCCTACATAGCCCTTTCCTGTGGCATGCAAAGGGTTCACACCTCTTAAAACCTTCTTAGCAAATGACCTAAGCCAGAATAAGGGTAACCAATAGACCTCAAATCCATCTGCGAATTAGGGGGAATCTATTCCAAGCATGCACAGATCTCCCCTGATGGAATGACCCTGATGAGAGCAATTTGTTCCAGAAGCCTTCTGGAGAGAGCTTAGAGTTTGGTCAGACATAGAAGATGCCAAGGTCATCCATTGCATCCAGAGCCTTTGCCAGTTGCTTTGACTTTTGTCTTGTCACTGGACTTGGATGACTCTGAAAGAGAAGGAGAGTTTGATGACTCTGCAACTCTGCTGCTTAAATCTAATCCACATACAAGTTAAGACATCAACTCTTGATATCTTTAATTCTTCTCTAAAACAAAGGACAAACAACAGCTCCTTTTACCAACCAACGTGGGGTGGGGGGAGCTATGATGAAAACTATACTTACACATTTCTTAACTCTCACCTGGGCTCTTTTACTGATGGAGTTTGCCTGGCAGGGGATGGAACAATGGTTACAGAGTGAAAATATATATCATAATAAATCCAGTAGAAAACCCATGAGAGTTTCCTCTCCCACCACTTTGAATTTTTAAAAATTGAATTAAATTGAAAAAGAGCTTTAAAGAGTAACTCTTGCTTAAATGCTTATTGCTAAGCAAGATTTCACAAAGCAGATAATGTTGATAACTCCCCACTTCTACCCCACCTCAGTACCAGCCAGGTAACTTCTTCTAGGATAAAACACAAACTTTTGACTTGACATTTAAAGAACTCTGTAATCTGATTTTAACCTGCCTTTCCAGTTTTAGCTATTGCCTGTCACTTATTCTAGATAAATTAGATTTATTTTCTTTTTCCTAATATTATCCTTTTGACATGAAGCCCAATGGTTACCTTGTGCTCACTCCACCTGCTTCCCCTGAGGCAATCTCTGCCAGAGACCTAACCCTCTGTCCATTATGCCAGGTAATATGCCCTCTATGCCTTTGTGCCCTCAGAGACTTCAAAGGAGCCAATTATATATCAACTTATTTTATGGGGAAATAGGAGGAGACTAGCTCTTCTGGGGGGGCAATTCTATCTAGTCTCAAGCTTCATAAATTTTTAGCTAAAAGAGTGAAGTAGCCTTTATGACTGGCAAGCTGGGAGAGGTTGTGGGGAATTATTTAACTCATCTCGTATAACTCAGTTCAAGCTGAGAAAGTGAATCCTTGTTTAAATATGGAGTTTGAAGAAATGTTTACCAGAGTTTTGGTTGAGTTCAATTCCCTTGGGTGGAGACCATTTCTGTTTGCCTAAGTCTATGCTTCCAAAATGGTGAACTAGGGTATATTTAGGGGCAAATCTGAAAAGGGGAAAAGAAGAAAAGGGTGGGGAGGACAGAGGTCAAGCTATTACTCTTGTTCACTGGGCAAGGTATACAACTGTGGTGGAGAAATCTCTAATGAAAAGTTGGAACTTGGGAAGGAGTTTTGGAGTTGTATTGGAGCCATGGCACCTTCCATTGGAAGTACTTCAACCTTGCCCACAATGGTCACTCTGCAATAGTAGGGTTCTCTCCAGTATAATTTATTTCATACCTGAGTTCTGTCCCAGGTAGAGATTGCCCTGATGAAAAAATAATAATCCATTTTGGCTAGATTGTGACAGTGTGTAGGTAAAACTGGAAAGGTAGATTGGAATAACATTGGCATTATATCCTGTAGACAGTGGATAGTCTCTTAAGATTTTTGAGTATGAAAGTAACACGATCAGATTTATACAAATAAAAAAATATTTTGTCAAGTATCTGATTGAGGAAGAGTTAGTAGAGGCAGAGAAACCTGTAGGAGGCTATTGTGAATGTCCATGAAAGAAATAACGAGGCCCTAAACCAAATTTACAGCAATTTGAACTGAGATAAGTTAAAAGATGAGGAAAAAAAATTTTGAAGTTGAATTAACAGAACTTGACTTTTGATTGAATTTTGAAGGTGAGGAAGGAGGATTATCAAGAAACTCCAAGGTTTTGAACCTGAGTGGCTGGGAATACAATGCCATCAAGAGAAATAAGAAAGTTAAGTAGGGGAAGCAGGTTAGAGAGCTTAAGATAATTTTAGTTTTAGACATGTTAAATTCAGGGGTTTAATGAGATATCTCAATTTATCCATCAATCAGTTGAAACTGATATTCTACTACTTTTGAGGAAAGACAAGGACTGAGAGATAGATCAGGGAATTCTATAAAGAAATAATAATTAGAGTCATGGGAATAAATTAGTTTACCAAAGCAGAAAGTGAAGACAGCATTACTAAGTCTGGAGCCTTTAAGTACACATATGTTTAGGGATTTAGGGATAAAATCAACCAGTGTTGGAGCTAAAGAAGAATGGTCAGATAGAAAAGAAAAGAGATGAAGAGAACTATATCAAGGAAGCCAGTGTAGGGAGAGGAATATCAAGAAAGAAGTGATGGCTTATGTTGTCAAATACTGCAGAAAGTTCAAGGATGATGATGATTGAAAATAGGCAGATTAGCTTAAAAAAAGTTTTACTAGTAATTTTTTGTTCCTACATTAGTCATTTCCCAATACAACATCTAGCCTCTCTTACCCCCAAAATTGACGATTCCCTTCTAACAAAGAAGAGTTAGTAAAAATATTACAGTGACCATGTCTGACAGGTGACATAAAATTCCATACCTATAAACCCATCTTCTTGACCAAGAGCAGTCAAGCATGTTTTATTATTTGCCTTCCAGGACCAAGATCATTCATAGAAATTACCCAACCTTCAGCTTTTTTTTTTCATTTATATTATGGTTTTCCTGGTTCTGCTTATTTTTCCCCCAAATTCCTTAAATTCATTATTTCTTTCTACACAACAGTATTTCATTACATTTATATGCCACAATTCACTCAGCTATGATCTCCCAACTGAAAGACATCCAATTTGTTTCTATTTCCACTACATAAAGTGAGTAGCACTTTTCATGTTAGCAGAGTTTAAAAAAAGATACCCATTAATTTTGGAAGGGCTAAACAAATTGTGATGTATATAATATAATGAAATATTACTGTGCCAAAAAATAAGTAACATGAAGAGTTCAAATAGCATAGGAAGACTTATATGAGCTAATAGAAAGTGAAGTAAGCAGAACCAGAAAAACAATTTACACTCTGACTAAACACACATAAATGAAAGAAATTGAAATTGAAAATATGAAACTGAATGCTATATAATTACAATAACATTGGTTGATTCTGAAGAAGAAAAAGAGAAAAGTACCTATCCTCTCTTTTCTGGAGAGGTGGAAGACTGGGCATGGAGCTGTCAGAATTAGTTGATTTAATAGTTTTTTGCAAAGCTTTTTTTTTATTTTCATTCTCTTTTACATGTAATAGCTCTCTGAGAAGCAGAGGGGAGAAGAATATGTTTGGAAGGGAAAGTCATTTAAAAACCCCCAAAATTAAAAACAAACAAAAAATGCTATTGTGAATGAATGGTAAATATGAATTCCAAATTACAGAATTTGGGGAATGTGTATATGATAAGAAAGTAAACCTGCAAAATTAAGTCCAAATTTAGCAGTGAAGGTAAAGTGAGACATCGGTTGGTAATTTAAGGATTTAGTAGAATTAAGGGAAATTTTTGTAGTTTTAGGAAGACCTAATTGTGTTTGTAGTGGTAGGAAAGAAATCAGTAAAGGGGTTGAGATTAAAATTGAAAGGAAGGAATTTTGATTCCCTTTCTATAATTCTTCAAACTTTTCGTCTCTATTTTCCTTTATTAGTTCACTGCAGCTTACTAAAATGATCATATCTTAGGCTTCATCATTTTTGGGGAATTGTACCATCATCAAGATCCTAAACTTTGAAATTTTATTTTCTGACTTCATATCTTATACTTCTGTCCTTTCACCCTCTCATTCACACTAAATTTCTATATACTTACCATGAGCCCATTTTTTTGAAATACTTATTCTTCCAGTCTATCTCTTTCACCCTGGCTTCATTTGCCTTCATGTCTAACCCTTAGACTTGAATTTCTTGATTCTACAATCTTCTACCATTTTGGCTAAATCTCATCCATGAAATAACTACCACAAACCAGTTTTTCTGCTCCTGCCCCAGGGCTGCTAAATATCACTATGTGAATCAAAATCACTTTGAATTTATTATATCCATTGCAGATTTATGATGCATGACCTCAACTGACTTCTTGCTACTATTGAACAATCTCTTTTCTATTTTCAATTCTTTATTTCTCTTAATAACTATTCTCAATCCTTTCTTCTCTCCCAAGTACCAAACTCATTCATATCACATCCTCACATTGCTTCTAGGTCTATTTTGCTGTGATTCTAGATCTATTTTTTTGAATTTCAAAACAGCATTTATTAAGTATTTAAGTGACTGATACAATATGAATACAAAAAGTAAACTATGTCTGCCCTTATGAGTTTTAACATTTTTTTACCTAGTATTATTTTTCCAATTTTATGTAAAGATAGTTTTCAAAATTTATTTTTATAAGATTTTGAGTTCCAAATTTTTCTTCTTCCTCTTTCCTCTCCCCAAGATAGAAAGAAATCTGATGTAGGTTATACATGCACATGTGAAACAAGAGTCAGAACAAAAGAGAAAAACTATGAGAAAGAAAAAGCAACAAAGTGAAAATAATATGCTTCAATCTTCATTCAGACTCCATGGTTCTTCTCTAGATGTGATTCACATTTACCATCACGTGTGTTTTGGAATTGTCTTGTATTAGATCTGGACTCTTAACATGACTTCAATGGACTAAAGATAATGTAAGACATTGTTTCCCCAAAGGGCTATATGAAATTGGATTTCCCATGGAAACCCATGTTGCCTTAGGTGAATGGAAATATTTGCTTAACTTGCTGGAATCAATTATCTATTAATATTTTTTCAGAATATTTCAAATTACATTCCCTCACAGACTCAACTTTTTTATATCTTAATTAAGCTTCCAAATTTACTTAATTTATCAGTTTCATTCATACCAGCTTCTTTTGATTTTCATTTTATTGTATTTGTTTTCTCAAAACTTATTAAAATTTTTCAGCTTTTCTCAGTTTGGTGACAAGCTTGACTGCAGCACTCCTTAGTATTCTTTAGTTTTATTCTTCCTTTACAGATATAAACATAAAGAATGAATACTTTGGAAGAATAAGAAAATGCAGAATACTTTAGTTTGTTCTTTAGTAAAGTAGATCATTAAATTTTGAACTTGACTTAAAAGATTGTGTCCCCAGTTATTTTCCTCTGTTCTTCAAACTATTTATCATTCTTTTATTCAGCATAGACTATTTTCTACCCTTTACTTATGATCACATAAGTATACTTGACTTCTCACTAAGAATAAAAACATATTTGATTCCATTCCTTCCTATTTTGTTTAGGATCTTATTGAAACTATCATCTTCTCATTCATGTATCTTCTATATAGAGTCTCTTTTTGTCTTAGCTCTATTGCAGCTACCTATAAATGTGCTTGTTTCCATAATCCTAAAACAAAAACAGAACCTTTTATTTATTTTTCCAACTACATGCAAAGAGTTTTCAACAATCATTTTTGTAAGATTTTAAATTTCACATTTATCTCTTTCCTTCCCTTCCCTTCCCCCATCTTGGAACAGAGAGAAATCTAATATGGATTATACATTGTATAAGTAAACTTTCTATACCATGCAGCCACTGTCCCATCTCTATCTTCCCTTTCTCTTGCAAAAAATTTGTAAGAAGTTATTTATACTTTCTATCTGCACTTCCTTGCCACCTGTTCTTTCTTCAGTTCATGCAATGAGCTTCACCCTACCCTTTCCTCTGAGAAATTACCTTCTCAAAGATCACCAATGTTGCCTTTAATTCATGAAATCCAAAGTTCTTCTCCAGTCCTAAGACTTATTGAGCTTTCTGCACTATTGACTCTCTAAATACTATTGACCATTCATTTCTCCTTTTTCCTTCTTTGGTTTTGGAGTAATACTCAGTCATGGTTCTCTTCCTTCTTGGTCCCTCCACCCAAGCATTTGTCTAAATCTTTCATACTATTTTTGTGGCAAAATGGAGAAACATTGACTGGATGATAAGTGGTTTCAGAAACATTGATTGAATGACTAAACTCAAAGTGAATCCCTTATGGAGTGCTCCTATCTTGGCCTTTTGCTATTCAGCATTCTTACTAGTAATTTAATGATGCTGTAAAAAGCATTGTTGATTGGTACATAGATATACATATATAAGTGTGATTTAGAACTAGGAGTTGACATGAATGAGAGTTAAAATACAAAAAATCTAAATAAGATCAAATATAATTAGATGAATTATAACAGAAACATATGGAAAATTCGACACGTAGGTTGAAAAGCATTGCCTTTACAACCAGAAGATGAGGGAGCAAGGCTAAATATCAATTTTTATGAAAAAGATACTGGGGATTTAGTGGTTTTCAGTTCAATATAAGTCAGTAGAATAACAGGAGAAACAAACTAATTCTAGCCTTTGTAAAGAGAGTCATATTGTCTAGAATGAGGGAGGTTATAATTCTGTTATATTCTTTCCTCATTAGATTTCTGTTTTCAAGAAAGCAGAAGGAATGGAATTAAGCATGTTCTACAGAGAATAGCAGTAGAGAAGGCAGATGGTGGGAATGACTTTAGATGAATATAATAATAGGATGTTGGAGCTTGTTCAGATCGCCTAAGGGTCTGAGATACAGTGCTCAATTTTGGGCTCCATATTTTAAGAAGGACAGACAAACTAGGGCAAGTCTAGTTAGCTGCAACAAGTATGATAAGAAGATTAGGAGACCATGTCATTTGAAAATTGATTGAAGGATCTAGGACTATTTAATGTGGAGAAAGGAAGATTTTTAGATGCTGCTGCAGGGGAATGAAGATTTCTAGGGGGTGGTGGTGGTACAGGAAATGATAACCTTCAAATATTTGAAGTCTTGCCATGCAGAAGAGGGATCCTACTTGTTCTGTTTGGCTCCAGAGAAAGGAACTAAAAGTAATGGATTGAAATTAGAGGCAAATTTCAACATGATGTTAAGAGTACTTCTTAACCATTAGAACTTTTCAAAAGTAAAATGGTCTGCCTTGAGAGATAATGACTTCCTTCTAACTAACTGAAGTAGCTAGGTGGCACAATGGATAAAACTGTGGGACCTGGAGTCAGAAAAACTGAGTTCAAATCCAGACTCAGATATTTACTTGCTGGGTAACTGGGTAAGCCACTTCATCTGTTTCCTCATTGTACAAGGAGGATATGTTCTCCCTACTTTTATCAAATATATAGCTATAGGTACTTATATTTAACAAGCTAGCTGTAGCTACATATAGCCAGATATAGATAGATGGATGGATGGATAGATAGATAGATAGATAGATAGACAGACAATTTTATTATGAGGATCAAATGAGATTCTATTGCTTAGCACAATGCCTGCCATGTAGCAGGGTAGACACTATATAAATGCTTATTTCCTAACTAGGTAGATGCTGGATGTTCAATTTTCAGGAGACTGAAAAGGAAAACTCTTAGTCAGGTATGGGTTGGTTTAGAGGGTCTCCACATCCTCCTAGATGGAATGCCTAGATTCTTTGATCCTTTGAACTTCAACATTCTCTGATGTTTGAAGCAATATTGTCTGAACCATTGTGGAGAAGAAAAGTCAGAAGTGACAGAGATTTGAATGGTTGTCATATGGGAGAGGAATTAGACATATTCTATTTGACCCTATAGTTCAGAACTAGGAAAAAAAGGATAGCAGAGGCAGTTTTTGATTTAGGGTAAGGAAATTTCCCTCACAATAGATGCCATCCAAAAGTATACTAGCTGGATTCTCCCTTCCTGGAGGTTATCTAGTGAGACTTGACTACTTGTCAGAAATACTTTAGAGAGGATTTTTATTCAGGTATGAGTTGGATCACATGACCTTTTCTTGAAGTTTGAGAAGTAGAGAACACAGGTGGTGGGAATGACTCTATGTTAGTATAATAATAGGATGTTGGAGCATGTTCAGATCACCTAAGGGGAGAAATTAGCTTCTGGAAGAAGACAGTCTGCATTCCTTTAGGAGGATAGCCTGTTTCAATTGACTATAAGTTGAATAGACTATATTTTTAAAACTTTCACAATGGATAATCTTCTTTTCTTGTCCTTCACATTTAGTAAAGGAGAAGGTCCAAGTTCACCAACAGTAAGAGGGGGGGCTATGAATTACTGAGTGGGGGAAGGACAATCTTTCCTTTCTCCTCCACTTTTACCTTGTGGCCTTGAGAAACCAGCTTTGTCCTTTTTGATTCTTATATACACATGGTAGAATCCCCACCAGATGCAGGAGTTTGATCCAAGGATCAAAATTCCAGTAGTTTATCCATCCCATCCAGAAAGAAGCCAAGGTTCCCTGGGAATTAAGGTCAAGGCAGAACTTGAGTTTAGGATATGTAGGAACTGAAGTGAATCCCCTCACCTCCAGAATATGAAATACTCCAGAGAAATTATACCCTCAGGTGTTGAGGGGATGTTTGTATGTTTATTCTTGCCATTCTTTAAAGCATATATATCTACATTTGTATCTATCCACCCACCCATCCATCCATCCATCCATCCATCCATCCATCCATCCATCCATCCATCCACATATCCATCCATCTAGCTCTCTCTCTATCTATCCATCCATCTATCTATATCTGGCTATATGTAGCTACAGCTAGCTTGTTAAATATAAGTACCTATAGCTATATATTTGATAAAAGTAGGGAGAACATCATGTATCAGAGAGCCTGAACTTTTAGGCATTGGGGGCCAGGAATAGTCACTATTACATTCAGAATTATCAAGGTTGGAGTAGAAGAATAAGGTGACTAGGAATTGAACAAACTTGCAATTTTGATAGGGTCAATTATGGTTCAAAGTCTGTGAAATTAAGGATGTGAATCCAGAATAGGGGTGATGGACTATGAAAATAGGAAGGGATTTAGGGATTGGAGGTCAAAGGGCAAGTTTGAGAGTAATTCTATGACTATTTTCCTTTCCTTGCACCTCTACCCTAACAGTAGCATGGGTGAAGGTTTCACTTTTTTAAAGTTTTTTTTGCAAGGCAATGGGGTTAAGTGGCTTGCCCAAGGCCATACAGGTAATTATTAAGTATCTGAGGACAGATTTGAACTCAGGTCCTTCTGCCTCCAGGGTCAGTGCTCTATCCACTGTGCCACCTAGCTACTCCATCACTTTTTTTAAGGAAAAAAATTGGATGAGGTGAGAAATGCAAAGGTGAAAGGAATTTTGACCTTGTGGGAGTAAATAGTAGAGTAAGCTAGTGAGATAGGAGTATCTATTCTCCATTAATTATTAACTTCTGCATCTTCATAAGGGAAGATAATTCCTTAAATGAGATATTTATAAAAAATACATATCACAGTGCTTAGCATATAATAGGTACTACATGCAATTTTATTACCTTCAATACCTCTTCCCTTTCATTTGCCCAAGAGTAGGCAATTCTCTAGGTAACAAAGTCCCTAAGTAGTTGGAATTTGGAAGAAAGGACATTACATGTCTCTTTCTACCTCTTCCTGTTGGGAATAGGGTAGGGTGATTGTTCCAGATGTGTCTTCTTTGATATTGATACAAGTAGATTTTTATTTTAATGATGGATTGTGAATGCTATACACAACCTTGTGATATTTTAGTTAAATGTTAATATAGAAACTGCCTATTTAAATAACTCATAGTGGTACTCATCTTTCTTTTTTAAGTAATATTTTATTACCCCTGAATTTCATGTCAAAACAAACAATTTTAAACCTTCATTTCAATTTTTTTTTGAATTCCATATTTTCTCCTTCTTTCCCTTCCCTCTCTCCTCCTTGAGGTGGTACACATTCTGATATAGGCTATACGTGTTCAATCATGTAAAGTATATTTCCATATTAGTCATTTTGTGGAAGAAAACTCAAGCCAAGAAAAAAATAATAGAATGAAAATTGTATATGTTTGTATGCATTCAGACTCCATCAGTTCCTTCTTTAAAGACAGATAGAATTTTTTATCATGAGATCTTTGGGATTGGTTTGCATCAGTGATTGTTGAGAATAGCTGTCATTCACTGTTGCTCTAATACATTCATTAAAGTTTTTTTTATTTTTAATGATTTTTTATTCCAAATGATTCCCAGAAACAAAGGTTCATCTTTTTTTTTCGTTTTTACAAGGCAATGGGGTTAAGTGGCTTGCCCAAGACCACACAGCTAGGTAATTATTAAGTGTCTGAGGCCGGATTTGAACTCAGGTACTCCTGACTCCAGGGCCAGTGCTCTATCCACTGTGCCACCTAGCTGCCCCGGTCCATCTTTTTAAATACAAAATTTTTCCAGTTATCTCTTTGGGTGCTTGAATATTGGTACACTACAAATGCTGAAGAACTAAGGTTGAAGCTCACCCAAAGGGGGAAAAAATTCTGTATGGTAGCATGAACGTTGCTGCAATAATCTGTCACCTACAAAGAATTATATTTCATTTATGAGAAACAGAGGTATCAAACAATGTGGCCTAAAACACTTCCAATGAGATAAAAGTGTAAATATTTAACAAAATAAAAATACAATAGAACATAGATAATAGTAACATGTGTTTTTTAATTTGATATGTAGCAGTAGGGATTCTTGTATGTGGTTTAGTGGTCCCTGTTTCTACTTGATTTTGACAACACCTGTGTAATGTATCTAGAACAATATCTGGTAATCACTCAACCACTTTATTAAGCATCTATATGCCAGGTCACCTGCTAGGTGTTGAGAATATAAAGACAAGAAAGAAACTACCCTTGCCTCCAAGAACTTTAAGTTCTACAGCATACACCTGTTCAACATCTATCTATCTATCTATCTATCTATCTATCTATCTATCTATCTATCTATCTATCTATCATATGTATAATATATATATATATAAAACCTGTTTATATATATATATATAGATGATGATAGTGATGGTAGTGATGTGGAAAGTAAGAAGGGAGCAGAAATGGTCAGCTGTTGTGGGGAATACAATTAGGAAAGAAGAAAGGATTGCCAAAAATACAAGATTATTTTGGGAGGGAGAGTCACTAACAGCTGGGAAGGTCAGAAAAGGCCTCATATAAGAAGTGAATTTAGTTTGTGCAATGAAGGAAATCAGGGCTTTAGGAAGCAGGAGTGAAGAGGGAATGTGTTCTAGACTTCCTAGTATGAAGACAGGGAAATGGGAGATAGGATATTATGTGAAAAACAACAAGAAGAACAATTTGCTTAGTGGATTTTGTGAAGGGGAGTAGTAGAGAGTTTCTTAAAAGTTTTAGTGTAATTTGGGGTTATTATACCTTAAAACTATACTAGGACTTTGGGTGCACTCTAGATAGTAAATATGGAAAGTAGTTGGGAATCAGATCCTGATGGCTCTTAAGTGCTAAAAAGAGGGGGGGGGTTGGTCTTAGAGGTAAAATGGAACCAATGAAATATTTTGAATAGGGGATTGAGATGGCTAGATTTATAATTTAGTAAAACTACTTCAGTTGCTATGTGGAAGATGGATTGAAAAAATGAAAGATGAGACAGGGAAACCAATTAGAAATCTATTGCAGTTGCCCAGGTGAGAGGTGATGAGTGGCTGAACTAGATTGGTGGCCATATAAATAGAGCAGGTCAAAGAGATATTATAGAAGAAGAACCGGCAAATTTTATTTTATTTTAACTGGTATATGAGGTGAGGGAGAGAAGAGATGAGTACAGTGTCTGAGTGGCAAATTGAGGTGATCAGAAAGATAGCAATACTCTTGACAGAAATAAGGAAGTTAAGAATAGATGAGTTCTTTGTATATGTTGAATTTAAGATGTCCCTGAGGCATACCATTTGAAATAACCAATACATAGTTGGTGATATAGATCTGGAGTTCAGTAGAAAGACATAATTGGATATGTAGACCTGGGAATCATCTTCAAAAAAATAGCTATTGAACCCATGGGACACATGCTATAAATGAGGGGAAGAGTTATTATTGTCCTTCATAATATAAGAGGACAAAATGACATCACATTGTTGGGGTCATGGTATGGTTTGTTTGATCAAGTTTGATCAGACTAATACAAACTCAGAAGGCTCAGCCACAGGTCAGGAACTATTTGCTCTTAGAATACAACATCTTCTTTGATACAGGTATCACATGATGAGTATCTCCCATGTCTTCCAACTGATTACAAAGTTCTTCAGAGAGAACTTGAAAGTATCTTTATGTTGTTTCTTCTGAGCTCCATGTGAATGCTTGCTTCATGTGATTTATCTGCAAATTAATCTTTTAGGCAAGTATACATTTAGCATTTAAACAATATAATCAGCCTATTGGAGTTGTGCTTTCTGTATTTGAGTTTTAATGCTTGGCAGTTTAGCTTAGACCCCAGTATTCAGTACTTTATCTTGCCAGGTCATCTTTAGAAATCTTCCTGTGACAATTCAAATGGAAATGGTTCGATTTTTTGGCATGCCACTGGTAGACTGTCCAAATTTCATAGGCATACAATAATGAGTTGAGCACAATGGTTCTATAGACCTTCAGTTTGGTAGGTAGCCAAACACCTCTTCTCTCTCTCACACTTTCTTTCAGAGTATCCCAAACACTGAACTAGTTCTAACAGGGTGTAAAACCTCATCATTGATGTGTGCATCCCTAAAAATATGTATACCACCAAGCATTCAACATTTCTACATTTGCTATAACCCTTATGGATGGTACAGTGCTGGGTGGTAGAGAATCTTTGTTTTGATATTGTCTGACCAAAATTAACCCAAGTGGCAAAGAATTAATTCATACTTCTGAGGCTGAATTTCAACTGAACTGAACTGAATTCATAATCATCTTCCCCACAACATCTTAACATAATCATCTTCAAACAAAAAATTGTGCACCAATTTCCCCTCCACTTTAGTCTTTACTTGTAGCTTTTTCAAATTGAATAATTTACCAGCAATGTGGTAGCTGATCTTGATGCCATTTTTGTCCTCATTAAATGTGTCTGACACCATTATTAAAAATATTATGCATGGGAGCAGTCCATTGATGACTGGGAAAATACAAGAGCATCATTCATTATCCAAAACCTGTGCAAGCATGCTATCATGAAACTGACATATAATATTGAATAATTTCTTTGGTTAACCCAGTTTGCTATGATTTTTCACTAGTCCTCACAAATGATAGTATCAAAGACCTGGGTCAGATCTTATACAAACCTCTGTTCTATTCCTGGAATTTCTCATAGAGTTCTTGAGCAGCAAACACCATACTGACCGTTCCTTGCTCCTTTATGAAACCAAACTAGCTCATGGGTGAATGAATAACTTCCAAATGAAGTCAAGAATCAGTCAAGAATCTTTCCCACAACGACTATAAAAGAGACCTCCCCCTCCCAGGATTAATAAAAGAAAACCTATTTTTGTAGAGATGGACAATGGAGTCATCCTCGATCTCTTGGGGATAACCTGCTCCTGTTATATTATGTGGAAGATTTCAGTCAGCTTTTGTATGAGCAGTGAAACCCCCAACTTGTAAATTTAATCTGGAATAGAATCAGCACCAGCACTTTACCACATGAGGGAAGCCTAATAGTATTCAAAATCTTTTTTTTCAATTGGAAGTTCATCTAGTGAAGGATTTACTTCAACCTGAAGTATATAGTCAGTGATTTCAGCATTCATTGATAATGGTCTTTTGAGAACACTAGTGATGTTCAGCTCAACTTTCCAGGATCACAACCTGTTTTGTGTGTTTTGTGTGACTATATCAGTGCTGAATAGTTGATATGCATCTTAGATCTTTGGTCCATAAATAGCCTTCAGGACATCATAAAAGTACTTTGGATTGTTACTATTGGAATAAAATTGAATTTCATCTGCTTTCTTACTGAATCAAGAATTTTTGCATCTTTCTAAGCTTTATTTTCACTTTACTTTTGCTGGAATTAAATACTTCCAACTTTGAGACAAAAACTATCCAGCTGGTAAAGTCTTTGGAATTTTTGTTTTTCATTTAATAGATTCTGAATCTCCCCATTGAACTATTAGGAACTCATAGGATCACTGAGAAGGGCCCAGAACAGAACCTTGGGATACACCCACTATTAGGAGATAGAATGTGGAAAATGATTCTAGCAAAGGAGATTGAGAAGGAGCAGTTAGACAGCTATGAAAGGAACCAAGAGAGAGAGAGGGAGATGAGTCATGAAAATCTAAAGAGGAAAGAGTGTCTTGGAAGAGAGAATGGTCAACAGTGTCAAATGTTGCAGTCAAGAAAAATCAGGATGAAGAAAACATTGTTTTTGGAGGCCTTGGAGAAGTTTCATTTGGATGATAAGGTCAGAAGCTAGATTGTAAGTGGTTGAGAAGTAGGTGAAAAGAAAATGGAATAATGAATATAAATAGTTTTTTCTAGATCCTAGATAGGAAAGGAAATAGTAAGATCAACTAAAATGTAGGGTTTTTTGTTTTGTTTTTAAAGAATAGAGGAGGAAAAAAAATGAATGGAGATGGTCCTGGTGAGTTTATAGGCAACAAGAGAGAAGCCCATATCATGGGAAAAATTGATCAGCAAGAAACGATGCTAGAGGAAATGGGATCAAAGGTAAAAGTATTTTTTAATTTAGTTGGTTCTTTGTTGTCCTTTGTGCTTAAAAAAGACCCAAATAAAATTACTACACTGGGGTCAAGGTACAGTGCATTCAACTGTGACAGATTAGACCCGCAGAAGAGACTTTTGGAATGCTCTACTACAGGTTGGGCACGATAGTCCCATATGAAACCTTTGAAGTAGAAATATCTCTAAATTTGTGCATCTTAGGTTGCTTTTGAGTTATTGAAACTCTTCTGTGCTCATAGATCATAGCTTCTTTTTTGATGAGGGTACACTATGGAGCGTGGTCCTTCTTCCATGTGTTACAATTTCCCATGTCTTAACAACAAGTTCTACGGTTCTTCAAAGAGACCTTGAAAGTGGTGGATTTTGTGTTGTCCATAAATATACACATATTCCATATATCAGTGGCGAGGAATCATCTACGTAAAAATTTTATACTTTTTTTGTCTTTCACCTGCAGAGTAGGATCACTACCTGCCAGGAAAAGTAGGCTAGGTTTAGGTTAAGTGAAGCTGAAAATTTTTAGGGCACCTTTTCTAGCCACTGTCACTCCAGGCAATGAGTAGTACAGTCTTTAAAAAAAGACTACTCAGGTACCTATAGGGCTGTTGAATCCCATTGCTACTTCAGTCCAATGAGAAGATAACCTCATGACCTGAGCCACTTGTGAACAAGGTTGTGACTGTAGCTCCTAGAGTACCTACTACTTCCTCACTTGTTGACACCATACTTTGAGATAGGTAAAAATGGTAAAATAGAATGAATGTCTTTTGACTCACACATAAATTGGACTTAAGTAAGGTAGAGTTGCTTAAAGTCATCAACCTTTCTCTCTTCTAGTCATAAACATCCAGAGCAAAACAAAAGTAAAGACAACTGGCAATGGCTTGGGTGCTGGCAATGGCTTGGGTATGGTGAATGAATCACTTTTATGGACTATTGGAATAAATTATTCACATCCACCTATTTCCCTGGGGAAATCTTTACTTGCCTATGTTAGCCCCCCCCCCCCCACCTCACCAATGGATTTGAAACTTCTCAGGTTCCCTCAACCTGGTTTAGCTTGTCTGTTGAAATGCTTTGATGGGGTGTGGTCACTGCACATACTGTAGCTTTGTAGAACCACAGCAGAGTTGAATGGCAGATGGATACGAAGGTATAAAGCAGCTCTGAAAAGGAACTTGGCAGCTTCTAGTTTTCCTTGAACACTTATATACCTCATTTTCTTATATAACTCTTAGGTGATGTCTTCTCCTAGAAAAATATATGTGTATATACATAGTTGAGTGAGTGATGGTGGTGGTGGGTAGTGGTATAGATAGAATAAAAATGAAACGGAAATGGATCAGTTGTGATAGAGAATGTAATTAGGGAAGAGCAAAAGCATTGAGTTGAAGCAATGAAGATTTTATAGCATTTTAGTGGACTATATATAAGACACTCCTTTTTTGAAAAATATGGGGTCTAAAAACTGGGAACAGTGGTTGTATATTTTTTACTTGCATTTCCTACTTTTCACCCTTGTTTTTGTGCTTATTGTTGTAGATTTTTTATTTTCATTTCCTGCTTTTTTATGCTTGTTGTCTTTGCGCTCATTGTTTTGCATCTGTTACTGGTATGTTAGTTTATGTTTTGCCACGTTCTGCCCATAAATGACTTAGAAAAGGTGTTCATACAGTGCTGAATTCAAGTTCAAAGTGATCCAGTTTGTAAAAGTGAATGGAAGTTGTGCTGCTGAATGTCATTTTGGTCCTCCAACTGAGAAAACAATCTAAGACTTACTATGGGAAGAAGAAACCTTCCTGAAAACATCATGGCAGAAGAAGGTCATGAGAAGCAAGTCAGCAAAATGGCCTGATCTAGAGAGGGAATTGAAGAGATGGACTGAAGAGCAAAGGGCAAGTGGACTTCATCTGTCCACAAAGATGGTTCAGCAGGAGGCAAGAAGAAGTGCTGATGAAAAAGAAGTGACTGATTTCCAAGGACACAATTGGTGCTTCAGGTTCATGAAACAGAATGGATTAAGGATGTGTCCATGCCAGACTTGCCCAAAAGATGCCTGAAAGCTATGCACAAAAGATCCTTGAATTTCAGATTGTTGATAAGAAGGGGGTGAAAACTGTAATTGTAAAGACAAGTGGACATGAAAAGTCATTATACAGTTGTTCTAGCTTGTGCCAATGAAAGCTACCTCCTATGCTGATTTTCAAATGCAAAACAATGCCAAAAGAACATTCCTCCAGGAGTGATTGCCCATGTTCATGACAAGGGTTGGATGGATCAGGATGGGATGAAGATCTGGTTTGAGAAAGTTTGGAGCAGGAGACCATGTGGACTCTTATGCAAACCCTATTGGTACTTGATCAGTTCAGAGCATATGTAACAACAAACACAAAAAAAGATTGTTGCAGAGCAAAAAACAATACCTGGAGGCTTGACATCCCAGCTCTAACCACTTGATGTTAGCATCAAAACTGCCATGAGAGACCAGTGGAACCAATGGATGAAGTCTTCTGGAGCTGATTTGATACCAGCAGGAAGAGTGAAGAAACCAACTATAGCAGAAGTTTGTTCCTGGGTGGAAAGCTCCTGGAATCATATAAACATTGAGATGGTTGTCAAGTCATTTAAGAAGTGTGACATTTCAAATGTCATAGATGGAACTGAGAATGAGGCAAAATACGAAGACAGTGATTTGTCATCAAACACAAATGAGGACAAGCTAATGGATGGAAGTTTTGACAGTGATAAGGAGTTGTATGAATTTATGATGAATTAAATTTGAGTTCAATAACTTTATGTAATACATTTTTTAAAATTTTGAGTCCCCAAATTAAGGTGTATCTTACACATGGGGAAATATAGTAGTCTCCACCATTATGTTATTTCTGCCAATACTCTTGGCATGTACATAGGAGTAGAAGCTATGGAGGGTAGTGGTCCATGATAGGAAAAGGGGGCAAAGGATGAGACCAGATGGTCTCTCCTTGTTTAGTTTTAAATTTAGACTCTGATGATTTGACTACCTTAGAAATCATCTAAGCCAGGGATTTTTAAACTTTTAAACTTTTTGGATGATGGGAACCCCCTTTTCAACATAATGATTTTAAAATATAGAATAAAATACATAGGATTACAAAAGAATTCAATTATATCGAAATATAGATAACAAAGTAGCAAAACTATATACACACACACACAGGCACACGCATATATTTTAAGTTCACAGACTTCAGATTAAGAACCCTTGAACTGGGTCAAACCTTGAATTTTCTTGTTTTTTTTTTTTTTTGTTCTTTTCTTTCTTTTTTTTTGTTTTTTGTTTCTATAAGGCAGTGGGGTTAAGTCACTTGTCCAAAGTCACACAGCTCGATAAGTATTTAGTGTCTGAAGTTGGATTTGAACTCAGGTCATCCTGACTCTAGGGCTGGTGCTCTATTCTCCTGTGTCACCTTGCTGTCCCTTGAATTTTTTTTTAATGATGAAACTAAGGCCTAGAGACATTAAATAACATGCAGAAAGTCTCACACATAGTAAGTGGCATGGACAGGATTCTTTTCCCTTTGATTTGACTCTTAATCCAGGGCTTTTTTTCATGGAACTACAAAGTGAAAAGAAAAATTGTGCCTTAATGGCAGTCTTGATAAAGAAAGCAAATAACATTTTTTTCAATTGCTTCTGATACACTGTTCATCTTTAATGTCTGACTCCAATCAAGTAGATTAAAAGATCAGTTAAACTCACTGATTAATAAGAAATTAATAAGAAAAAACTCACTGATTAATAAGAAATTAATAAGAAAAAAATCCATCTATTCCTACAGCACACTCTGCTGTCCAAATTCTGTTATTACAGCTCCTATCTTTAAGCTTTGGGGCTCTAAATGGAGGCAAATAAATTGAGTTAGTCATTTGGTTCTTTCAAGTTTCAAAAGGTATACAAGAAATACAAAGGCAAAAACACAGTTCTTGACCTCAGGGATCTGACATTGTAAACTCAAGTAAGAGGCAAACATGCCAAAAATACAAAAAAAAAAAAAACCCCAAACCCCAAACAAAACACAAACACACAGTATATCTTCTTTATAACAGGGAACTAATCTCAAAGGGCAAGCACTTCCAGAGGGGAAAGTTTGGGAAAGGCTTGTAGAAGTTTGGAGCTAAGTCCTGAAAGAAGCTGGGAAAGTCAGGAGGTGAAACAGGACGAAAAACTTTGGGACAATCAAGGAAAAGCCACTAAGTTGGGCATTGGACTGTTATGTTTGAGGAACAGCAAAGGACAGCATACCTGTATTAAAGAATACAGGGAAGTGAATAAATATGATAAAACAAGAAAGATAGGAAGGGGAAAGATTCTGAGGGGCTTTAAATGGTAAAGAAAGGAGTTTAGACTTATCTGGGAGGGTTGCTGGGGCTCATTGAGTGAAGAGAAGCTAAGTGGAGGATGAATTCTAGTAGGCAGAGTATAGTCAGAAAGCTATTGCCTTGAAGGAAGGAAAAATGATATAAATTTCTATTAAAATAAGTGGCACCTTGTTTTCAAAATTCTGAAAAATGGTATTTCATTTATTGACTTTAGTAAATTAATATAAATTTCTAAGAAAGCTCCTCAGTTAACTCAAAACAGAATGCTTCATTATCTGCTATCTGTGCCCCCCATCTTTGGGTAGGCACCAGCTGGATCTTTTTTCTCTCTGATGAACTAT
Source organism: Macrotis lagotis (assembly GCF_037893015.1). Lineage (NCBI taxonomy): Eukaryota > Metazoa > Chordata > Mammalia > Peramelemorphia > Peramelidae > Macrotis > Macrotis lagotis. The sequence continues at coordinate 128,128,289 of NC_133662.1, read as the reverse complement.
CACTTTGATTTTAATTAACAATATAAAGTAAAGGTGGTATAAAACATGTACATTGATATTTTAAAAAAATTGTCATGATTTTTCATCAAAAATTTTATTTATTTATTTATATTTTTTAGGAATATCTTTTTATGATATCTTTACCACTATCTTCTAAATACCAACAAAAGGTGTTTTTTTCCTTCATAAAAATGTAGCTAATTCTGACACAAGTGACTACTTCAAAATTATTTCATTTTTAGGATAGTATTTTGTTTGTTTAAATCATTAAAGTTTACAAAGTGCTCTATAGTTCTGATTTTGTCCTCACATCATTCTCATAGGATAGGTAGGGAGTGAAGGTGTTATTATTTTATTTTACATATGAGGGACATTTACATGTGAGAGTTTATGATTTGATCACAGCCTCATAGCTGATAAATAGAAGAGCATGGTAACCAATAATTTGTTTGCTATGACTGTCAAGCTGTTATAAAGTTTTTCTACAATGAATTTTCTCTTGAAAAAGAACATCCATTTTCTGTGAAAGTGAATGATTATTTGTGAATGGTAATTTAAAACTTGGTGAGTTAAATTATTATTTTTATTCTGCTCTTAAGTTTTCTTTCTGGTCAACTTTGTGGCATTTCTTTTTCTCCCCCCCCCCCCTTTCACTTCAATCCTTGAGATAGTAATTCAATCATTGTATGTTAAATGTTTCATTTTGCTTGTATTTATTAGCCATACATATTTGCATCTCATCACTTATATCTTCTACTTTTAAGATTTTTTTTGTTTAATTAACCACGATAAAAAACAAATAGGAAAAGTGATAGCCTTGGAGTATTCATATCATGGTTCTGACACTTAATATACGGTACCTGTAGGATTTTGGGCAAGTCACTTAACCTATTTAGTCTTCAGTTTCTTCATCTGTAAAATAGGCAGGTTGGATTAGAACAGGAGTTTTTTATTAATATTTTATTTGTTTTTCAATTATATACAATGGTAGTTTTTTGTATGGTTTTTTTTGTATGGTTTGAATTTTACAGTTTCCCCCTCAATCTCGCATCCTTCCCCCATACCCCACAGAAGGCAGTCTGATAATCTTTACATTGTTTCCATTCTATATTGAATGTATTGAGAGAGAAATATATCCTTGAGGATAAAATAAAATATTAGAGACAGCAAAATTATGGAGTACATAAGACACTTTAAAAAAAATTGAAGTAATAGACTTCGGTCTTTGTTTAAACTCCACAATTTCTTTGGATACAGATGCTATTCTCTATCGCAGATACTCTAAAATTGTCCCTTATTGCACTGATGGAATGAGTAAGTCCATTAAGGTTGATCATCACCCCACGTTGTTGTTAGGGTATACAGTGTTTTTCTGGTTCTGCTCATCTTGCTCAGCATCAAGAACAGGAGTTCTTAATCTGAGATCTGTGGATAGATTTTAGAGGAGACCATGATTTTTGGGGAAGTTACATCTTTATTTTCACTCTCATCTAACTGAAATTTGGCATTTCCTTAGTAATTTCTTTCAATTATAAATGTAGGCAAGAAACCATGTTAGTAATCATCAGTGCCTGTGACTGAAGCACCAGTAAAAATCATCTATTCATCTCTACCATCTACTTTTACCAGTAGAAAGCAGTTATTTTCATATCATATTATAGTTGCTGCAGATATATCAAAATATATTTTTATGCTGATCACTATTTTGAAATTACTTTAGTTATTAGACCATTTTCTAGTTCAATTATGCTTGCATTCTTCCATTCCACAGATGCTCATTTGAAGTAATTGGACACCCAGGTAACTGCACCATTTTGTTATTCTGCTACCAAATGTGATGATGATTTGATATTAAGTGTTTCATCAGGAGGTCATATAGCTACTAAATATCTGAGGGTGGATTTTAACTTTTGGAGATGAACCATGCTATTTCCAGATCCCACACCCTATCCACTATGTCACTTAGCTATTCCTAGGCAATAGAGAAAGAATTTCTATGCTATAGACAGACTTTAGTAAAGCCATGTACTCTGGACACAGTTGACCTAGTTTGTAGACTGGAACTGAGGAAAAAAAAACTAGAAGCAGTTACATTATCAAATTACATGATATATTCTAGAACTGATGTTTGTTTTAACATTTTGAAGTAGGTCATTGGAGAATTGTCAGTCTTCCTATTTTCTGTTAGTATGTAAGTGGATGAAAGAATATATATTTATATATTTGCATACACACATATATTTTTTATATATATATATATATATATATATATTTAGTTACCAATTTCTTATTATTGTTCTCTAGGTGACATAATAGATAGAACTCTGGACCTGGAATTAAAAAAAAACCCTCAAGTTTGAATCCCAGCTCAAGCATTTGATCATTATTTCAGTTTGTGTAGGTCACTTAATCTGTCTGCTTCAGTTTCTTTATTTTTAAATGGAGATAATTGGCACCTTCCTCCTAGGGTTACTGTGAGTATAAAATGCGATAATGTTTATAAATCACTTTACAAACCTTAAAACACTATGTACTTGCTAGCACTGTCTATACCAATACCATCAAAGATGACTTCTAATTTTGAGTTGCTTTTAGAAAGTACAAAGTCTGTCCATGTTTTAGAAAAAAGAAAATATATTCTTATCAAACAAAAATTTTGAATGGAAAAGAATACTTCATACTCTTGGCTTAGATGGAGTTAATGTGATGTTTGGTTATACATCTGGTTTTACAAATATATTGAAAAATAATTAGCTTTTTATACACATTTATATTGGCAATAAAGATTCTTCCTAAATGAAGTTATGTCAATAGCCACAAAAATCATAAACTTTATCAGATATAAGTCTCTGAATCATCACTTCATTTAAATGCTTTTGTCAGGAAACAGTAACAGAATAAGAAAAGGTTCTTTACTATATAGAAGTTGACTGATTTTCAAGAGAACAAGTCTTGTCCTAAAGTGCATGTTTGAACTAAGGGCAGCAATTCTTCTTTTTCTCCCTCCCCTTCCTTCCTTCCTTCCTTCCTTCCTTCCTTCCTTCCTTCCTTCCTTCCTTCCTTCCTTCTGAAAGAAAGTAAAATGAAAAGCCTACTCTTAGAACATTTGGAAAGAAAGAATCTATATTTTGGTTGGCTTAACTGAAAGATGTTTTTAACAATATATATATATATATATATATATATATATATATACATATATGACAAATCTTTCCATTTAGGGTTGGTCCTAACGTCACCAATATGGATCGTGAAAAATCACAAACTTTCTAGGCCAAACTGCATATATGGATGAAAAGATGGGAGGCTAACAAACTTGCAGACTTCCAAATGTTAGAGCATGTGCTTAACCAAGATACAGATGAAGGTACAAAATACTCTTGTAAATTTATCTGCAGACTTCTGGAAACATATTAGAACCCTTTTTATTTCTATTCTCATCATAGAAGAGATGTTGATATAACCAAAGGCGAGTTTGCAGAATTTAGGACAAAAAAATTATAATGTATTTAACTCAAAATGCTTGTGTAATTCTGATCTTTCTTTATAGAAGCTTATCCTTGTTTTGTAAAGTTAACTTTGGAAACTTTAATTCCATTTGAAATATATATCTTTATGAATTGGAATTTGTAGCACTTGCAACCATAAAATAAAATTGAAAATTTTAGGATGTACAACTTGAAATTCATGTTACCTTGTCAAAGCCTGCCCCAAAGTTTAACGTTCTTACTTGGGCTAAGCAATGATAGCCATCATGTCTTTTTTGTTGTTTTGGCAAGACAATAGGATTAAATGACTTGCCCAGGGTCACACAGCTAGTACATATTAAGTGTCTGAGGACATATTTGAACTTAGTTCCTCTCTCCTCCCAGGCCAGTGCTCTAGTCGATCTTTTTTAAAAAATAAAATTTACTTTTAATCTGCCTAAATTTTAAATGCAATGTCATTTTTTAAGGCATGATACAGAAGTACTTATGTCACAAATTTACTTTAAAGCATTCTATCTTTATTTCAATATAATTTAGTTTCTTAATAATCTTTTTTTATTTTATGAATTATTCAGAGGAGGGAAGAGATTACTAAAGGGGTCCATCTCATCAAAAAAACCAAAAGATTAAGAATCCCTAGACAATAAAATCTTGAAGGTGCCTTTTAGTTGGAAATTTATGATCATATTTCAGTATCAACAATCTATTTGACCTTGAATTTAATACCTATAGATGCTATTACCATGTAAGGTTTAAGGCCTATGGGGAGAAGGAAAAACTTGAGAGGAAAACATGTAGGGAAGGAAAAAAGAGAAAACCCAAGTACAGAATGTTTAAAAAATAAAGCTTTCTATGTTGTTAATAGGAAGAGCTGTATTTTGACTAATTTATCTTATGCTTTCTGTACATGTTTTCTACTTTTATAGCACAGTCGAAAGAAAACAAGATCAAGCACATATCTCCTTTTTTCTTATTAGTAAAAATTAGTATTACTTATGCATAGGAAAAATAAATTTATGCCTTTTTGTATCCCTTAGGGACTTTCTGACTTTGGATTTTTTTTGTTCTAGTCTAACATAAAATGATACCATAATCAAGTCATTTTTATACAGCATAAAGATTATATTTATTATAAATCATAAAGTTCTTTATAAACATTATTTTTAATGCTTTATAATTTATGAAGTGATTTGTAATGATAACTCATATTTATATATTATCTTGGAGAAACTTTTATTCCTCTCTTAATACATTTAAAGCATAAAGAATCTCCTCATTCTCCCTGCCCCATCCATATTTTTTCCTGGCAAAAATATGCATTAATTTTTAAGTGTAGCATTGAAATTTTAAGCATGTAGACTTTGGTATTAAATCAGAAGAAACATTCAGCATTTTAAGGCAACATCAAATTTAGAATTATATCCATTCAAAGAAGAAGGCAGAGCGGTGCAGCAGAAGGGGCCATAGACTTTTGGATCTGGTCCTGTCACTCAGTAGCTGTGTGTTCTTGGGCAATGGGAGCCTGTGGCTGGCTAGCTGGCAGCAAAGTTCTTTTCAACATTTCTTCACCATCCTTGAAACCTTAAAACAACAAGAAATGGGCCAGATCAATAGTAACTAAAACTGGGAACAAGAAGACAGAAGGAACTCTTCACAATGTAAAGCTTTTAAAATAATAACAAAATGTCAAACTTTCTAAAGTTCATATTTACTCCATTAATCCCAAGTCAAGTGCAACTTAATGAAAACAATTTGACAAGTGGGTGTTTTGAAATCCTTCTATAGTGGTTTCCTCCCAATTGCCTCAATAGTGATTTACTCTGAACCCCTGTATTCCAACAAGTGGAAAATATTGATCCTTCCCAATGAAGATGAGAAAGAGAGAGAAAAGTGTAAGTGTGGGGAGAACTGGTAGTACAGATGCAACTGTAATGAAAGGGGCTTCCAGGTTTATGAGGGGGGAAAAGCTACAAATCTAGCAGGAGTTAGATCTCTCCTAGTGGAGTTGATAAGGGGCAGTTCCTACAAACTTTCCAATTCAAAGGATATGAGGCTACTCAGAAGTAGGAGAAAATGTGTCCTTCACAGCAGAATAAGAAGAAAGGAAGGAAGAAGGATACAAACAACTAGAAATAGATGCTAAAGTCTAAATGGCAAAGAGTTTGAAAGAGAGAGAGAGGGGGTCTGGGTCGAAGACTAACTCCTAAAAAAGATAAATCACCAGTGATTCTTAAAGGAGAAAAAATAAACAATCTGGAAAAGACCTATAACAAGCCCTGCCAATGAATAAGAAGATATAATGATAATGAGAGTATTCCCCTATATAAGAGAATACTATCAAGAAATACTAAGATGGTTCAAAAGAGAAAGTTTTATAATATTTTCGGCCAGACATCTGAGCCACAACTTCTTCATTTGTGAAAGTAAGTGACTTCAAGCCTATGTCCTATGTGGAGGTCTATTGAAGATAAACTCATTAACAGAAATCCATGAGTTTATTTAAAGAAAGGAATATATTCTATGAAATCTAAGTTTAAAGAGCTGAGAAATACTATAATTCTTCAGGTATATGCTTACAGGTCATATAGTACAGTGATTGAAATTATATGTTACTTTTCAAAAAGACATTTAAATAAAAATTGGTCCTATGGAAGTTCAGATGTCTGTAGGTTCTTTGGAAAGGTGATCATATCCTAGTATTAAAAGAATTCTTTTGGGGAGCATAAATCATAGTGCTGTCACCACACAGCAGGCAACCTTTATTTTTCACTTGTCATACAAAACTTCTACAGCTCTTTGTGTGACAAGATGAAAATCTTAAACTTCAGTCTATTCCAGTTTTGAGTGCATGACTCCTTTGTGTTTTGAAGACACAGCTGCTGCTATTACAGAGGGAAGTGTGACTGCAAAGATGACTTGGAAGCCACAGTTATTTTCACACTCTTTACAGAAGAAGGTTGTTTTTAAATTGTGACTTCATTTGTAGCAAGAACTGCTGTTTGTGGAGCTGTCATTCTTTGAGGCTCTGCTAGCTTTGTGGATTGCCTGACCTTTGTAGACTGTTTACTCAAAGGGAAACATTTCATAGCTTTGTCATTTTGCTAGAGGCTGTCCTTCAACACATCCTTATAACATAGAATTTTTTCTGAACCCTTCTCTCTTCCTGGCTTGTGATTATACTTTAACTTACCATATGTATCTTAACTCTAAAAATAAATGTTTGTGTGCCTCAAGACTTACTATTGGGGATCTCTTCTTGAGTTTTGCAAGTGGCCATGTGTGGAACTGATTAAATAGCTAAAAAAGGTAAATTTTGTTTCTGAGATAATATGGCAGGGAGGATAGAGAGCATTTCTCAAGTCAGAACAACCTGAGTTCCAGACCTTTCTCTGACACAGACTGGCTGTGACACCCCAGTCAAATACATTTATTAGCCTTTTAGTGCTCTTGGTAACTCTCTAAATTTGTGAATTTCAGCAAAAGGTTCTGATTTGCATTTATGACTGTTTATGTACCAGTGAAATCATAGATACAGTCTCTAATATAGCCTTGATGCTTGTTGTCCCATTTAGAAGACCCTTGCTTCTATAGAGCTATAGTCTGCATTGGTTCTATCTCCAGTTTGCCTTCAAAGGGAAATATAATTTTCACTTCTGCTGTCCATTTCTCCCTCCCCCTCCCATTTATCCCTACTTATCTCATCACTGAATAATGTGTTATCAAAAATAAGAATTTGACAAAAAGAATCCACTGATCTATATTCTAACAAAAGCACACATTTCTATATTTGACTTATAACTCTGGGATGTTTTAGTCTCTCTAAGTTTTATAAAGGAGGGAACAGACTCAGGAATTTTAGGTCTGACTCCAGAGCTAAAGCCTTCTGTCTCCAAGACCAGTGTTCTTTCTACTTCATTATACTCTTTTTTTAGAGCTTGACTTATCTTGGAATCAGGAAGACTCATCTTCCCGAGTCCAATTCTAGTCTCAGGCTCATACTAGTTGTGCCACTCTAGACAAGTCACTTAACCTGATAAGCCCTAGTTTCTCATGTCCAAAATGAACTGATGAAAGGAATGGCCAACTGCTCAATCCAAATGGGATAGCACAGAGTCAGGAAAACCCTAAATAGAATTGAAAAGAGACAAGAAAACCCCAAATGGGATCGCAAAGAAAGAGATAGCAAAGAGTCAAGAATATTCCAAATGGGATCACAAAGAGTCACATAAAAATGAAATTACAACAAAACAATAGTGTGCTGGTAAATCAATTCTTTAACAATCAAGTCCCTTGGGAGGGGGAAGGGGAAGGGAAAGTTTGCACAAGACCATTTTATATTTAATTTGCATTATTACTATTTTCTCCATCACTTTCTTAAGTCTAGACAATAAAATTATCAAACCCTAGTTTGCTCACACTGGTAATTGGTAAATGTTCACACTGAAAATTTAACACTTGTCTCTCAAGCCATTGGAACTGGCTCCAATATATCCCTGGGGCTAAAGTATAAAAGGGAACTTACTGGGTAGAAGAGAGAACTTACAATTAATGACATCAATTTTTGTTTAAGTATAAGAGGAAATGGGGAACCGGTGTAGATCACTTGAGGGAAAAAGTTTTGGAATAAATCTTAGGAAAACATTCTGAAAAAAAGTTTTTTTTTAAAAAAAGGATTACTGTGCAGTACTGTAGGCCTTTCAGTTTTTTATGATGATCTCTACCCTTGAATCTTTTGCCCTCTGTAACCAGTTGCTGCTTATCCCTTTTCAATTTCCAGACCTTAAATATCCCTACTCATTTGTCGTTCTTCTCAAGTGCTGCTGAATTCATCTGGAGAGAATCTCAAAAATGCTGACAACTTAAAATTTGAATTCATTTGAAAATATAGTCATGGGCATAGATAACTTTTGAATGATGTCTGGCATTTGAATGCTGTTGGGTAAGAAGATTTCCTTGAGTTGAAATTGGTCAGATAGTTGTTTTAGAATTTCCTTAGAAGTCTGATGTATCTAAGATCTGATTGTTATTCTCTTCATGGATGCTTATTGCAACTTATTCTTCCTATTCATATTTTGTGAATTTTGTATATGTTCATCCATCCATATTCTACATATACTGAGATCTTACTCTACAGCTTAACAGTATATTGATACTAGTGTCATTGTAAAGGCAAAGACGTGTATGGTGGGATGAGCAGGATGCAACATATTGCCAGTGAAAAATTTTACATTAGAATCAGGGCAAGTGATATATGTCAAGAAATATATGACTAGAAGAAGGAAACTGATCATGTGGAAATAGCAAGGAAAGATTAATGGACAACCTGTATAGTTAAGATAAAAAATAAGAGCAAAAACAAAAATCGAAGTCTAATACTGAAAAAATATTTTACTCCATTGATATAATTCATTTATTGAAAGATACTGGCCTTGATAAGATCAGTCATACTGTCCTGTAGTAGATGTAGAACTGGAATAAACTGCCAAGATTAAACCTGTTAAATAACTATTATAGTTCAAGTCAATGAAAGAGTGCATAGTGAACATGACTTTTTTTTCTTCTCCTTCAATTTATTCTGATAAAAAAAGATTTTATCTGTGTTGGGTTAGCAATGATTTGGAAGTGGAGAAAACAGTTGGGACCATGTACCAAAGTCTGCCAAGTTCTACCCATACCTGAGTTAGAGGAAGAGCATATTTAAGTAGAATCTGTTTAGGTGAGCTAGCACTGGTGTGCCCACATAAGACTAGCTAAACTTTGTTGATATTCACTTTGCAGAGGAGGGGTCAGTGAGGTCCAGGGGTACATAGCAGTTTGACTGGTAGGCTTGGACTACTTTACATTTTCCTTTATGTCTTGTATATTGTTTCTGATTTGTGGCTTCTTGGGTGATGTAATCAAGAGCCTCTTGTATCTATGGAACCTCGGGCAAATGACTTAACTTATCTGGATTTCAGTGTTTTTTCAACTGTAAAAATAAGCAATGGATTAGACCACTTCTAAGTCTTTTCCAATTTATAAGCTGGTGGGTCTTCTAGTCTATTGGTTTGTATTTGTTTCATTGAGTGTACATAGATGAATCTGTGGTCAGATTCTGTGCCCCCTGGATGATATGCAATAAAAGGGAATCCGAGCAATGATTTTTTTTACATACACATTTTAGAGCTATAAATTTGACCTTCTGTGTTTGAATTCAATCTCCCATCATTAGGGAAATAGGTTTGTTTGTATGGTAGTCATATACGATTGTGTTATTGTGCAATTTAAAGATCAGGCAGTAATTATTTTTAGTTGGAGTTTAATTTCTCATAATGGAGGTTAGAGAGATACCTTTATAGTTTCTAGAATCAGAAACTTCTTACAAAGGAACAATGATGGTATCATTTGAAAATACTTTAATATTCTAGTATTCTATGTATTGAATTAAAACATGAGACTTTGATGTCATTCAAAGTTAGGGGATATGGATTCTAATCCCTACTCATACTTTTACTGTATTATCTGAGGGATCTTGGGCAAGGTGCTTAATTACTAATGATTTCCTTATTTATTGTTAGTTGATATCTAAGTTTCCTTTCAGTTTGAAATCTATGATCCTATGAAGCTTATACAGCTACTTCTCTTCTTGTTTTAAAATAGCAACATGGATATCTTTTCCTGGGAATGTTCTCATTCTTTAATTTTAAAGAGGCAATATAATATAGTAGGAAGTGCTCTGGATGTGGCATCAAAAGGACCTAAGGTTGAAATCCTGCCTCTGGATCCTACTAGTCTTGTGGTAACTGCTTGAGTCTCATTTTCATCTACTAAGAAAAAAAAAGAAAAAAGGCAAGAAGGGAAAGAAGTATGAAAGGAAGAAAGCAAGAAAAAGGAATGAAGGAAGAAAGTATAAAAAAAGAAGAGAAAAGAAAAAAGAACATGATGATGTTAGCAGCTAGATTATAAGATTGTTAAGAGGATCAAATGAAATGATGCCTGCAAAGTGCTTTGTAAATCTTAAAAAATGCATAAATGTCAGTTAAACCTAGACTAGGTTTCATCAATGACTTGGCCATAGAATACCTTTGGATTTTAATGCTATTTTATGAAACTAATTCTGGGTGCTAAAAGAGTAGAAAAATACAGGAGACCCCTCGAGATAAAAAGAAGGATATCAATGAAGTTTTTGATCAATTTAGAGTAATTTGTGCTTATTTTAATGCTGAAAAAATATGGTAAAAACAAGAATTTTTGAACCATGTATAATTCCTTATTTAATATTTAGAGGGTATGTTTCATTAGCACTAAAATTTCCCCAGGGAACTTCCAAGTTACATTATATCAAACACCATGTTTCCACAGTACAGTATTAGGGATGCATTGAATTAGAGTAAAATCCATGTTGTTGAATTTTAATATGCTTTCCCTAGGTGGAAAGCCTACCAATGAGATTGCTTATTTCAAAAATGAAAAGGTCACACTGAATGATTTCTAAATCCATTCTAACATTAAAGTGCTCATGAAAATGGTTTTAAATAAATTTGAGATGAATTGCTATTACATTTCTAGTGCTATGACATGAAAGAAAAATAAAATTGAATTTATCTTTAAATGACTACATGTACATTACCCTAGCAAGATAAAAGAAGGTCCTTTCCATCTCTAAATCTACTATCCTATTATAATTACTCCTCCCTAACCTTTCCTAGTATTTTCCTCTCCAAAGAAGTATAAAGTTTTGCCTCTAGGTGGTGCACGTGCCACACTGATTTTGAAATATTTGTAGCTATGATGTATAAGAATTTTTTGTACTTTAATTTTCAAGATGAATAAAATTTAAAATTATCTTTCATTCTTTTATTTTGATGCAATGTTTGGAACTGAAAGGTTGGACACTTGACAAATTATTATTGATTACAAAATAATGGATGCAAAATAATTTTTTTATTAATATTTGACTCAAATTGACTGAAGTCTTCTGGAAAATAATTTTATATATATAATCAAATATTATCCTATGATGATAATGAGGATGATGATAAAGTAGATAAAATTTATATATCACTCACTATTTTGCAGGTATTGTCATAGATATTTGACTGTTATTATCTCACTTGATCTTCACAATAACTATTCTAGGTAGGGGAAATTATTATCCCATTTTTGGGATTGAGGAAAAAAAGAAGATTCATTGATTTATCCAGGACTGCACAGGTAGTACATACGTGAGGTTGGTTTTGAACTTAGTTCTCTCCGATTCTAAGCTTAATTCATTCTCTACCATGCTACCCACCATATAGCACTTGAACACAGAAAACCAAGGGAAAACTATACAAACACTGTATGCAGAAGACTATATGAAGCAAGGATCAGCTTAAGATGGCCCACTCTTGGATATCTTATGATGAATCACTGCTATTTATTGCTGCCTTTTCTTATTATCTTCCATTGAATCAATTCAATTCAATTCAATAAACATTTATTAAATCAGATGTCTTAGATTAGCTCTTAAAGACATCATTTAACATGTTCCATATGTAAACTACGTTTTTTATGATCAGATCACATTAGTAGCCTTGGATAATTTTGTAACTAAGGAGTTCCTACTAGAGAAAGTACTGTCCTTGTGCAGATAGTTTTCTAATGAGAATATACAGTACTTAAATAGTAACGAGAAGAAGGAATTTTCACTTTTCCCCATAGTTTTGTGATTTCACTGGTGGTGGTGGTGGGGAAGAACTCCCTCCTAATGTGGATAGGCAACTGTTCTACAATTTCTAGTCTTAGAAAGTTAACCAGGCCAATCAGAAGTTTAAAAATGATTTGTTCAGAGTTACATAGTATATGTCAGAATGAGTCATATATTGGACTTCCTGAATTCTAGATGGGCTCTCTGTTCACTACCCCATTCTTCCTCCCCACTGTCTTTTCCCATAAACTATGTTGAAAATGTATCCAATGGTATATGATTCTAAATATTTCTTCAGAGCCATAACCACATTGGAGCATATAAGGTTCTTCCCTGATTTGGGTCTGGCTAGACCTCAACTGTAAATTCCCCCCATTCTTAGTTTTATGTGTTTTTCAAGTTTCTCTTTAACTATTTCTGGGAGCACTCACTAATGTGCTAATGCACTCACACAAAGTCCTTTGTTTCTCAGGACAGGGTGGATTGGAGTTGTTAAATGTGACAATAGCCACCACAAGGGTGCAGCATAATCTTTTTTTCCCCTGAAAGTGGAAAAAAATAGGTGAACCAAGAGTAGAAATTAAAGGAAAGTTTTTTCCATAATTTTTAAAAGAAATATGCCTATGTGTTTATGATTGGAGAAATGAATGTTTAAATTTATATACTATGGAATTTTTAAAAGTATAAACTTTATGAAAAATGAGAATTATTTGATTTTGTTACTACATTTTAAACAGTATTTTTTTGTGTGTGCTAGAAAAATACTGTCTCAAAGCCATTACTTTCTGAGTTCTGTTTGTTCCTTTTTTGTTGGCTTCCACAACTCTGCCACCTTGCCCCTTCCCTCCCTACAACAACCAGTATTTATTTCACTGAACTTTTTAGTACTCAAAGCCTTAGGAAGCATTTAGCCTCCCCTCTTAGTTTAGAGATTTAGAAAATACTAGCAAAGGTTAGTAAGTGCTCACATAGGTAGATTTCAACTGCTACTCTCTGGCATCAAATCCTAGTGTCTTTTGGCAGACCCACTGCCCACCTTCCACGGGAGACCATTTTCTTGTGACTGGCCCTCCTAGACACACTATTCTGGACCTTCTGGTACTGCCCAAACTATTTATAAGTAGAAATCATACCTTCTAACCAGGGTGCCCCCATTTTTTGAAAGCTCTTCATTCTACTTTCAAATCCTAATGGTTCAATCCTTATACATTAGAGATTCCCATGTGATGGTGTGAAAGTCTCCTTTTGAATGGGCTCAGTCTCTCTGTAAGGGAATAGTGGAGATAAATTGGAGAGATCAAGCAGTGAAGCCCTTGTAGGGCCAGGTGACAGCAAGCCCCAAATGCCAGCCTTAAAGAATTTGCATTGTGTCTCTTCTGTTAAGCATCCTACTTAAGTTTATAGAGCAGAGTTGTGATAATGTGCAAACTAGCATTTTAGGAAGATCAATCTGGCAGTGGTGCCTAGGAGAAACTGGAGGAGAGACCCATTTATAGTTTATTATAGGATAAAAGATTTACAGCTAAAGGAAACTCAGAAATCATTAAGTCCAATCCTATTATCTTCCTGGGCAGTTAGGTGATTCAATTACTAGAGAGCTGCTCCTGGAGTCAGGAAGATTCATCTTTTTGGAGTTCAAATCTGACCTTTGATATTTACTAACTTTGTGATCCTGGGCAAGTCACTTAATATTATTTGTCTCAGTTTCTTCATCTGTAAAATGATCTGGAGAAGGAGCAAACCACTTCAGTATCTTTTCTAAGAAAACCCCAAATGGGGTCATGAAGAGTTGGATATGACTGAAATGACTAAACGACATTAGCTTCCCAATGAGAAAACTGAGTTTTTGAGATGAGAAATGACTTGTTCAAGGTAACATAAAAGCAAGTGGTAGAGAAGAAATTTGAACTCAGGTCTAATACTTCCAAATTTATTTGTTTCCCTTCTCCTTTTCCCTTATGTATGTGACTAGGGGTCTTGACTTAATTTGTTTGCAATGGAAGTAGAGAGAAAGGGATTAATGTAAGTATAGGCATAATGTAAGAAGAGAATTTAGAGGTCAATAGGATTTGGGTCAAGAAAGATGGAGGAGTAATTAAAGACAACTTTAAGGTTTTAAACTTGGGAGAATGGTGTCATTAAAGTTAGAAGTGGGATACTGATTCTTTTGGGTAAATGAATTTATTTTTAGAAATTTTGAATTTAATCAATAAATATTTATTGAACAACCATTCAACTGTATTTTGTGTGCATGCTTTTTTCATGCAAATAGTCTTAATAATCTTCTTTCACGGGTGGCTAGGTGGCGCAGTGGATAAAGCACCAGCCCTGGAGTTAGGAGTACCTGGGTTCAAATCCGGTCTCAGACACTTAATAATTACCTAGCTGTGAGGCCTTGGGCAAGCCACTTAACCCCATTTCCTTGCAAAAAAAAAATCTTCTTTCACCAAAAAAAGTCCTGTAAGCATCAAAGATTGAATGTGCAGAAAGGACAGGGAATGTTTCCATGTGCTAAAGTGGAATTGAAATCTATTTTGGAAGATGAGGAATAAAAATGAACAAACTGAAGATAAAGAAGCAAAGAAGTGGAATGAGTGCAGATTTCCTGTCTCCTCATTCCTATGAAGAGTATGGCCATTTTCCCAGTGTCTTGGTCTTTTCTCTTATTCTTTGCTACTTTCATATTGAATTGGTTGCCAAGTCCTGTCACTTTTTCTTTTCTAATGTGTTTTCTTCCAATTGTCAGCAAGGTAGTTTAAAGAATCACTACTTCAGATCTTGATTACAATAGCCTCTGAACTAACTTTCTTGGCTTCAAATTGACCCTTCAATCGAATCCTCACCACTGCCAGATCAGTCTTTTTGAAACATGGTTTTCATCAGATTTCCTACATTAGAATCCATGATTCCTTTCCAATGGCTGCTATCTGTCTTCCAGTAACTTCCAGGGCCCTACGCTCCTTCTACCTTGACTCTTCAATCTTAGTTCTCTGTTCTCCAAAGTAAATTCTCATTCCCAAAAGGACAATCTTGAATGTTGCTAAATGCCCATTTGGTGGCTTATTGTTATCAAATGGGAATACATATCAAGTGCTATATAAATCTTAAATCTTATGCAAACATTAGCTAGTATTACTATTGCTATTCAACAGAATGTTTTTCATGGCTAGAATGCCTTCTTCTAATTTTTCTTCCTATTCACAATTCAGTTTAATCATTCATTTCCTCACTAAAACCTTCTAAACCAATGTTATCAAATATATATGAACATATATATATATATACATATATATGTATATATAAATAGGACCACTATGCTTAAGAATCCCTGAAGGTCACATATTGACTTAGATACTACATATTAACATTATGTATGTTTTTTGTATTTTTATTTCTCTTCATTATATATTTCCCAATTGCATTTTAAAAATTATATTAATTTTATTGTTAATTTATGGAATAAAATAAACATGTCTATAATATGATATAACAAAAAAGATTATTTCACATGAAACTTAGCGGTTAATGCTTTTTCCTTTTTTTTATTACTATTACTTGATCCTCTTACTTGCTATTTCTTTTAAGTATATAATAAAGATATCATGTAAATTTATTTTTTCCTTTTTTTCTTCTCCCTCCAGGCTACATATTTATGTATATATATAATGTAAAATTATTCTTTGCATATTTCTTTTTTAAGGTATTTTTTTGCAAGGCAAAAGGGGTTAAGTGGCTTGCCCAAGGCCACACAGCTGGGTAATTATTAAGTGTCTGAGACTGCATTTGAACCCAGGTACTCCTGACGGTGCTTTATCCACTATTCCACCTAGCTGCCCATGCCACCTAGCTGCCCCTGAATATTTCTATTTTTATGTTCTTTCTCTAGATGCAGATAGCATCTTTTTTTTCATTTCTACTTTATTTTTAATTTATGTATTTTAATAATAAAAATGACCTATTTGCTCAGTCATTTTTAAAATAATATTGCTATTATTGTATGCAAAGTATTCTTGGTTTTTCTACCTTCACTGTTCACCAATTCATGCAAACCTTTCCATATCTATGATCTTTGAGCTCATAATTTCTTATAGCACAATGGTAAACCATCACAACCATACATTCCAACAGTCATTCCTCAGATTTCCCATTCTTTGTCACCACAAAGAGAGTTGCTATAAACATCCCATTCACATTCAAAGTTTTAATTACTATTTGTGAATTTCTTCCATCCTATTTTTACTATTTTCTTTCTCAACCTCTCTTTCCCCCTGTCCCTGTTGCCTTATCTTTTCTTGGATTGTCTTTATTTTCCCCCTATTTTCTCTCAATATTATTTGGTTTTTAAAATTTCTTTTTTAGTTCTTTCAAGAACTCTTTTTTTAGGTTTATGATTATTTGATGTTATTCTTTGGGACAGAAGTGATCTTTTTAGCCTCATTTTCCTCTGAATATGAACCCAGTTCTTCTTTTAAATATGGGTCAGTTCTTTTTCTTTGCATACTCATTTTTGTTTTTATTTTGCTTTATTTTATTTTTTTTATATTTTATCATTACAATCAGGTTTTAAACTCAAATTGTACCTCATGTTACTCTATGCCCCAGGTCCTCTTTGCTAGTATTTTCTTAATTCTGTCCAAGAGTTCAACCTTAAGGGCTCTTCTTCTCTCTAATGCCATGATTACGACCCTCAACCATTCTATCGGGAAAATGTTCTTCTCTGCAGGTACTAAATTCATTGTACTTGTTCCTTCTTGACCAGAGCCACTGGTCAGCACTGCCAGGCCTGATTTCTGGAAACTCTTTGTGTGTGTGTGTGTGTGTGTGTGTGTGTGTGTGTGTGTGTGGTATTTTTTCAATCTTCCCTCACTCAATTGTCTTCTGTTTGTTAGATGAAAAATTCTGAGATAAAAATACATGAGATAATAATTCCTGAGACTGTGAAGTGAAATTTCTTGAGATCTAGCCCCATTTTCTGGTGGAGCTGTTCTCAAAATCTGTTGTTAATACACTGGCGTTAGCCTGGAGGTGTCTACACTCAAGCCAAATCTTAGCCCCATGAGGTCCTGTTTCTAAGGTTCTCTCAAATTATCTTATTAGGACAACTGCTTTATCCATTTATTTTTCTGATTCTTTTTTTTTTTTTTGCCTGAGGAGAAAATCTGGAGAGTCTGGAAATTTCTGACCCACTTTCTCCAATCTCCTCTGGATACCCCTCTCCCAAATACATTTTAATCTGAATCAGACTTTTCTCTAGGGAATTGTGGGCTGCATGTGGTCCAGGGGTTTGATACTTCTATTCTAAACTATTCTAATACCATTAACTGAGTTTATATTATACCCCAATTGGAAATGATTTTGTACTTTAATTGTTCTTTGTTTATTTGTCCTGATTTCATAATTACATTGAAAAGTCTCTGAGGGAATACTTTTTTTAACTCTCTATTGCTTCTAGTAAACTGCTAGAAATTTAGAACTTCCTATTCAGCAATTATTTCCTTGCCACCTCTTTACCATATCCAAAGTCTTTTCTCAGACTTATTTATTTTGCAACATCTGGTACTATGAATTGCTTCTTCTCTGGCCCTGTTCTGTTACATTTCAAACCAATCCTCCTCTATCCCTGTTAGCTCCTCTTCCTCCCAACATTCCTTATTGGGAGGCATTCTGTAAGTTTCTATTCCTAGAGCTTCTGCTCTTTTCTTTGTCTTCTGTCCAATAAATCATTCCCTTGTCTGGATCTGAGCAGCAACTCTATTTAGATGACTATCAAGACCATAACCTCAGCTTGAGCCCCTTCAGACCACCAGTGGTCTAGAAATGGGACTAGAATGTTCATTTTTATCCATTAATCCAAATAAATGCAAAAAATGCTTGCTTCTCAGGGTCTTTGATTATATCAGAAATGCATTGGAAATGCACTCTCCACTTCTTGGTAACCAAAAACATCCTTTGAAGTCTTGTGGGGGGTTCTTTGGAAATATAATGGCAAAAAATGGAAGAAAGGTTGCGCAAAAAAAATGAATAGGTGGAAAGAAAGTGAAGTCAGAATTTGTTTGGTCAAGAAAGCAGTAAATTTAACAATGAATCAATCAAAAAAAGTAGCAATGTCTCAACATTTTTTTAAAGACAGATTATCCCTATTCACATTTAGAAGCAATGAAGGGAAAAAAGAGTGGATCTAGAGAGACTGAGGAAATTAATATAAAAGATGATAATTGAAATAGAGCAACATACTGGAAGTCATGGAAGGTGATGAGATTCAAATGAAAATGGAATTAACCTTTGAGAAAAAGAGGGCAATATTTTTTTCTGAGATTGAAGGGAATAAAAACTTTTAAAACCAAACACTATAGGGAAGAGAGGCTGGTAAGATAAATTTTGTCTGATATCAAAATGCAATCTTTCAAAAAAGAAATAGAAAGGGGAATAATATCAGATCAAGAATTTAAGAATGGTAGAAAAGGATTGGAACAATCACCATGGAGAATGTTAAAGTAAAATACTAGAGAGAAATGAAAGTGTTTAGAGTACTATATAGTATATAAGGTTAAATATTTTAGCATAAATTTGCATTTTATGTTCTTTTCTATTATTTTCACAATCTTAATGGGGAACTTCATGAATGTGACAAAGCAGAATGCACCACATTTTATAATTTTCCCTTAGACATTTTGCAGGGCTTCTGAATGGCAAGGAGTATAGGTTAAATATCAAAATTTTTAAAATCATTGTGTTAGTCTAAAGCAAATGGAGTCACACAGGTGATTTTTCAATCTAGGATGAAATGATGACTTGCAACCTAGAAAGTTTTCAGTGTTTAAGTGAAAGTAAGCTTGGAATTTTGTGTTTGTCAGTAAATTGACCAGTGAGCATTTGGTTTACAGATTTCAAGGGAATGAAATCTAAATCCTCTTAGAACCCTATTGGTATGACTTTATTATTACTGTGTTAGCAGGAGATATAGTCATATCATCAAATATTTATTAGAGGATGCAAAGAAAGACAAAAGTAGTCTCTGCCTTCAAGGAGATCATAATCTAATGGAAGAGACAAAATGCAAAGAACTTTATTCAAAGATTTCTCTCTCTTGCACATTTGTGTATATATATCTATATCTATATATCTATATGTATATAGATATATATATACAAAATAAAATGGATATTATCTCAGAGGAAAGGCACTGTGCTTAAAGCGACCCATGAAGGGTTTCTTAAGAAGATGGATTTTCAGCTGAGACATGAAAGAAGCCAGGGAAGTCAGGAGGGCTCCTCAGAGGGAATGTCATTTTTCTTATTTTTGCAAGACAATGGAGTTAAGTGGCTTGCCCAAGGCCACACAGCTAGGCAATTATTAAGTGTCTGAGGTTGGATTTGAACTCAGGTACTCCTGATTCCAGGGCAGGTGCTCTGTCCACTGCACCATCTAGCTGCCCCAAGGGAATGTCATTTTTAAAATGGATTTTGTTCTTTAGGAAAAGCTTAGATTATTTTCCTTGCTTCTCTTTCCATCCTCCATCTTCTACATGCTGTTACTGAGTTCTTATCATTCTCATTGATCCAAGGACAGTCCTTGTTCAAGGACTAACATATATAAAACATATATAAAACAAAGAATCTGCTCATGAAAGTTAATTAGGTAACTCAAACTTACTATTAAGAGATAGATGAAAATCAAACCTGAGTTTCAATTCTGCCTCTGACACTGGCTAGCTGTGTGACTTTGGGAAGTCACTAACTTTCCAGAGTATCAGTTTTCAAATGAGTACTTCTGTAAAGAGTGATTTGTGGGTTGCATTTGGCTTATTTCTATTGTTTGTCTACATGAGTCTATCTAAAGGTGGCTTGTAGGAAGGCAAGAGTAGACATCTTTAGTGTTTCCTTCCTTCTCCTGCTCTCCAAGAGATTTTGATTCCTGTTGAGAGGGAAGCAAGAGGATGAGTCCAGAGACCAACTGTTCTGCTGGTTTAGAGAATACCAAGCTATAGAAATTTATATATCTACTCCCTTGAATATTATTAGTCTAGGGGAAAACAGTTTTTAAGTTCAACCTAAACTCCTGATCTCTGTTCCCTAATAGGGAAGGAATGCCCCAGAGGTTGTTCTCTTTCCTCAGATGTCAGTTATTTCTTGACCACTTTTGACAAATAGCAAATAAATCCATATATATGCAAGTCAGTAACAAAATAGAAGTCAGAGAAAATATACATAGGAAAATATCTATCAGACAATACAGATTCATTTCTCCCTTTGGGAGTAAGATAATCAGTCTCCATTAATGAGGAAAGACTCACACACAAATGACCCTTTGAGCCAAGAGTTACTTTTGCATAGAGGTGCTATGTAGTGTAATAAATAAATATAGAGCCAATCTTGGAGTCAATAAGACTGAGAGTCAAATTCTGCCTTTTCCTAAAAGACCTTCCTCTGCCACCAAAATGACCATGGACTGAGTCCTTAATCTCTCATTGCCCTAAGAAATTTTCTCAGATGAAAAGTTACCTGTGAATTGCTAATCTGCCTGGAGGAAGAAGTTTTTTCTTACTGGGAGTTTTCCATATTGTTGACATTATAGGATCAGAACTAGATCCTTCCTTCCCTTCCCCTTCCCCTTCCCCATGCTGGTATTAACTGCCTCTGAGTCTGTGGTGAAGAAGACATTTTCAAACTTAAGGTAATATGTAATTTTAAATTACTATTATTATTTGTTCAGGACTATATGACAATTTGTTTTCTGTATTAAGGGGATCTTGCCCCCTTTCTTTTATCTTCCATTGCTTAGCATCAGTTTTCATTCCCAGAGTAATTTGAGAGTTCAGTAACATGTCTTATCTAGATGCCATTTGGTTGAGTTACCAAAAAATGATTACAGGATGGAGTATTTCATTCAGTTGTAGATACCAGGCCTTGATTCTGGCTTCTCCCCAAATTAAGTTCTATCTCTAGAGTTTGAGGGAAAAAAAAGTCCAGGAAGACCACAACAAATAACTGATTTTTCCTTATTGGCATGTATTAATGCAATTTCACAATAGCAATATGAAAGCCAAGGAAAAAAATCTTTTGAGTTGATTTATACACTTCTGTAGATTCATTTTGCTTTTGGCCTGGGGCCCCACAACCACCACCTGAGGTATAGTCTAATATAACCACTCAAAAATGTGCTTCTTAGCATGTTGCCTTGCTTAAATAATATAGACTTGTTATTTCTCTCAGCAGTACTGTGGTTTTGATAAAGATAAACCTGATGCCAAATTCTCCTTTATTAAATGAAGTTCAGTTTTTTAAAAGGGTGGATGTCTCAGTGCACTGAAGGCAACCACATGAAGCATTCATAGCTTGTTGTCAATAAGGTCAAGGTCATCACCTTATTTCAGTCACTTACCTTCAGAATCTTTTGTCTTGTCAGTGATCATGATTTTAGGAAACTTGCTTCCTCTCACTTTAGTGTTTAATTTGTTATTTTGCTTTGATTGCCCATTTTATCTTATATAGATTAAGCATTCACATTACATGATGAATCAAAATACTGTTTTTATTCTATTACACATTAGAAATAAATACTACATGAAAATGGATTTTTCTAACTTTTTAAGAGGGCAACCAGGTAATACAGTGAAGGGTGTGCAAGGAATGCAGTCAGGAAGAACTGAGTTCAAATTTAGACTCAGACACTTATTAGCTGTGTGACACTGGACTTGTCCCTTAACCCTATTTACCTCAGGTTTCTCAGCTGAAAAATGAGCTGGAGAAGGAAATGGCAAATTATCCAATATCTTTGCTAAGAAAACCTCAAATAAGATCTTAAAGAATTGGACATGATTGAAATGACTGAATAAAAGCAAACTTTTAAAAAATACTTATCTTTTAATGGGGACTTTAGATTTTATTCAATGTGTGAGAATAACTTTCAAACTATTACATGTTAGTAAATTTTGATTTTTTTTCAGAGGTGGAAATCAATTGATACATTGTACAGTCTGGATTAAACACTTTTTAATCTGGGCTGAGTTACTCAGACACTGTTGTTAATAAAGTCAAGATTATAAAAATTTCAGTCACCTAAATTCATGCAAACAATATGAGGTTTTCCATATTAGTCTTCTTTGATTATTTTACTTCTCCCATTCCCTAAGAGTAGAGTAGGTATCTTCTAAGCTTCTAACCTGAGTTAGCTTCTTTTTTCTCCTTCTTTAGTGATATCTTCAATTTTCATCAGTTCATTGGTCATTTTTGCAAAGAACACTTTTAGATGGTGTACTCAAATTCTTATCTTGTCTTTGAACTCCATTCTTATACTTTAAACTGACACTGGTCACAGTAAGGGCCTGGACAGTCACTGAATCAATCCAAAGGGCATACCTTATTGTATGAGTAAAAAAAATACATATTCACATATACATACATGGATCCTTATTATCCAATAATTCTACTAAATTAGATAAATTTAGTCTCAGAGTTATGCCTGCTTTTGCCCACCAATTTATGATTCACTGGTACCCAAAAGATTTTTTTAAAAAAAATTATTTATTTGTTTTTCCAATAACATGCAACAGTCATTTTTGGCAAGGTTTTGAGTTTTGAGTTTTACATTTTCCTCCCTCCTTTACCTTTCTCCCCTCCACCCCTTGGCAGAAAGAAATGTGTAAAAATGCTAAACAGAGGTTCATATTAATCTTGAATACACAGGGATTTTAACACTAGATATTTTCCTACTAAAAAAGTAGTCCCTTAAATAAAGCAGTGGTAGTAGAAGCAAGCAGAGAAAAAGGAGATGGTTATAGAAGAAGAGCAGTTGCAGTTGATAAGTATTAAAGGAATTCCCTTTCTGAGTTCCCCTTTCCCCAAACTCCAGTAAGGAGAATTGCATAGTTCTAGTGACTCTTAGTATTGCCCTGGGTGGGTCATTAGGGTTAAGTTCTCTTTGATTTTCCTTGCTATCATTGTGCTTTCTCATCATTCTCCTTTGTTGCATTTATTCATTACATAACTGGTTGAGTATTTGGGTACTTCCTTATGAACTGAAGAAAATTCTATTCGGTCTCAATGTTAATGAGAATGCATTGAAATGTATTAAGACAACTTTTGATAAGACTTTACAGCTTTGACAATGCACAAATGTTTTTTCTCACCAACAAATACAAATTAAGTTTTGTAATAGTTTTAAGAAATGTTATAAAACATTAATTTAATAAAGTTATGAAGTATTGCTCAGTTTGACTATTTTGTTGATTAAAAGTTTGAAGAATCTATCCAAAAGCTTTTTCCCTTGGTTGACTTGGAATTTTCATCTGTCCAAAAGGATAATACCTTTATTATAATAATAGATATTAGCAACAAAATGACATCTAATATGCACATTAACTTAAGTCATTTTCTCATACTTTGTTTACTTGTTCAAAAACTTATATCTAATATTTCCCAAGTAAAAAAAATTCTAATTTTTTATATATGATTTTCTTTTTATAAAATGTTTTGACTGTGTGTATGTTTTAACATATTTGTACTATATGTACACAATGTATTTATCCACAGGAACACTCTAAGAAATCTTGGAATTGTTTTTTTTATTTTTCATTTTAAATGACTTATTATTTGTCTAAATCAAGACATGAAGTTAATGTGTCATAGTAGAAAGAGAGCCAGTATTTGAGTCAGGAGGATAAAATCTCAACCTTTTTATAAATACTAACAATGTCACCCTGAGTAAGTTTCTTCTCAGTACCTCAAGACATTTTCTAAGATGAAAAGTTTTGGCATAAGTACTGATCTGAATTTGCTGATGGAGAATTTTCCAGAGTTTCTTTTGACAAGGAAATGACAAGTTTGATTGATCCCCTACTTGGATCTCTGTTTATCAGAGAATGATCATCTATTCTCTCACTACATTTTATTTCCAAAGCTGATGTATTTTTCACCTGTAAAATTCTGTGAAAAACTGTGACAATTAAGAAATTCTCAAAAAAAAGAATATATTTAATAGAAGACATGAGGAAACGGCACAGTAAAAAAGGGTAAACTAAGTAAATTATAAGGTAAACTATAATCCTTGCTACTATTGAGACTGAGACAAAAGGGGTCTTTAAACTATGGACTAGTTGTGCTAGTTGTCTTCACTAATTCTGGCTTTGTATGATGAATCTCTGCGAGCTGGAGGCTACCAGGCTGCCTAAGGATTAGTGAGCCAATCCAGTTTGAAAACAGAGCAAGTCAAAGCTCCTGTGCCAATTAGGATAGTCCCCTGGGCCAACACCAGGAGTCTTGATCTTTGTCAATGGACTTCAAAGACTGGAGGAGAGAGTGAGGTCGAGTTTTGACTAGCTCTGCCCCACTCATCTCTAATTCAAGCACAAGTCAAACACTTTGGTCTTCTTCAAGAATGAAGGATGATGAATAGCAACAATAACAACAATTAGTAGTGGAATGAATCTTGTAAGTGGCTACTACATTTCCAGGCTGAGTGAGATAGAGATATATAGTCTAGGAAAAAAAGAAAAAAAAAGAAAGGAATAGATTAACAACAAAATACAAAGACAATTCAAATACATTGTTCCCTCTCACTATTCCTAGATTACTTACAACTTCAAGGAAAAATTCCTCATCATTTTTGATGAACAATACAATTTCAATAATTAACAACTGCAAATCATGTTGTATTAGCATATTAGCAACATTTCAATTCAAAGGAACAATGGCATTTCTTAACATCAGCAAAACTGATGTCCAATGTTAAGCTTCTGAGACCTGACAAGATTAAAAACTACTCTTGAAATTGGCTCAGTTTATTTTTAAATATAATAAATGAAAACAAACTTTTGTGATTCTTGGAGCTTATTAAAAATAACAATAGCATAATAAGTACAAGGCTGCTCCCAAGTCCCAAAGATTCATCTTGTTCTAGTCAAAAGCCACATGAATTTTTTCCTTCTTCCCCACCAAAAACCAAAACCTTAATTTAAAGTATTTCAAAGCTAAAATGGCTTTTTTTTGTTCAGAATGCTCATTGGATTCCTGACATGGGAAATTGGTGAAGAGATTAAAAACATTTCCATGTTTACTACCAAAGAATAAGGGATCATTATCTATTCAACTTCACTGTTCAGTTGTTTCAATTGTGTCTGAGTATTTGTGGTTTTCTTGGCAAAGATACTAATATGGCTTACCATTTCCTTATCTAGTTCATTTTACAGATGAGGAACCTGAGGCAAACAGGATTAAGTGACCTGTCCTGTTTCACACAGCTAGTAAATATCTAAGGTCAAATTTGAACTTAGGAAGATGAGTCTTCCTGACTCTAGGCCTAAGCATGTTGTCACCTAGCTGCCCCAGTCTGTCCCATGTCTCCACATCAGACTCCAATTCTCCTATGTGCTGTTTTTCTGTTTATCTATTTTTCCCAGGAAGAAAATAGACCATGTAAGAGGGTCAGAATTTTAGTGTCTTAATTACTAGTCTTCCTAATAGACTTAATCCATCCCCAGTGGAGAAGAGAAAAACCCAAAAACATGAGTTTCTGCCTTGATTCTATGTAGACAGGAAACAGACACTTCTTGAGTTTAAACCTTATTTTTTTTAAGCCTCCTTTGGGGAGAGAACAGATCCACTACTAATTTTTCTTGTTGTTATTAGTCCTTTGTTCTTTTTTCTTTTTTCTTTTTTTTTCGGGTTTTTTTTTTTTTTGCAAGGCAAACAGGGTTAAGTGGCTTGCCCAAGGCCACACAGCTAGGTAATTATTAAGTGTCTGAGACCAGATTTGAACCCAGGTACTCCTGACTCCAGAGTCCGTGCTTTATCCACTACGCCACCTAGCCGCACCTTAGTCCTTTGTTCTTGAAGAAGATCAATGATATCTTGATGTCTTGATTTGAACAGGAATTGGAGGTGGTGGGGGCAGAGCTGTCAAAAATTATCAGCCTCTCTCTCTCTCTCCCCTCCAGGGTGATGGAATTTCAGTGAAAGGAAAAGGTCAAGGCTATTGGTGATGGTGCAGGAGAGCCATCCTAACTGACATGGGAGCTTCACTAGTCCTTGCACAGTCTAGTAACCTTCCACTCTCAGAGATTTACCACACAGGTGCCAGACTTAGTGAAGACAACTGACTAGTTTAGCCCAGTGAAGTTTAGAATTACATAGATTAAGTACTCCAGCAGTGTTAGCCTCCCTAGTAGGAAGGATTATAATTGTGTTCACCACACCTAGTTTTCTTCCTTCCTTTTATTGTGGTCTTTCCTCATGTCTTGTAATTGATATATTCTTTTGAGAGTTGCTTAAGTCCCTGTCATAATTTATCTTTGAATTTTATAGGTAAAATTTGTAAACAAAAGATAGCAGGCAGAGTCCATGGACATTTCCTGATTTGAAAAGGACTAGCCCTCCTTTTCCAAAAGGTTTTTTTTTTTTTTTAGGTTTTTGCAAGGCAATGGGGTAAGTGGCTTGCCTAAGGCCACATAGGTAATTATTAAGTGTCTGAGGTCAGATTTGAACTCAGGTACTCCTGACTCCAGGGCTGGTACTCTATCCACTATACCACCTAGCTGCCCCTGCCAAGAGGTTTTAAAAGGATAATTTTCCCTAACCTCTTTTGAAAGTGATGAAAGAGAGATAGATAGGAGATAGCACGTGGATGTTGTAGTGAAGATGACATCAGTATAAAAAAACAACTTTCCTAGAATATGATGAACCATAAGTTTATGGCAAAAGACAGTGAGCAGAGAAATCTGAGAGAAAGAAAGACAAAAACTTTTTAAGGGATGCATATTGGTTGCCTCTTCTGAATAATGGTTACTTGAAATTAAGCCAGGAGATATAGAAAGCTATAGATGAGAATAGTGGTAGGAGTCATGGTGAATAGCAGTGAACAAAAGAGCCAGAGGCAAATGGGGAGCAACTGGCTGATGGAGATATAGAACGTATATTAATATATGAATGTTTTGAATGTTTTTTAAGCCTCCTTTGGGGAGATAATAGATCCCACTACTAATTGTTCTTATTGTTATTAGTCCTTTGTTCTTTTTTTTAGGGTTTCTTTTTTGTAAGGCAAATGGGGTTAAGTGGTTTGCCTAAGGTCACACAGCTAGGTAATTATTAAGTGTCTGAGACCAGATTTGAACCCAGTTACTCCTGACTCCAGGGCTGGCTAGCTGCCCCTAATCCTTTGTTCCTAAAAAAGACCAGTGATATCATGAGGGTGATGTTTTGACTTCAGCATGAATTTGAGGTGGTGGGGCAGAGCTATACAAAGTAGTCAGCCTCTCTCTCTCTCTCCTCCTCCAGTCCAGTGGCAAGAAAAAGGTCAAAGCTACTGTTGATGGCCCAGGGGAGCCATCCTATTTGACATGGGAGCTTTGACCTGCTCTGTTTGCAAACTGGACTGATTCACCTTAGTTCTTGGACAGCCTGGTAACCTCCCACTCTCAGAGATATTCAAAATTTTCAGGGACTAGGACTGATCCATTCTGGGGCCAAAAGATCAGAAATATCATTTCTCTGGGGGAATGGGATGATATATACTTATTCCCTAGTCCATTCTCTGCTCATTGCCATCTTGAATAAATATTTAATTTTTTTCTATAAGGAAAATCTCTCTCCGTCCTGGGGTCTTTATGTTACTTGGGTTCAGCACACAGGAAATATATGGCTTGAACCATCATCTAATAGAATTTGTGTTTCATAAACCAGACAAGTCAAGATCTAGCTTTAAAGCATTTAATTAAACATAGTAAAACATAGTTAACAGGAAAATCTATACAACAGAAATCATCCTTAACTCCTCATAAACAAATTGGGAAGTAATCCTCCCCCAAGACTTCCATAGCAGTGAAGAAAAATGACTCTGTGGGAGAGCAGAGAACATTGAGGTTACTGGAGGGAGGATTGCCTTATGTTGGTTGAATAACTCACCTAGTAGCTATTTGCCTTCTCAGCTACCACCTGCTTGAGCTATGCCTCTGAAGCTATCATTTAGCAAAACTCTGCCTCCACATCTGTCACCCTCTAAAGCTTTGCCTCAGCAACTTTCATTCGGCAAAACTGCCTCCTCAGCCTACAATGCTGTCAGTCACAGAAGTTCTGCCTTGGCAGTCATCCTTCACTTCACACACACTGATTCTCTCTCTCTCTCTCTCTCTCTCTCTCTCTCTCTCTCTCTCTCTCTCTCTCTCTCTCTCTCTGTTTATATCACCTGCTCAGCTATCAGGTACAATAGCACCATTTCTCTTCAATTTTTCTATCACTGTTACCACCAGGCTATTTGACTGCCAGTGGATAAAGTTTTCCTCTCTATTGGTTTAGCTTCCTGCTCTATTGGAAGTTTCTTTTGTTTCATTCTCTTTTAGAGTTAAAACTGTCTGGATAGTTTATTTGGGAATGAGGGAGGGTTCCCTTGTTGCATTCAAGTCTTGGGGAAGGAGGTTATTCTGGTCATAGAGACTACAAGGTGGGTGTTCAAACTCTTTTCTTATATGACTTATGTCTTTGGTGATTTGGAAAGGAGCATATCTGGGTTATAGGGATTGTTCTTTTCTATTGTCTTTAGTTGATCATTCACGTCTCTTGGTACAAGCTGGGTTTGAGTGAATGCCTTTTTTCGTCACTTCTTTTCTGTCCCGGAGTATAGACAACACGGTTGCCTAAACCCATTTTTATGAATGAGACTTACTTTCTTAGCTGAGGAACATCATAGAGAAGGAAGAACAGACTAGGTGACTTAGTAGATAGAATGTTGAACTCTCAGGAAAATCCAAGTTTAAATCCTTTTACAGATATTTACGAGTATGAATCTGGACAATCACTTAACCTCTCAGACTCAATTTCCTCATTTGAAAAATGGAGGTAATAATCATATCTACCTCATAGAGTTATTGTGAAGATCAAATTATGTAACATACATAAAATCCTTTATAAAACTAAAAATGATGTATAAATGGTGTTATAATCATTATTAACAATGATGTTAGGGGATTTTAGTGGGATCGGAATGCTCTTCTTTGAGTAGTAATCTATTATCAACAGAGGCCTAGTCTTAAGACTGTGGGATAGGGTCATCAGGTGACATGACTAAAGAGGGTTCACAATGGACAATTATAATTATTTTTGGGGGGGGTCAGGAAAGGACCATTCATCTGTAGCATATTTTAGTGAGATATCAAAACCTTCTTTTCCATATTTGGTGTAAAACTGACAAGGAACTGATGTTGAAAAATGTAGACACCTATTACAAAGCCTTGAATGACTTGCTTCTTCTCATAGTGATGATATGATGTCTTGAGATTTCAACATTTAAATTTTCACAGATTCTGGAGAATCAATCTGGTAGCATTGAGATTAAGTAAGAGAAATATTTGAGGCTTACATCTACCTTCCAACAGGTACTTATGTAAGGGACTTCAGTTTGTTGCTGAGATTTCCAAGATAGACTTTGGTACTCCACAGGAAGAGAAAAGCTCTTGGGAGACAATGAAGGGAGACGTATATTTTAAATGGCAGATTGGAGCCCTTTGAGTCACAAGCATATATAGGAATTAGGTTCAACATGTTCCTTGACCTCCAGGCTTTGTAAGTCTAGAAACTACTGAAAGTGGACCTTGGATGAGATCTGAACTGATGTCTTAATCTCACTCCAAATTGAAGGACTCCTTTATTCTTTTTTTTTTTTTTGCAAGGCAATAGGGGTAAGTGGTTTGCCCAAGGCCATACAGCTAGGTAATTATTAAGTGTATAAGGCTGGATTTGAACTCAGGTCCTTCTGACTCCAGGGTCAGTGCTCTATCTACTGCGCCACCTAGCTGCCCCTCACTCTTTTATTCTTACATATATACTTTGATTCTACATTGTTTGGAGAAATGGATTTACTTGCTATTGTTATTTGTGATGGTGTTTTGTGTAACCATTGTTTTGTGGTGAATGGTTAAACTGGCAAAGGAAAGCTAAGGGTTGTTCTTTCACTTTGACAGTTAAGTGTCACAGTAGATAGAGCTCCAAGTCTGCACTCAGAAAGATCTGAATTAGAATTCAATCTCAGACACTTGCTCTCTATATCCCTGGGCAAGTCACTTGACTCTGTTTACCTCAGTTTCCTCATCTGCAAAATGAATTGGAGAAGGAAATGACAAATAATTCTAATATGTTTGTTGAGAAAAACCCAAATGATGGTTACAGAGAGCTGGACACAACTGAAAGATGACTGAACAACAACAAATTTCTTCCTCCTTTTTTCCAAGTCTTGTACTTGAGATCTTGCTTTTAAGAGTTGCTTAAATAACTTTTCATAGTTTACCTCTGAGGAACCTGCATTTTGTAGATGAAAAAAAAAAACAAAGGCAATGCAGAGAGTTGGTGCAGTGAATAGATTTCCAGACTATAGTTAAGAAGACCTGAGTTCAAATCCTGCTTAGCAAACATAATCCTTGTCAAGTCAATTAAACTCTGCCTCAATTTCTTCATTTGTAAAATAAGTATTATAATAATAGCACCTATATCCAAGGATTGGTGTGAGAATGAATTGAGATAATACATGTAAAGCATTTTATATACTTTAAAGCATTATATAAATATTAGCTATTGTTTTCATTTTTGAAATGAAAGTGGAGCAGAAAGAGCAAATGGTCATTTTGTGAGTTGAGAGGACATGGGACTAGTCCTTCCTTTTCCAAGTGCCTCTGAAAGGAGGATTTTTTTCCTTTTCTTTTGCTCCAACTCTGTTTGCAAGGGATGAGAGACAGGAGAAGGGAGTTGAAGAAAGTATAACATATTTAAGAAAAAAACTCATTTTCCCATAATGCTATGGATAAGGATTGAGTAAGGATTCCAGGAGAACAATGAGGATTCTTAAGGGAAAGAGACAAAAGACTCAACCAACATTTCTGGTTATGCAGAATTTGATGGACCAATTCCTATTTTCCTCAAAGGTGGGTTGGGCAGCAGTATCATGTCCATCCTCATGCAACTCATGAGCTGTATCTATATATTTACTATACCAAATACATTAGTTACATAATTGTTTCTTGTAGCCACAAGTAACAATGTACATACTTTGTACAACGTATGTACATACTTTACTTCCTACAAAATGGTATTTGGGAAATAACCAAGGCTTCATCAGAATCTCCAAAGATAGGGAAGATTTAATAACTCAAAACCAATGTGTAACTTAATTGAAAGATCACTTAAAGAGGGAAACCCACTGCTTAGCTTTGGTCTTATCTCAAAAAAGCACAGTATGACATTACTTTGCCACCAGGGACCCTAGCCTGTGACAACATCCTGCTAAAATACCTTGGTGTTTCTGAGAAAATAACCTATGGTTAGTCATCTCACATCAAGTGGTTGAAAGATTAGGTTAATATTCCAGTCTACAAATAGCTCCAAGAGAATGACTAGAACCTTTTAAAGACAATTTATCATAATTGCCTGTTGCCCTAGGGGTAACAGACTCATCAGTAATTGGGAAGATAGAAAAGAAAGGATGGTTGAAGAGTTAGGCTACAAGAAGGGTCTATCTAAGAGTTAGCTAAATCAATGATTTCCTTCCTTCCCCAACTGGCCCATGTGAGAAAGATCTGGTTCAAGATCCAAGTGAAGTCATGAGATAGTACTCTTGAGTCTTAGTAAAGTCTGCTAAAATTGATGTGTTCTGAAGGGAAATTCTACTTGGGAGAGTGGGAAGGCTGTATCCAAAGATTGTTCCTTTCCTACCCATTACTCAATTTAGGGAAAGATTATCTAAGACAGGATAAAAGTAAATGTTTCCCACCTAGGCCCTAGGCAAGAAGAACAATGAGGTGGGTTCTCTCTCTCTCTCTCTCTCTCTCTCTCTCTCTCTCTCTCTCTCTCTCTCTCTGTCTCTGTGTGTGTGTGTGTGTGTGTGTGTGTAGGCAAAAAGAGTTAAGTGGCTTGCCCATGGTTATATAGATAATACTTGTCTGAGGTCATATTTGAACCCAAGTCCTCCTGACTCCAGGGCTAATGCTCTATTGACTCCAAAATCTAGCTGCTCTAAGGCTTTTCAGAATATTGCAATTGAATGTTCTGCTGTCTCCACAAACATAGCATGTCTAAAATTAAACTTGTCATCTTTTCCTCAAATGAAATCACTCTGTTAACTTGCCAATTTTTTTTACTCTCTTCACATCGTTAGTCACCAAATGCTATCAATCCTTATTTCATAAGTTTTCCATATTCTTGATTTTTTATTTCTCACTTCATTGCCATAATTATAAATCCAACCCATATCTCATGCTTGAACTATTGCAGTAGCCTCCTGACTTTTTATTTTTTTTTGCACTGTTTGTATCATACTGCACTTGTCATGTCTCTCCCTGTTCAGAAACTTTCAGTGAACCCACAGCCTATGAACTAATCCAAGCTCTTTAGCTTAGCATCCAAAGTTCAACAATCTGATTTTTTTCCAAACTCATTTTTGCTTCCTTTCTTATAGAAATCTACCTGCTCCAGTCAAACTGATATATTTGATGAGCCCTAAACTCTCATTCTACTTGGTCTTCTTAAAGCTTGGACCTTTTGGAATCATTAATTTCTCATATAGAAGGTAATAGGATACTCATTTAAGAATGTGTTGATATTGGTTTTACTTGTTTATCATTTATTTCTGTACTGATAAGATTCTTTACTTCTTTAATGCTATTCTTTACCTATGTGTCAATTAATAGGATGAGCAATTGAATATCTAAGTTTGAATTAGTTTCACAAGTTTCTAGTTTTTAAACAGAGTGGGGAAATCAATCCAAGAGAAGTAAATTACCATTCAAATCCCATGATTTGAATCCAAATCTGTGAGACTCTTGAGATGAAAGGACTCATGCATTACATATGTTTTATTTCCTCCAACAGATAATAGGTTCTTTCAGGTTGGGGATCATGTGTTTAAATTCTTTCAATATTTAACTTCTGTACTTTGCATAAATCAGGAACATAGGATTTAAATTGGGGAGGGGTAATGAAAATCCATGTAGTTTTGAGTTCCTTTATTTTATAGAAGAGGAACTTGTGTAGATTTCCAATAAGTATTTGTTGATATGATTGTTTATAATAATGATGATAAAACAAATTTGTTTGCCATTATATAGTTAGAAAGTACTTTAGAAGCATGATCTTATTTGATTTCACCCTATAGGATAGGGAAGGCTGATATTACCTCCATTGTACATATAAGAAGGTTAGATTTGACAAGGGAAGATTCAAATATAGGTCTGTGATCAGTTTCAGCGCTTTTTTGACTTTACCCTACATTTTCTAGCAAGTGTTCTCTGAGAGGATCCTTTGACTTTGGATTAGAAATCGTTATTGCTGTGCAAGAGCTGACCTCACTCTCTCATACCCTGACCCTGGTCATTTCCACTGTGAGTTTGGCCAGTGCTGTTAGAGACTGCTGTCTGTCTTGCCTAAGCTTATTTAAGGGTGGGAATGGGGAAGAAATGGGCTTGAAGTGTGCTAGAATAATAATATTTTTCAGACAGCAAACTGTGATTTAATAAAAGAAAGGTGGAGACTTATTCAAATAATTTAATTATGGATGAACTGGGAAATATTTTAGTATCTGTTCATGTTATTAGGACCTGTCAGCTTACTGACCTCAAATATATTCTTGCCCATTCTGAGTGCTCTAGGAGAGAGAAAACATTTGACCATCTGTTTTTAACTAAAGAGTTTCTCATATATTTGTATGAGATGTATTACTTGGAGCAGTTAAGAAGGACACAGTTGGAAGAACCCATGATACTTACTACTTTATGCAGACTAGCCATCCATCCTCACTGGTGAAAAACTTGACCTCCATGAAAAAATTATAAGCATTTCTGCTGGGAACACTTTTGATTCTTTCTTGCTGAGTTCTAACCATCTGTGCATAGTATATATTATACACACATATTTATTTAATTGGGGATGGTTCATTCTCAGTTATAGAAAAAATAGTCCTCATTTATTCGATCAACTACAGGGCAGAAAACTCTTTGTAAAGCAGATTTGTTTACTGGGAAAAAAAATGCTTGACTTTGAGACTCAGTTCTTCCATGTAGTAGTGTGACATTAGGAACCTCTGAGCCTCAGTTTGTTAATTTATAAAGTGAATATACTAATATTTTGAAACTATTACCAAGGGTTAAAACATCTTGTGAATATATATAAAGCACTATATGTTTCTATTAAATTTCTATTAAATTAAATTTCTGTTCATATAATCTTTTCTTCCATAATCAATTCAGAAAGAAAATTTGCCTAGATATAATTTCAGTTTTTGGATATAATGATCATACTTAATGAGGAATAGATTTGTTAATATCTTATATTTTAAATAGATAATGAAAATTTTCTGATTAAAAATAATACTAAAGATAATAATACACAAATATAAGAAGAATCTTTTATTTCCATAGCTTGGGGATATAATTGCATTCATATACAGCAAATATGGAACAGGTATAATTTTTGTAAATGGACTTAATAAATAGGACTTGTAATCCTAGTATCTGCCTACTTCCAGTGATCACACTGGATCTAGGAATGCTCATTGATGCTCCATGAGATGGCCACTATTATATTTACATGGAAGAATGAGGGAAGGACTCACCCAAGTACTTAAAGAATTTATATCCTTATTCTATCCTTCCTCCTCCATATGGAGATAGACCTGATTGATTCTAGTGATACAAAATATTACTTTCAGTGGGGCTTCAGCAAACCCAAAGATCAAGGTTTACTCCTCCTGGTTTCTTACCTATTCAGTGACTTTGATTCCTGGCTAGTAACCATTGTGGCTTCATCTCAGGCACTTGCCAACTGTTTGCCATGTCCAGTAGGTGGTTCCTGAACAACAGAGGTTTGCATTAGAGCAATATATAATAGAGATTCAATGGACAATATAACAGGACTTCAAGGAGTCCTATAAATTTTTTTTAACAATAGGTCCTATAGTTTCACCATAGAAAACCAATGACTTCTTCCTTTGCAATGGGACACATCTTAGTTAAAAATGAAAGTAATACACTTTACAAAGGAAATGACCTCTTATAAACTATAATTACCGAACAGAAATCATTGACTTCATGTGATAGCAATAAATATTTAAAAAAATAAAAAAACTGAAGAAATCGAATAAAATATATCTGATATTTTTAAAAAAGACACTTGAAAACCATGTCAATGATCTTTCCTGGATCTGTTTTTCAGAGCATTTTATAAAGTATCAGAGATCTTATATTCTAACAACAAAGATGAAACAAAAAGAAAAACAAAAAATAACAACCCTGGTCACAATATTTCAGGAAAACGTAAATGAAAACTCCCAAGATACTATTAGAATCAGAGGATAAACTAAAACTAAAATGAATTCAACAATCACCTACTGAAAGGAATCCCAAAAGGAAAAGTCTCAGGAATATTATAACTTAAATCCAGAGATCTCACATTAGGGGAAGACATACTAAAATTATCTGGAAAGAAGCATGTCAAATACCAGGGATTTTTATTCAGGTTTGCACAAGACCTGGTAGCTTCTACTAAAAATGAGAGGAGATCTTGAAATATGATATTCCAAGAGGCAAAAGGCATAGGTATCTAATTGTAATTGCATGGGGGAAATGGATCTTTAATGGAATAAAGAAGCTACAAACATTTCTAATGAAAAGATTAGATTTGAATAGATATTTTGAAATAGAAAACAAGTCTAGGGAAGTTTAAAAATAAATTTTATTTCAGCATTTGCGAGGAGCGGTATGATGCTTTGGTTCTGTCACTCTAATCAGAGCAGGATGGAAGAAACAAGTATTTTTTTTTTAGGTTTTTGCAAGGCAAATGGGGTTAAGTGGCTTGCCCAAGACCACACAGCTAGGTAATTATTAAATGTCTGAGACCGGATTTGAACCCAGGTACTCCTGACTCCAGGGCCGGCGCTTTATCTAATATGCCACCTAGCCTCCCAAAACAAGTATTTCTAGAGAAAATTAATGTCTTCAAAAGATACTTAGACAGTTTATTGAAATTAAAAATAAAGGCTCTTGGTTCTGAAGGTTTAAAAGGGGAAAGAAAAGTGAGAATAAAAATAATATAGTAGTGTACAAAGGAGGAGGAGGAGGAGGAGGAAGAAGAAGAAGAAGAAGAAGAAGAAGAAGAAGAAGAAGAAGAAGAAGAAGAAGAAGAAGAAGAAAACAAGTATGTATGTGACAACTATGTGCTAGGGACTATACTAAGTACTTTCAAATTGGAGTGAAACTTCCTTTTTCTCATCATTGGGGTATATGAGAAGAATATACAAACACAGATGAAGTTACAGAAGGAGTATGTATCAAATTAAATATTATTTGAAGCAGACAATGGAGGCTCAAAATAACATGCAAACAGACACAAAAGTTTGGTCTAGAAATAAAAAAGCTCAATAGGAAAACAATTGAGGATGGCTGAGATTTGAGTTTAATAGGGAGGACAGAAGTAGTCAAAATCAAAATGAACTTTTTGATCTTGAAAAGGGCTTAAAAGTAGAAATAATAGGGGGAGAAAAGAATTAGAATCTACGGGTGACTGTCTCTTGATAATTGAGAATTACATGAACAAATTATTTTAACATATAAATATTAGACTGTAAGAAGTAGAAAAAGAAAATCCTGGATAGTGTGAATTGATATAAAGGGAGGAAAACCAGAAGAACAATTACAGAAAACCTCTGATGAAGCATTTTATCCATTGCCTGATATAGAGGTGAGGGACAGGGAGATATATATATATATATATATGTATATATATATATATATATATATATATACATATATATATATATATATATACCTTTTTCTTTTTTCTTTTTTTTTTTTTTTTTTTAGTTTTTGCAAGGCAATGGAGTTAAGTGACTTGCTCAAGGTCACATAGCTAGGTAATTATTAATTGTCTGAGTTACATTTGAATTTAGGTCCTCCTGACTCAAGGCCCTGTGCCCTATTTATAGTGCCACCTAGCTGCTCCTGGGATATAACTTTTTAGACATGATTTCTGTGTGAATTCATTTTTATTGATTATGCTTATTTGTTATAGGGGTTTTTTCTTCTTTCTCTAAATTTTTAATTTGGATAGAGAGAATTTGGATGGAGGTTTTTGGAGAGGAGAAGCCAAAAAATAAGAAGACCATTGTAATATTTAAAAAATGCACAGAATAAGACAAAAGCAAGTGTAGAAGAAAACACTGAAAGACAGGAACTCCACAGAAATTGTGGAATTTATTAGATACTTTTAAAAAACCACATAGAATAAACTGGAAATTTATGGTTTCATATATAGAATCCTTTCTGTTTTGCTATGTGAATAGAAAATTTCTTTTGAGCTGAGAGAGTAAAAAAAAATTATTTTTATTTTTATTTTGCAAGACATTGGGGTTAAGTGACTTGCCCAAGGTCACACAACTAGGTAATTATTAAGTGTCTGAGGTCACATTTGAATTCAGGTCCGCCTGACTCTAGGATTTGTTCTCTATTCACAGCACCACCTAGCTACCCATAAAAATTAAGAAAGTCAGGAATAATTGGAGAAGAGGAGAAAATTGGCAGAGTTGGCAATATTTACAGTTTGGTGAAAGCAATCCCTGATCTACATATAAATAATTTACACCCAATATCTCAACCTTCCTATTCCTTTGCCCAGCTCTCCA
Source organism: Macrotis lagotis (assembly GCF_037893015.1). Classification (NCBI taxonomy): domain Eukaryota; kingdom Metazoa; phylum Chordata; class Mammalia; order Peramelemorphia; family Peramelidae; genus Macrotis; species Macrotis lagotis. Next base: position 128,090,489 of record NC_133662.1, on the reverse strand, counting down.
AAAACCAAGGAGATAGTCTGGGACTATATTTTTCCTTTTCATATACATCATGCTAGCCTTTTTCTCTTTGTTTGATATTGATATCAGTATATCTTTGACAGCTTCAAAAATTAGAAAGGGGAATAGCTTTGAGCCCCACATCCAGGGGTTTGTTGAAATCAGCCTTAATCACTGTGATAGAATTTTCTTTTTTTCTTTTAGGTTTTTTCTTTGTCAAGGCAATGGGGTTAAGTGACTTGTCCAGGGTCACACAGCTAGAAAATTATTTAGTTTCTGGAGTCAGCTTTGAACTCAGGTACTCCTGCCTCCGAGGTTCCTGCTCTATCCACTGTGCCACCTAGCTGCCTTAGATTAAATTTTCAGTGTGAACATTTATAAATAAGAAATTTGCAATCATTACAAAGCAGGAGAGTTGCTGAGTTGTTGTTCTGTTGATTTTCTATAATTTAGTAAATTTTAATGCATACTTTTTCTGTTCCTGTTTGTTAAACATTTTCTAGAATACCGTCTTATTGCTGTGAAAACATTATTTGAACTTGCCAAGAGAAAGTAGAAGGCTTAGAATAAAGTCATTGCTACAATGGAGATGTGGTAGCTGTATAATAATAACCATGATAACTAGAACTTACATATCTCTTTAAGGTTTGTAAAGTTCTTTAATCTTATTTAAGTTTCATTATATCCTGTCCATAACTCACAAAGAATTAGTCCTGAATACACTTAGGTATTCTCTTGTCTTCATTCCTGACTTGGAGTGATTATCTTTACTTAGTGTCTATAGTTATACTTGTCTAGAGGAAGGTCATTTGGTACATTTATTTTTTGTGTGTGTTCCCTGGTAATTTGATTAATGGATTTGCATGTGAATAACATACATTCTATTCCCAGCTATTTCTTTTATGTTTTCATAATACTATAATTTTAGTAGATTATTTGAAATTACAAGAATATTTTATATTTATTCATTTCCCATTTTTCTTATTAAACTTCTGGAAGAGTCAAATAATTTTTTTGTATTTTTATTATCTTTTAATGACTATGGTTCTCATTTAAGAAGTCCTATAGTGTTCTAGACTTTTATGTATCCAAAATGTCTTTTACAAACAGAAGTAAATAAGACTAGAATACTAGTCATAATTGCACGTGGGGTTAAAGGGAGATATGAGAATGAGAGCAGCCTTTGTGCAAAGTACAGTATAGCATAAAGTAACCCTTTTAAGGTTAGGGGTAAAGCAGCACCTGGATGATAGAAACATAACCTTGGGGTCTGTGACTGTAGACATTTGCATCATATTTCCCTGAAGTGCCCAAGAAACACAGGAATAGGACAGTATAACCTGCACTGAAACAGTCTTGACTGGCTAGAATGCTGATTCAGACAATTTCATGGGGATAAACTTAAGGTTCTGCATATAAATTCAAATGATCAGTTTCAAAGATCCATCAAGTGCCAGTATGAATTGTTTTTAGAATGTATGAAAAATATCTAAGATTTTAGTGGATCACAAGCTCAATATAGGATTTGTGACTTTTAAAAAAGTCAACAGTCATAAGCTGTATTAACAGAAGGATATGTGTTAAGATAAGTCATTGCCTATTGGAATCAAAGAGGGTCATGCCAACCAACCAAGTAATTGGTGGCATGATTTTCATAATTATGTTTATTATAGTGAGGAATATGCTGTGCAAAGCATCCTTCTCACTTGCCTTTACCAGACCTATTCCACTCCAAGATCTGATTGATAGGAAACAGGATTATTGGTGATGATCTGGCTGCTGTGGGAGTCTCTTGGTCTTGAATTGATTTCTCGTCTTCTCATATCAGGAAGTCACTACCATTAGCACTAGGTAAGCACTAGGCAACACTATGGGGCTTCTTTAATGAGATAGTAATTTAAAAAAATAATAAACTATAATCTATACAGGAAAAACAAAATGAAGATTATCCATTACATAGATTAGTTGGGTGGGAAATCCATTAAATCAATTTATTAATATCTATGTCTTGGGCAGGTATTGCAGATGATGATTGATCTGGGTCCAGGTAGAGGGCTAAATTGTATTTAGGAAATTTTTCAATATTGTCAAATATCTCAAATTGTTCCTTGTCTAATCATCTATTTTAAAAGTATTTTCTTCTGGTGATGTTACCTGATTGAATCATGAAACATGAGTCACTAAAGAATTTAATATTTTAAGACATTGGAATTATAATAATAATAATAATAATAATAATAACAATAATAATAATAATAATTTAACAAAATACTCCTGATGATAAAATGCTGAAGAAGTAGCATAAATTTTATCATTTAAGAAATGAACTATTGGAAATTGAGGCAGATGCATTGTTTATGTGACATAAATAAGAGTAAACAGGTAGTTGCTTTGATTCATATAATTGTACACCTGAAATAATTTTTATATTTTTAAAATTTTGTTTTTATGTCATTTATTTTTCAATATTATCTTCTCTTTTTTACTGTTTTTTAATTACAAATATTAAAAAAGCAAATTCGGGCAAAACCAACTACACATCATTTATCTCTATGAGCAATATTCCATACCCAGATTTTCCACTTTTGGAATGAAGTAAATGAAGTGCATTTTCCTCAGCTGGCCTCTCAGGTCAAGTTGGTCATTATGACTATACCCTCTTTAATGTCATTTTATCCTTATTTCTATGACTGGAACATAATAGACAATTAATAGACTTGTTGAGGGAATGAATCATTTGATGACAGAATCATCGTGGATAAAATGAACTTAATGTATCTAATTTTTTCCTTCATAGGTACTATTTAAAAAACAAAAACAAGACTTTTATCATGATTTAGTTCCTCCACGGAAATTCCCTGTTTGTTTTACCATGCTTTGTTGCTTTAATCTGAATAGAATTTAAAATTTTTCTCAATAATTATATGACGCTAGGCAAATAACTTCTCTGTGCTTGACTTCAGTTTCCTCTTCAGTAATATGAGGTGTATGAACTGGGTAAATCTTTAAGATTTCTTCCTTAGTTTTTATATCTCTGCTAGTAAATTAGAACCTTATTAAATCCCGAAAATGGTGATAGAATGATCAACTTTCTGTTCCCTCTGCTATACTTCAGCATGTTAAGAATTTCAAGAGTATGGATTGCTTTCAGAGTGTAGAGCACTATATTATCCAATCAACTTGTGGAAAATATGGTTTATCTGACAGGAAAAAACCCTTGACACCTTTTAGCAAGGAGGTTGCATGTTTGTTTCAAACAAATTGTTTTTATTTTACTGGACATTGTCCACTCTTATCAGGTAGTGCTGTAGAATGGAATATTTATAGGTTATCTACATAAAGCTAGTAGTGAATTGTATGGAAATTTGATTGTTTTCAGTTTATGGTGGGGTCCTACCTGAGGACTATCTGATCCTCCACATTCCTCCTTATGTTCTGATCCCTTAGTCTTCCTTGCTTCTTACATTGTATCAACATACACTCTCAAACACTTCCATGGGATTTTGCATTTTCTTTGCAAATCTGATCATCTCTTCTCCATCCAGTTTCCCCACATCTACAGATTGTCTCTCTGGCCTTATCTCCTAACTCATTCTAGCTCACAGGAAGGCACTTAATAAGAACTGTATCAGATGTAAGGTATTTGACCTATAATACAAAGTCAGGAATTTGCCCTCTGTGACCTGACAGTGCAAGCAAAATAATCATGTGAGGTGTATAACGGCCCCTGAGAAGGAGTAGCCTGGGTTTAGAACTGAAAAGAATTTTGGGCATTATATAGTCTAAACTCCTTATTTGACAGAATAGGAAATTGAGTCTCAGAGAGGCTAAATGAGCTGTCCAAGGTCAAACAGGTAGTAAGTAGAAAAAATCAGAATTCAAGCCCAGATCATACTGGTCAAAATCCAGTACTTTTTCCATTTTTTTCTTTTAAATGTTTTGGTGGTGTTTTAGTATTTCTTTTTTTTCCACAATTTCACTTCCCAACAACTCTCCTCTTTTACACCCATAGAACTTTAGCTTGTAACAGACTGGTACAGTCAAGCAAAAGAAAGCTATCCATACATAGGTCATATCTGAATACGTATGCCTAATTCCATACACATTTTCCACTACTTCTCTTCCAAAGTTCAACATTTTCAACATCTGTCATTTGAATTCTCCACGGGATGCTGCATTGACCAGAATTCTGAAGGCTTCCTCCAATGCCCTTTTCATGATACCACTTGGGTTATCCTTGCTATTTCTTATTGGCAAATAGCAGTTGTAGAGTGGGATTAGATTCTAGGAGCTCAAGATTATCTAGGCATAGCCCTAAACCTTGGAATGTGATATTTCTAATTTTCTTCACAATACCAAACAACAGATTTTTGTGCACTCTCTAATGTAGCATTAATCTAATTATAGTTCAGGGTAGAGTGGGAGTAGAAGAGTTCTTTGTGATGCAATTACTGTAGGAATACATAGAAAAAGCTAAACAAAAATATTTTACTAAACATCATTTTGTGATCTAACATTTTTTGATGTCATTGGTGAACTTGTAGACAAAGACAGCTTTCTGGTTAACGAAGTGATTATTCTGGGCACAATAATGGGAAATAAAAGTTCTGCTATCTAATTCTTCCCATATGTTGGCCAAAGTAAGTTTATTGCTCACAGTTCTTTGATGGGGCAAAAATGTTAATGAAATAAAAGCAAATAATGAACCCAGCAAGTTTCTACAATCCCAAATCTCCCACTGCCATATGTTGTTATTATTTAAAATTTATTAAGCAGACACATAGCACTCTAGGGTAGAACATATACATAATGTTCTTTGCTCATGTATGTTCAATATTTTTTCTCAAAATAAAATAGCTCAAAAAAGTTCATGTTTTCTTAAATTGTTCTATTATAGACACATAATCCAACTACTTTTGCAATCTTTTAAACAATTAAAAAAATTGAAAACTCAAAGCCTTTCAAAAGTTACCAAATACCTACCATTTGTCAAAATTTATAGGAAAATCTATATGTGTTAAGCACTATATATATATATATATATATATATATATATATATATATATATATATGAAATATTTAAATAACAGTACAGTGTAGTATATGATTGGTAATAGTTTTAATTTCATTTGTTGAGCTTTTAATCAGTTGCTAAATATGTTGGAAATTTCTGGTAAAATATCTTATTATGTTCTCTTCTTCCTGTCTATTTTGAATGACAAGAGTTTCACTTCAGCCTCTTTGTGGACAAAACAAACCTAATTTCTTTAATTTTGTTCCATAAGCACTATTTCTTAAAGGGCTTATCTCAATTTTAGGTCCTTATTATATTACACTTACAGGAATGGAACAATTTCCTATTAAAATGAGAAAGAGTTGAATGAAAGGAGGACAATTCATTTATGTCTCCCAATAGGACATAGTAGTTGATGAAAATAGTAGGAACAGAGGGAAGACTTCTTGTTGGAGCAGTTCTGAGAGGTAAATTTGGAAGACTGGGATATGTTGTCCAGGATCTTGTACAAGAAGTTGAAGAATCTGGATTTTATCCAGTAGGCTAATGGGGATTAAAGCAGGTTTTTAAGGAAATATTTTTAATAAGATTGAGTTATTTTATCTCTTTGTATTAATCTCAAAAGTACTAAAGAGGATATGTATTTAAAATCAGAGGGAAAATAGGGAAAAAACATAGAAAAAAGAACAATGAAGTATGAGCTATCAAAATTTGGTCATAATACTCTATTTAAACCATTTTTTTTTGGAAAAATACTCTAGTCAAAATCAGTGAAATCAGCATTCTTTTTGGTTGAGCCTAAATTATTCTGGATAAGTAGGTGAGAGTCTATCTCATAGATTGACTTAAACTTGAAAATACCCTGTTTCCAAGAAGCTTCTTGCTTCTATTTTTAAAGTTGCCTTGTTTTGCTTTGTCTTAATGTCAAACAAGAAATCCTTCTCACTCCACTTTGGCTAATTTTCTGATTTTGTGCAGAATAGGAATACCTAACAGTCTCTGACAACTTAAGCTGTGCTCCTTTTGACTTTCAGTTTACAGAGTCAACTATGTGATTTTAACAGCCTGAATACATGCTCTGAGAGCTTAAGAGAAATGTGCCTCTAATGAGACTTGAGCAGAAGAATGAATAAGATATTGAATATATTTGGCTATTTTTTTGGTCTACTTTAACATTTTTTTTAAAATGAGAATCTTTTGGTGGATGTGACAACTTGGCCATTGGTAAAGACAAAAAAGATGAATGTTCAGGCAATCCAATATAACATTTTTGTATCTGATACATTTTGAAATCTATCCTGTGTCTGCTTTATTGTTCTTACATTCTTGTTATTATCAAGTATGTAACTAGAAATATAGATTTTCCCCCAAGTTAAAATTTCAGAAAGGACTTTTTGTTTTATTCTCCTGTTACATAAGGGCTACCTGAGTGGTTCTTACAGAGAGGAAAAAAGGAAACAAATGGACAGATTTTTTTTTTGATGCTTGTGTATTGTGTGTTTTGCCCACGTAGGCTATATCTTTATCCACTTTGACTTGTCTAAATGTGACTCAAGAGGTGGCATGAATAGGATATGTCTGGAAATTTGCCCTCACCTCTCCAAAGGAGACTAATTCCTTCTTGGAAGAGAGCAGAATAGAAAGGCTATAACTGCTCTCTTTTCCTTTGATTGAGCTAGGAGTGCTATGAAAGAATTTTATTTACTCTCTGAAATATATCTAGTTTAAGGGAAATTATTATTTTTTCTTATGTCCAGACTACATTTCTGGTCACTAAGCCTTAAAGGGGAAGAGATATAGTGAGCTTATGTCCAAAGATGACCTTTTCCCACCATATGCTAATCAGACAAAAACCCCATCACAAATAGTGAATACCAAGTAAACTCCTTTATCTAAAAAGTTAGCAAACAGAAATCAGAACAGATAATATCAAGAGATAATAAATTCTTCAATTGGGAGTGAGACATCCTGGCTCAATCAAGAGTTCTCAATTCACTGAAATATCTAGAAAGGCAAGCAGGATATCCAGCATATGTCCGGTAGCTGATCCCTCCCCATTCCCCACCCCCAAGGTCTTACTTCCAACAGCTGTTCTGTTTCTCTACAAAGAACAGAACCATATGTGTCCTCTCCAGGTGTAGGTAGGAGGAAGGACTTCTAATTCCTCTCCATTGTATAAGCATGCAGGCATTGATGATATTGAGCAATACCAATGAAGATAGTCTTATAAAAATGTTTCAGGCTTCAATCCAGTACTTTTTTGAGTTTTCTATTTTCCTTATGCAGAACAAAGCTATATTTCTAATTACCTCTCAAAAAACTGAACTAATCTTCTTTAAATTGGAGCTAAAGGGGGCAGCTAGGTGGCACAGTGGAGAGAGCACCAGCCCTGGAGTCAGGAGTACCTGAGTTCAAATCCGACCTCAGACATTTAATAATTACCTAGCTGTGTGGCCTTGGGCAAGCCATTTAACTGCATTTACCTTGCAAAAAAACTAAAAAAACAAAAATTGGAGCTAAAAATTTAGTTCAAGTTGTTATTTTATCTAAATCAGTGAATTATATAAATGATGAAGATTTATTAACCTTTATGGACTTTTCAATATCCTTTGTCAATAGATTTTTGAAGTGTCCAGTTCCTGGACTTACAAGTTTTTTAGGATCACTTGAGGTATAGCTATATCTATGTGATCCTTCTATGATTTATTATAACTCAAGATTAGAGCCTGAAGGCATAGAGGGAGACAGGAAAAGATGTTTGCAAAAATATTACCAAAGCAACTCTCTTCATTCTAGTGCTTATTTTGATTATCCATGCTCAAAAAAAATGTTTAAAAAACTTTCTCAAAAACAAAACTGCAATTTATATATGTTGTCACCAGGTGACAGTAACCTAATTTATAGGGTCATAAAAACAATGTCTTTGAGAGACATCTTCTCATAAACAAAACCTTTTTCATAAATATTAGAAGTAAGCTTTATTGAAAGAGTCAAATGACATTAACCAACAAGTAGATAATTTTAGGATGTTTTTAAAAGTAAAAAAATAATTTAGTATCTTCCTCCCATTCATAAATTTTTCTTTAACAGCTAACTCTGAATCAATAGCTTGGAGTCAAAAGTTCTTTTCAAGAAATTTGTTCTTATATGTTGGCTTTGGTTTATGGAAAACCATCTTTAAATTTCTTTTATCTCTGACTAGCTAAAACTTTTCTCAATATAAACTGCAGACATTCTATTTATTGCCTACAGTGTTATACTGTAAGAGAAAGGCTTTAAATTTAGTTTGTCTCTTAAGCACTTCCAGTTAGACATTTCTTTTTGTAAATGTCCAATGAAATTTCTGCTTCTTGTTTTTGATTGTAAGTCAATTAGGAAATTAGCTGCCTATGCCACAGTAACAGCACTAGTCACTCTCAGTCACTCAAACTGGGAATATCATTCTAATAATTTAACAATAAAAAATTATGTAGATGTTATTATATAATCTACTACTTGGTATTGGGATGCATAGTTGAAAAGTCAGTGCCTATTATAGATAAATTTATAATTAAAATGGAAACTCTCCCATCACCACTTTAGCAAATTGTGAGCCGCAGATTACTTTATTTCTGACTATGAAACGGGTCACCCAGGTTACTTTATAACAGCTTCCTTCCAATGACATGCTATTAACTTCTGACAGTAGCTATAGAGTATGTTTCTAAAATATGATTCCCCTCTTATATAATCTCTGTGTCATCTACAGTAAGAGGCTTAAGCCAGTAGCCCAAGACAGTGTGATCTTATATACATTGCCTCCAACATGCTCTTTGTAGGGCAAGTAAGTCAATCTTAGAGTCGAATTTTACAATGGAATCATCCAGAATAAGTGGTTCATGTTAGGCAGATATTATAGGTTAATGTCTTAAATGAATAGACTTGACTGGTTTCCTAATAGGAAAGAGGATTTTTTTCAGCAGCTTCATGGTTGACCATTATACCATTATACTAGTAGTGAACTTTTTTCTTTCCCAAGATGTTCTTTGGTGATTACATTCACTCTTCTTTACTTCAAGTAACATCTCTGTGAAGCTGACTTCCAAATTTGCATTTCCAGCTCTGACCTTGCTCCTCAGCACTAGATTCACATTTCTAAGTACTTACTAGGTCCAAGTCATTTGCTTTCTCTTTCTCTTGTCTCCTCCCTTCTATCTCCTGCTTTCTCATTTTTCTCTTTGCTTGGTTTGGCACTGGTAGATTGAGTTACCTCATAAGTAAACCCAATAGGTAGAGGAGAGGCCATCTAATTCCTCTCTTTCTTTTTCTTTAAGTTATGTCTGTTTTAGTAAGTGAGGTTCTGGCTGAATCTGGCAGACCTGGCTGCTCAAAGACTTCAAGAATCATTGAAAAAATGGAGGCAATTGATTTTTCAAATCCTTTTCAGAGACAGCAACTTTAGGGTGGAGTAAGAGGAAGGAAAAAAACCTTCCTTAAAAGTCTTGTGAGTACTTATATGAATGAACAATGAGTGAAGCAAACAGATCCAGGGAAATAGTATGGAAAGACTAAATGGAGAGACTAAAAAGGAAGCTGAACCCTATGTAATTATCATGATCATACTTAACCTCAGAGAAGAGTTGAGAAAATGTAGTTCCTTTTACTTCAGAGTCAGATGCCCATGGATATAAAATATTGCATATATACCATGAGACATAGTTGACTTACTGATTTTATTGAAGTGATCTTTTTATTTTTCTTTTTTAGAAAATTTTGGATATAATGATCAACTGAATAGAGGAAGGGGAGAGGAATATATTCAGAAATTAATGGGATGCAAAACCAGAATAAATCTTTAAAAAAATATACATTTAAGGTTTTTTTTTGTAAAAGCCATTATTAGGCTATAGAAATAGAACAGGAGGGACCAATATAATGTTTAGAATAAAATATTGGATGTCACCTCTATTCAGCAGGAGCAGATAGGACAGGTTTGATGCCTATTCATCTAACAATCTATTGGGAAGGAAAGGGAATAGGCATTTATATAGTGTCTCCTATGTGCTGGGCACTATGCTAAGCACTTTAAAGAGATATTATTTCATGTGATATTGAGTATGTTACTTCCCTGCCCGATTTTTGATGTAAAATATTTATATAGAGGATAAATACTCAGAGGAATAGGGCATTGATAGGGGAAAGACCTGGCATACAATGAGGATTAGCAAATGGAATCTGGAAGCTGGGGGCCGTATAATTCTGTTTTAAAATTGCTAAAAGTGCCAAGACTCTAATTAAAAAAAAAAAGATCAGGTGCCAAGACTCTTGACTAGAAAATATTAATCTGTATTTATTTATGAAAAATCAGCAGGAAATAATTTAATCATTTATTGGGGGGAATTATTGAAAGGTCAAGAATTAGGTTTGACAAATTTTTGAATAGTATTAAAATACTAATGCAGATGGTAGAATTTAGATACATACAGAGTTTAAAGTGAAACAATGAGGGGAAAGATTCAAAGTGTTGTAGATAGTTTTAATCCTATATTTTATCCATTGAAAAATTTTTGTAGGATGTACAACTTTAGGAGCATCAATTGTCAAAGAATAATTCAATAGCACTGCAACTCAGTTTAAAGAAAACAAATATAGTCAATTTTCTTATGGAATTATTTATATTTTAGAATTGGAGTAGTGTCATTATTTAAGACATTGAATATTATTTCTGATTTTTCAGACTCCTTGAAAATAGTTGATTTTTGTTTTTCTTGAAGCCTAGTATAGTTGACAAAAGCACTGGACCTCAGTCTCAGTCCTTAAGTGCTTTAAGAAAAAGTCTGAATTTTGTCTCATGGCAAAACATTTGGGTAAGGACCTATCAAAGGAGAAACAGAAACAATATTATTTCGGTTATATGCTACAAACTAACTAGGCAGATATAGGAATGAGACAAATACTTTAGAAAACACATCACAAAGCTGTCATGGAAAGATGGTATTGTAGTGATGGACTTGACTATCCAGATATGTACTGAGGATAGTGTCTCCTATGTGCTGGGCACTATGCTAAGCACTTTAAAGAGATATTATTTCATGTGATATTGAGTATGTTACTAGAACCCTCTGCCCAAAGGAAAACAACTGAAAATTTGAAACTTGTCCTAGTAATCTTTCAAAAGACAGTGAAAGCAACAAGATAGAGGGAAGAGAGAAACTACTATTCTGGATCTGATTGTGACCAACAAGGATGAACAGCTATGGTTGCTTAAATAGGAAACACAGGAGCCTTGGGGACAAATGCCATTTTATCATAAAATAACTGATAGATAAAAACTATAAAAAGACTGACATATATATACATATATATATATATATGTATATATATATACACTCAATTTTGATAATATAAATTTCAAATGTTCAGGAAATAGGAAGCCAGGATATCAAAATTCTGACATGAAGTCATGCAAAACAAATTTCTATATTAGTCATGTTATAAAAAATAAAAAAAATATTAAAAGGCAAGAAAAGAAAGTGGAAAAATACTTCAATCTCATTCCCATTCTGTTTTCTTTTGGATATAAATAGTATTTTTTATCATGAATCTTTGGCAATTTAGTGGGCCATTGTGTTTATCAGAATTGCTAAGTATTTCACAATTGATCAATTTTACAATAGTGTTGTTGCTGTAGAAATTGTTCTCCTGGTTCTGCTCACATCACTTTGCCTCAGTTCAAAAGTCTTCACAGTTTTGTCCTTAAATCATTCCCTTTATAGCATAATAGCATTCTACTACATTTATATGATATAATTTGTTCAGCCATTCCCCACTGATAACCATTTCTTCAGTTTTCAATTCTTTGCCACCACAAAAAAAAGAATTACTATAAATATTTTTGTATATCTTGGTCCTTTTCCTCTTTCTTTGATCTCTTTGGAGTATAGACTTAGCAGTGGTATTGCTGGGTCAAGGGGCATATACCATATTTCCCCATGTATAAGATGCACCTTAAATTTGGGGCCCAAAATTTGAAAAAAATGTTTTACATAACGTTTTTTGAACTCAAGTTTTATTCTTCATGAAATTCAAGGACCTTCTGCTCATAACTTTCAGGCATCTTTTGGGCAAGACTGGTGCATGGATCCATAGTCCAATCTATTTCATGAAACTGAAGCACCAATTGTGTCCTCCTTTGAAATCAGTAACTTTTTTTTTCCATTAGCAATTCTTCTTGCCTCCTGCTGAACCATCTTTTTGGACACAGGAATTCCAATTACCCTTTTCTCTTCAGTCCATCTCTTCAATTCCCTCTCTAGATGAGGCTATTTTGCTGACTTGCCTCTCATGGTCTTCTTTTGCCACAGCATTTTCAGTAGGGTTTCATCTTCCAGTAGCCAGTCTTGGATTGTTTTCTCACTTGTAGGATGACCAAACTGGCATTCAGTAACATGATTTCCTTTCACTTTTGCAAACTGGATCTCTCTTTTTTTCTTTTTTAGTTTTTTGCAAGGCAGTGGGGTTAAGTGGCTTGCCCAAGGCCACACAGCTAGGTAATTATTATGTGTCTGAGGCTGGATTTGAACTCAGGTACTCCTGACTCCAGGGCCGGTACTCTATCCACTGCACCATCTAGCCACCCCTCAAACTGGATCACTTTTAACTTGAATTCAGCAATGCATGAAAATCTTTTCTTAGCTATTTCTGCCCAGAAATAAAAACAAAACCTAGTATACCAGTTACAAATTCAAAAAATGAGAACAAAAATGAGCACAAAAAAGTGGGAAATGCAAGTAAAAAAAATCTACAACCACTGTATAAGAAGGTCCTAGTTTTAAGACCCCCAATTTTTCAAACAAGTGTGCATCTTATACATGGGGGAATACTGTACATTTTAATGACTCTTTGGCATAATTGTAATTTGCTTTCCAGAATGGATAAATTAGTTCACAGCTCTATTTTATAAATGAGCAAACTAAAGCAAACAGAATTAAGTGACTTGCCCAGGGTCACACAGTTATTAAGTGTGATTTGATCTTACAAAGTTGAGTCTTCCTAATTTCCAGTCTGATGTTCTATCCTCTGCACCATCTAGTTATCCCACTCATTTCCACTGACCATTTATCAATTGGGTTAGTTTGCTATGTATTTGAGAAATGACTCATTTATCAGACAAATTTGCTTCTTAGTTTATCTTTATTATAGATTATATTTGCTCTTGGTTTAGACTGATGCTATTTATTTAGAGAAAATTGCAGGGCAGCTAGGTGATGCAGTGGATAAAGCACAAGCCCTGGAGTCAGGAGTACCTGGGTTCAAATCCAGTCTCAGACAATAATTACCTAGCTGTGTGGCCTTGGGCAAGCCACTTAACCCCATTTGCCTTGCAAAAACCTAACAAAAGAAAGAAAGAAAATTGCATTTATCCCTATACTCTCTAATTTTTATTTTCTAATTTTTCAAATAAGAATAGGTGTTATATTTTTCAAACCCTTTTTCTGCATGGAATGAAATAATTATATGATTTCTGGTGGTTTTTTTTAAATCATTGATATAATCAATTATGCTTTTAGGTTTCCTAATTTTGAACCAGTGCTGTATTCCTAAATCTAACCTGGTCATAGTTAATGGCATTTGTAATATATTGTAATTTCCTTTCCTGTATTTAAGAAAGCATTTCCCCATCAAAACTAATTAGAAAATTGATCTATTACTTTCTTTATTTTTAGCATTTCCTGGTTTAGGTATCCAGATCATATTTCTGTCTTAGAAAGTATTTGTAGACTTCTTTTATTTTTTCAAAAAGTTTGTGGGATAATGGAATTAATGTTTCTTTAAATGTTTGGTAGAATTCACTTGTAAATTTACCTTAGAAAGTTCATTTGTGACTGTTCAATTTCTTTTTATAAAATAGGGCTGTTTAATTATTCTTTTTCCTGTTCTGTTAATCTTGGCAATTTATATTTTTGTAAACATCTATTTATTTATTTAAAATTTATTTTTTATTAAAGATATTATTTGAGTTTTACAATTTTCCCTTGAATCTTACCCCCCTCCCCCCCCACGGAAAGCAATCTGTCAGTCTTTACTTTGTTTCCATGTTGTACCTTGATCCAAATTGGGTCTGATGAGAGAGAAATCATATCCTTAAAGAAGAGATGAGAAGTCTAAGAGGTAACAAGATCAGACAATAAGATATCTGTTTTTTTTTCTAAATTAAAGGGAATAGTCCTTGAACTTTGTTCAAACTCCACAGCTCTTTATCTGGATACAGCTGGCACTCTCCTTTGCAAACAACCCAAAATTGTTCCCGATTGTTACTAGATCGAATGAGCCAGTCCTTCAAGCTTGAACATCACTCCCATGTTGCTGTTAGGGTGTACAGTGTTTTTCTGGTTCTGCTCATCTCACTCAGCATCAGTTCATGCAAATCCCTCCAGGCTTCCCTGAAATCCCATCCCTCCTGGTTTCTAATAGCACAATAGTGTTCCATGACATACATATACCACAGTTTGCTAAGCCATTCCCCAATTGAAGGACATTTAATTGATTTCCAATTCTTTGCCACCACAAACAGGGCTGCTATAAATATTTTTGTACAAGTAATGTTTTTACCCTTTTTCTTCATCTCTTCAGGATATAGACCCAGTATTGGTATTGCTGGGTCAAAGGGTATGCACATTTTTGTTGCCCTTTGGGAGTAGTTCCAAATAGCTCTCCAAAAGTGTTGGATGAGTTCACAGCTCCATCAACAGTGTAATAGTGTCCCAGATTTCCCACAGCCCTTCCAACAATGATCAGTATCCTTCCTGGTCATATTGGCCAATCTGAGAGGTGTGAGGTGGTACCTCAGGGAAGCTTTAATTTGCATTTCTCTAATAATTAATGATTTAGAGCATTTTTTCATATGACTATGGATTGCTTTGATCTCCTCATCTGTAAATTGCCTTTGCATATCCTTTGACCATTTGTCAATTGGGGAATGGCTTTTTGTTTTAAAAATATGACTCAGTTCTCTGTATATTTTAGAAATGAGTCCTTTGTCAGAATCATTAGTTGTAAAGATTGTTTCCCAATTTACTACATTTCTTTTGATCCTGGTTACATTGGTTTTATCTGTGCAAAAGCTTTTTTAATTTAATGTAATCTAAATCATCTAATTGGTTTTTGGTGCTGTTCTCCAAGTCTTCCTTAGTCATAAACTGCTCCCCTTTCCATAGATCTGACAGGTAGACTAGTCCTTGATCTTCTAATTTGCTTATAGTATTGTTTTTTATGTCTAAGTCCTGTAATCATCTGGATCTTATCTTGCTAAAGGGTGTTAGGTGTTGGTCTAATCTAAGTTTCTTCCATACAAACTTCCAATTAACCCAGTGGTTTTTAATCAAACAGGGAGTTTTTATCCCAATGACTGGACTCTTTGGGTTTATCAAACATATAATATAATATAATAATATAATTAATATAATATAATATAATATAATATAATATAATATAATATAATATAATATAATATAATATAATCATCCCCTGCTTTTACAACTAGTCTATTCCACTGGTCCACCACTCTATTTCTTAGCCAATACCAAACAGTTTTGATGACTGATGCTTTATAATATAATTTTAGGTCAGGTGGGGCTAAACCACCTTCTTTTGCACTTTTTTTTTCATTAAGCTCCTGGCAATTCTTGACTTTTTATTTCTCCATATGAATTTACTTACAATTTTTTTTCTAACTCTTTAAAGTAATTTTTTGTAGTTTTGATTGGTAGGGCACTAAATAGATAGTTTAGTTTTGGTAGAATTGTCATTTTTATTATATTAGCTCTCCCTATCCATGGGCAGTTGATATTTGCCCAGTTATTTAAATCTGATTTAATTTGTGTGAGAAGTGTTTTATAATTGTTTACAAAAAGATTCTGAGTCTATCTTGGCAAATAGACTCCCAAGTATTTTATATTGTCTGAGGTTACATTGAATGGGATTTCTCTTTCTAGCTCTTCCTGCTGTATCTTGCTAGACATATCTAGAAAAGTTGAGGATTTATGAGGGTTTATTTTATAATCTGCAACTTTGCTAAAATTGCTAATTGTTTCCATTTTTGGATGATTTCTTGGGATTCTCTAGGTTGACCATCATGTCATCTGCAAAGAGTGAGAGTTTTGTCTCTTCCTTCCCAATTCTAATTCCTTCAATTTCTTTTTCTTCTCTAATTGCTGATGTTAACATTTCTAATACAATATTGAATAGTAGTGGTGATAATGGGCACCCTTGTTTCACCCCTGATCTTACTGGGAATGCTACTAGCCTCTCCCCATTGAATATAATGCTTGTTGATGGTTTCAGATAGATACTGCTAATTATTTTAAGGAACAGTCCATTTATTCCTACACTCTCTAGTGTTTTTAATAGGAATGGATGCTGTATTTTGTCAAAAGCTTTTTCAGCATCTATTGATATGATCATATGATTTCTGATAGGTTTATTGTTGATATAATTGAGTATACTAACAGTTTTCCTAATATTGAACCAACCCTGCATTCCTGGAATAAATCCTGCTTGATCGTAATGTATTATCCTAGTTATAACTTGTTGTAATCATTTTGCTAAGATTTTATTTAAGAGTTTTGCTTCTATATTCATCAGGGAAATAGGTATATAATTTTTTCTCTCTTTTAACTCCTCCTGGTTTAGGTAACAGCACCATATTGGTTTCATAGAAAGAGTTAGGCAGAGTTCCATCTTTCCCTATTTTTCCAAAGAGTTTGTATAGAATTGGAACCAATTGTTCCTTAAATATTTGGTAGAATTCACTTGTGAATCCATCAGGCCCTGGAGATTTTTTTTTAAGGGAGTGCAATGATGGCTTGTTGAATTTCTTTTTCTGTGATGGGGTTGTTTAGGTATTTAATCTCTTCTTCATTTAACCTGGGCAACTTATATTTTTGTATATATTCATCCATTTCACTTAGATTATCAAAATTATTGGCATAGAGTTGGGCAAAATAATTTTGAATTATTACTTTAATTTCCTCCTCATTGGTGGTGAATTCACCTTTTTCATTTATGATACTAGCAATTTGGTTTTCTTCTTTCTTTTTTTAAAAATCAAATTGACCAGAAGTTTATCAATTTTATTGGTTTTTTCATAATACTAACTTTTGGTTTTATGTGTTAATTCAATAGTTTTTTTGCTTTTAATTTTATTAATTTCTCCTTTAATTTTTAGAATTTCTAATTTGGTATTTAATTAAGGATTTTTGATTTGTTCTGTCTCTAATTTTTTTAGTTATATGTTTAGTTCATTGATTTCCTCTTTCTCCAATTTATTCATGTAAGCATTTAGAGCTATAATATATCCCCTGAGAGTTGCTTTGAATGAATCCCATAGGATTTGGTATGTTGTTTCATTATTATCATTATCTAGGATAAAATGGTTAATTCTTTCTATAATTTGTTTTTTGGTCCACTCATTTTTTAAAATGAGGTTATTCAGTTTCCAGTTTGTCCTGGGTCTATATCTCCTTGGCCCAGTATTGCATATGACTTTTATTGCATTGTGATATGAGAAAGATGTATTCACTATTTCTGCCTTTCTGCAGTTGATCCTTAGATTTTTATGTCCTAGTACATGGTCAATTTTGGTATAAGTTCCATGTACTTCAGAGAAAAAGGTACATTCCTTTCTATCCCTGTTCAGTTTCCTCCATAAGTCTGCCATATCTAATTTTTCTAACAATCTATTTACCTCCTTAACTTCTTTCTTGCTTATTTTATGATTTGATTTATCTAGATCTGAGAGCGAGAGGTTGAGGTCTCCCACTAGTGGAGTATTGCTGTTTATGTCTTCCTGTAGTTCTTTCAGCTTCTCTTCTAAGAATGTGGGTGCTGTGCCACTGGGTGCATATATATATTCAATATTGAAATGACTTTATTGTCTATGGTACCTTTTAGGAGGATAAAGTTTCCTTCCTTATCTCTTTTAACACTATGTATTTTTGCTGCTGCTTTATCTGAGATAAGGATTGCTACCCCTGCTTTTTTTACTTCAGCTGAAGCAAAATATACTTTGCTCCAACCTTTTACCTTTACTCTATATGTATCTCTCTGCTTCAAATGAGTTTCTTGTAAGCAGCATATTATAGGATTCTGGTTTTTATCCACTCTGCTATTTGCTTACGTTTTAAGGGAGAGTTCATCCCATTCACATTCAAGGTTATGATTACTAATTCTTTATTGCCCTCTGTGCTATCTTCCCTCTGTTTGTATTTTTCCCCCTTCCCCCCCCCTTTTATCCATATTCCCCAGTCTTTTGTTTCTGAAAACCACCCCCTTCAGTGTGTTTGCCCTCCTATTCACACCCTCCCCTTTCTTTCCCCTTTCCCTTTTTCCCTTCTCTTCCTTTTGTTATTTCCTCTTCCCCCCCCACTTCCCTTCACTTTCTCCATCCCCCCGTCCCCTATTCCCCTTTTAATACTTGAAAGGTTAGATGTTTTATAAGTTAACTGAGTATGTGTAAGTTGACTTTAAGCCAAATCTGATGAGAAGAAGATTCAGGTGTTTCTCATCTGCTCCCTTCTTCCACTCTATTACTATAGGTTTTTGTACTTCTTAGTGTAATGGGATTTACCACATTCAGTCCCCTCCCTCCTCCTGTCTCTTTCCTGTCCCCCTTTTTTAAGGAGGTAGTATTTTTTAGATCATTCTATCTAAGTCATAGAAAACTCTGAGTGTCTGTCCCTTGTAGTTCAGTATATTCTATTGAATAGAGTCAAAATTCCTGAGAGTTATTAGAATCTTTCTCCCAAGTGGGGTTAAAGCCAGTTACATCCCATTAGATATCAGTATCATGGATAGGTCATGGATGTCCATCATTTCTGGCTAGGTATATTCTCTCTGTTAGAGTTACAATTCTCAAGATTTATGAGAATCTTTTTCCCCCCATGCTAGAATATAGCCAGTTTCAACTTACTGGATAACAGTTTTTTTTCCTTTTACCACGCCTCCCCCCCTTCTTTTTATCTTTTCTTGTGTCTCTTGAACCTCCTGTTTGATGTCTAAACTTTCTGTTTAGCTCTGGTCTTTTCATCAGAAATTTTTGGAATTCTTCCATTTCATTAAATGTTCATTTTTTTCCCTGGAAGAGAAGGCTCAGCTTTGCGGGGAAAGTAGATTCTTGGCTGCATTCCAAGCTCCCTTGCTCTTCAAAATATCTCCTTCCAGGCCCTTTGATCCCTTAATGTTGATGCAGCCGGGTCCTGCGTGATCCTTACTATGGCTCCTAGATATTTAAATTGTTTCTTTCTGGCTGCTTGCAGGATTTTCTCTTTTATCTGATAGTTCTGGAATTTGGCCACAACATTCCTTGGTGTTTTCATTTTAGGATCTTTTTCTGTTGGGGATTGATGTACTCTTTCAATAACTAGTTTTCCCTCTACTTCCATGATATCAGGGCAGTTTTCCATCACTAGATCCTGTAATATTAAGTCCAGGCTTTTTTTCTCTTCAATGTTTTCAGGAAGTCCTATAACTTTTCAGGTTGCCCCCTCCTGGATCTATTCTTGAGGTCAGTGGTTTTGTTGATGAGGTATTTTACATTTTCTTCTATTTTTTTCTATTTTTTGATTTTGTTTAACTGACTCTTGCTGTCCCATGGAGTCATTAGTTTCTGTAGACTCCATTCTTTTTTGAGGGGAGAAGTTTTCTTCATTAACCTTTTACAACTCCTTTTCCAATTGGTCAATTCTACTTTTGAAAGAGTTTTCCATTTGACCAATTGAGGTTTTGAGAAAATTATTTTCTTTTTGCCTTTGCCCAATTGAAGATCTGAGAGAATTATTCTCATTTTGTATTTGTCTAATTGATGATTTGAGAGATTTATTCTCATTTTGAAATTGACCAATTGATAATCTGAGAGATTTATTCTTCTTTTGTATTTGTCCAATTGTACTTTCTAAGGATTTGTTTTCTTGTTGCAAGGTATTGATTGTCTCTCCCAAATTTTTAACCTCCTTCCTTATTTCCTTCAAGGAAGTCTTTCTGTGCTGAAGACCAGATTGTATTCTTCTCAGAGCTTCCAGGTCTCTCTGAGTTAGGGCCTTTCCCTTCCAAAATTTTTCTATGGATCCTCCTTTCCGCTGACCCTTCTTCATTTTGCTAAGACCTGGAGTTGGGGAGGGGCTGGTTCACAGGGGCTTGGGATCACTCAAGGCTTTACTCACTGAGTGCAATTTCTCTGGCTGGCCAGTAGGAGGTATTGGTTGCTTTCTCTGGAGTTTCTGTGACCTTGATTGAGGCCTTCTCCCTTTGCTTGAAGGGAGGAGTTGGAGCTATTGAATTCTTTTGCTGTCAATCAATGGTGCTCTTTACCCTAGTGTAAGGTCATTCGACAGCTGGGCTGGTTCTTCTGCTCACACACCTGGGCCTGAGGCAGAATTAGTTTGCATTTGTTTGTTTGGGAAGAGGTCTGAGCTGTAATGGGACTCTGAGTTCCTCAGACCAGAGGAGCCCAGGGATGGTGTCTGCAGCTCTCCTCTCCCCAGCCCTGTCTGGTATCTCCCCGGGGGAGAGCACCAACACCAGTGCCTCTGCTCCCTAATTGACTCAAGCCCCTGCCATCTAGCCCCACTGCTGATCCAGCAGGTCTGGCTCTTGGGCCCTCAGACTCCAGGCTCCAATTCAGCTGTTAATCTGGTTGATCTGGGGCTGAACCACCCTATGAGCCCAGAGCCACCGGCCCAAATTGGTCCAGTGGTGCTGCTGGAGACAAATCCTGAGGTAGATGTTCTTCCTCCTGACTTTTCTTTCTGGGTTTTGTGGGTCAGATTTTTTTTTAAGAGGTTTGTTTCATATGATAGATGGGGGAAAGATCAGGAGACTTTAGAATTGGGCCTGTCTTCTCTCCCCGGAAGTCTCTTTGTAAATATTTATTGCATTTTATTATTTTTTTATTTTCATTTTTTATTGGCATATAATTGGACAAAACATTTATTTATTTTTTTGCAAGGCAAATGGGGTTAAGTGGCTTGCCCAAGGCCACACAGCTAGGTAATTATTAAGTGTCTGAGACTGGATTTGAACCCAGGTACTCCTGACTCCAAGGCTGGTGCTTTATCCACTATGCCACCTAGCCGCCCCATCAAAATAGTTATTTTTTTAAAAATATTTTATTTATTTATCTTTTTCCAGTTGTCTGTTTTTTAAAGAAATATTTAAATTATTTTGCGTTTCAGTTGTCTCCTAATCTTGCTTCCCTCCCCCTCCCCCCCACAGAAGGCAGTCTGTTAGTTTTTACATTGTTTCCATGGTTAACATTGATCTAAGTTGAAAGTGATGAGAGAGAAATCATACCCTTAAGGAAGAAAAATAAAGTACAAGAGATAGCAAAATTTCATAATAAGATAACAAGTTTCCCCCCCTAAATTAAAGGTAATAGTCTTTGGTCTCTGTTCAAACTCCACAGTTCTTTCACTGGATACAGATGGTATTCTCCATTGCAGATAGCCCAAAATTGGTGCTGATTGTTGGAATGAGCTGATGGAATGAGCAAGTCCATCAAGATTGATCATCATCCTAGGTGCAATAGCAGGAAACAATTATAGTAACCTGCTGTTTGATAAACCCAAAGAGTCCCAAAACTCTCTCTGATAAAAACTGCTGGGAAAATTGGAAGTTAGTAGGGAAGAAACTTAGACTAGACCAATACCTCACACCCTATACCAAGATAAGATCCAAATGGTTACAGGATTTAGTCATAAAAAAACAATACTATAAGCAAATTAGAAGATCAAGGACTAGTTTACCTGTCAGATCCATGGAAAGGGAAGCAGCTTATGACTAAGGAAGAGATGGGGAAATGCACCAAAAACAAACTAGATGGTTTTGATTACATTAAATTAAAAAGATTTTGTACAGACAAAACCGCCATACCAAGATCAAAAGAAATTCAGTAAACTGGGAAACAATCTTTACAACTAATGTTTCTGACAAAGGACTCATTTCTAAAATATACAGAGAACAGAGTCATATATTTTTTTTAAAAGCCATTCCCCAATTGATCAATAGTCAAAGTATATGCAAAGGCAATTTACAGATGAGATCAAAGCAATCCATAGTCATATGAAAATTGCTTTAAATCATTATTTATTAGAGAAATGAAAATTAAAGCTTCTCTGAGGTACCACCTCACACCTCTCAAACTGGCCAATATGACCAGAAAGGATAATGATCATTGTTGGAAGGGTTGTGGGAAATCTGGGACTCTACTACATTGTTGGTGGATTCGTGAACTCATTCAACCTTTCTGGAGAGAAATTTGGAACTATGCCCAAAGGGCAACAACAATATGCATACCCTTTTGATCCAGCAATACCACTGCTGGGTCTATACCCTGAAGAGATGATGAAAAAGGGTAAAAACATTACTTGTACAAAAATATTTATAGCAGCCCTGTTTGTGGTGGCAAAGAATTGGAAATCAAGTAAATGTCCTTTAATTGGGGAATGGCTTAGCAAACTGCGGTATATGTATGTCATAGAACACTATTGTTCTATTAGAAACCAGGAGGGACGGAATTTCAGGGAAACCTGGAGGGATTTGCATGAACTGATGCTGAGTGAGATGAGCAGAACCAGAAAAACACTGTACACCCTAACAGCAACATGGGAGTGATGTTCAAGCTTGAAGGACTCGCTCATTCCATCAGTGCAACAAATGGACAATTTGGGGCTCTCTATAATGGAGAATACTATCTGTATCCAAAGAAACAACTGTGGAGTTTGAACAAAAACTAAGGACTATTCCCTTAAATTTAGAAAAAAAAGCTGATATCTTAATGTCTGATTTTGCTATTTCTTATACTTCATATTTCTTCCTTAAGGATATGATTTTTCTCTCATCACACTCAATTGGATCAATGTATACCATGTAAAAAATATAAAGACTGACAAATTGCCTTCTGTGGGGGGTGGGGAGAGGGAAGTAAGATTAGGGGAAAAATTGTAAGACTCAAAATAAATAAAAATCTTTAAAAAAAAAAGCTTGATCATCACCCCCATGTTGCTGTTAGGGTGTACAATGTTTTTCTGCTTCTGCTCATCTCACTCAGCATCAGTTCATGTAAATCTTTCGGGGCTTCCCTGGATTCCCATCCCTCCTGGTTTCTAATAGAACAATAGTGTTCCAAGACATACATATACCACAGTTTGTTAAGCCATTCCCTAACTGAAGGTCATTCACTTAATTTCCAGTTCTTTACCACTACAAACAGGGCTACTATGAATATTTTTGTATAAGTGATGTTTTAACCCTTTTCCATAAATTCTTCAGGGTATAGACCCAGCAGTAGTATTGCTGGATCAAAGGGCATGCAATTTTTTTTGCCCTTTGAGTGTAATTCCAAATTGCTCTCCAGAAAGTTTGGATAAGTTTACAGCTCCACCAACAATGCACCAGTGTCCCAGATTTCCCCATATCCCTTCCAACATTGATCATCGTCCTATCTGGCCATACAGTCCAGTCTGAGAGGTGTGAGGTGATACCTCAGAGGTGCTTTAATTTGCATTTCTCTAATAAGTAGTGATTTGGAGTAATTTTCATATGACTATTGATCGCTTTTGTTTCCTCATCTATAAATTGTCTTTGCATATCTTTTGATCATTTGTCAATTGGGAAATGGCTTGTTTTTTTGAAAACTTGACTCAGTTCTCTATATATTTTAGAAATGAATCATTTGTCAGAAATACTAGTTGTAAAAATTGTTTCCCAATTTACTATATTTCTTTTGATCTTGGTGACAGTGCTTTTGTTTGTGCTAAAGATGTTTAATTTAATGTAATCAGAGTTATCTAGTTTGTTTTTAATGATGGTCTCCATATCTTCCTTGGTAATAAACTGTTTCCCTTTCCATAGCTTTTACAGATAACTACTCCTTGATCTTCTAGTTTGCTTATAATATTGTTTTTGATGTCTAAATCCTGTATCCATTTGGTTCTTATCTTGGCATAGGGTGTGAAGCTTTGGTCTAATCTAAGTTTCTTCCATACTAACTTCCATTTTTCCCAGCAATTTTTATCAAAGAGAGTTTTTTTTTCTCTTCAATGTTTTCAGGAAGTCCTATAATTTTCAGGTTGCCCCTCCTCGATCTATTCTTGAGGTCAGTGGTTTTGTTGATGAAGTATTTTACATTTGCTTGTATTTTTTCTATTTTTTTTTTATTTTGTTTAACTGACTCTTGCTGTCTCATGGAGTCATTAGTTTCTGTAGACTCCATTCTTTTTTTGGGGGAGGAGTTTTCTTCATTAACTTTTTGCAACTTATTTTCCAATTGGTCAATTCCACTTTTGAAAGAGCTTTCCATTTGGCCGATTGAGGTTTTAAGAGAATTAATTTCTTTTTTGCATTTGTTCATTTGAAGATCTGAGAGATTTCCTTCCTTATCTCTTTTAACACTATTTTTGTAGCTGCTTTGTCTAAGATAAGGATTGCTACCCCTACTTTTTTCACTTCTGCTGAAGTACAATATATTTTGATCTGACCTTTCACCTTTACTCTAAATGTATCTCTCTGCTTCAAATGAATTTCTTGTAAGCAGCATATTGTAGGATTCTGTTTTTTAATCCACTCTGCTATTCACTTATATTTTAAGGGAGAGTTCATTCCATTCATGTTCAAAGTTATAATTACTAACTCTTTAATGCCCTCCATGCCATCTTCCTTCTGTTTGTATTGTTCTCCTTTTTCACTTTAACCATATTCCCCAGTATTTTGTTTCTAAATACTGCCCCCTTCAATGTGTTTGCCCTCCTATATCAAACCCCCCCTTTCTTTCCTCTTTCCCTTTCCCCTTCTTCCTTCCCTTCCTTCTGTTAGTTCCCTCTTTTCTCCCCTTCCCCATCCCCTCCTCCCCTTTCCCTCTTTTAATACTTGAAAGGGAAGATAAGTTTCTTATCCTAACTGAGTGTGTGTAAGTTAACTTTTAGCCATGTCTGATGAGAGGAATATTCAGGCAGTTCTCACCTCTTCCTTTCTTCCCCTCTATTATTTATTCCTCTATTCCCCTCTCTTTTACATCTTATTGTAATGTGATTTATCCAATTCAATCCCCTCCATCCTCCCATCTCCTTACTGTCACCCTTTTAAAGGAGATATTGTTTTTAAATCATTCTATCTGAGTCACAGACAATTCATGAGTGTCCATCACTTCTGGCTAAGTATATTCTCTCTAATAGAGTTACAATTCTCAAGAGTTATAAGAATCTTTCTCGCAGGTGGGGATATAGCCAGTTTCATCTTATTGGATAGCAGTTTTTCTCTTTATGCCCCCTCTTCCCCGCCCCCCTTTTCACATGTCTCTTGAGCCTCCTCTTTGATGTCCAAATTTCTATTTAGCTCTGGTCTTTTCATCGGGAAATGTTAGAAGTCTCCCATTTCATTAAATGTCCATCTTTTCCCCTGGAAGAGAAGTCTTACCTTTGCTGGATAGTGGATTCTTGGCTGCATTCCAAACTCCCCTGATCTTTAGAATATCTCATTCCAGGCCCTTCGATCCTTTAATGTTGATGCATCCAGGTCCTATGTAATTCTTACTGTGGCTCCTTGGTACTTAAATTGTTTTTTTCTGGCTGCTTGCAGGATTTTTCTCTTTTATCTGATATTTCTGGAATTTGGCCACAGCATTCTTTGATGTTTTCATTTTTAGGATCTCTTTCTGGAAGGGAATGATGTATCTTTCAATAACTATTTTACCCTCTGATTCCATGATATCAGGGCAGTTTTCCACCCCTAACTATTGTAATATTAAGTACCTTGTTTTTTTTTTTTTCTTCATTATTTTCAGGGAGACCTATTAATTCTCAGGTTGTCCCTTCTTGATCTATTCTTGAGGTCATTGGTTTTGCTGATGAGGTATTTTACATTTTCTTTTCTTTTTTTTTTTTTTTAAACAGACTCTTGCTCTCTCATGAAGTTATTAGTTTCCATAGATTCCATTCTTTTTATAAGAGAAGAATTTTTGGGGTGGCTAGGTGGCACAGTGGAAAGAGCACCGGCCCTGGAGTCAGGAATACCTGAGTTCAAATCCCGCCTCAGACATTTAATAATAACCTAGTTGTGTGGCCTTGGGCAAGCAACTTAACCCCATTTTTCCCTGCAAAAACCTAAAAATCAAAAGAAGAATTTTCTTCATTTACCTTTTACAAACTCCTTTTCCAATTGGTTAATTATAGTTTTGAAAGGGTTTTTCATTTATCCAATTGAGGTTTTGAGAGAATTATTTTCTTTTTCAATTTGCCCAATTGTATTTTCCAAGGATTTGTTTTCTTCTTGCAAGGTGTTAATTTTCTCTCCCAAATTTTCCAATTGATTTTTAAACTCCTTCCTGATTTCTTCAAGGAAGTCCTTCTGTGCTGGAGACCAAATCATATTCTCCTCAGAGGTTCAAAAAGACCTAGAACTTAGATCCTCTGAGTAAGGGTCTTTTCCTTCTAGGAATTTTTCTGTGGACCCTCCTTTCTGTAGACCTTTCTTCATTTTCTAGAGACCTTGTGTCGGGGGAGGGGCTGGTTCACAGAAGTTTGATGTTGAGGTCCCTAGAGGTTTTACTTACTTGGTTGAATAACTCCAAGTGGGCCAGACAGTAGGTTGTGTTGGTTGCTTTCTCTGGAGTGTCTGTGACCTTGATTTGAGGCCCTCTCCCTTGGCTTGGAGGGAGTGGTTGAACCTGCTGAATACTTTTATCTTTGAACAATGGTGGGCTATGCCCTAGGGAAGGAAACTACTCTTCCTATTCACAGCTGAGGGAGTTCTGTTGCTCACACCTGAGCCTGGAGCAGAGGTGGGCTGTAATTTTATTTGTTCTGGGAAGAGGCTTCAGCTGAAATGAAGGTATGAACTCTTGGGTTCCTCTAGACCAGAGGAGCCCAGGACTTGATGTCTGCAACTCTCCTGCACTGGAACTCAACTTTCTGCCCTTCCCGCTAACTCTAGACTGTCATTACCACAGCCAATGCCTCTGCTCCCTAGTTGCCTCATGCCTCTGCGGTTGATCAGGCTAGTCCTGCTCTCAGGCTGCTGCTGATCAAGTTAGTCCTGCTCTCAGGTTCTCACCCCATCATCATCTGCTCCCAGCAGAGTCTGCTTTCTGCACCTGGCTCACCCAAGATCCCGGGATACAAATCTTGAGATAGAAGTTCTTCTCCTAGCTTCTCTTTCTGGGTTTTGTTGATCGGATTTCTGTTAAGAGGTTTGTTTCATATTATATATGAGGGATGATCAGGAGACTTCAGCACAGTGGCTGTCTTCTATCTACCATCTTGACCTGACAAAATCGTTCTTTTTTTTTTTTTTTGCAAGGCAAACGGGGTTAAGTGCAAAATCGTTCTTAATGTTTTCATTTCATCTTCATTGGTTGTAAATTCACTTTTTTCATTTTTTATGCAGGTAACTTGATTTACTTTTTAAAAAATCAAATTAGCCAATGATTTATCTGTTTTATTTTTAAGTTAACTTCCAATGTTATTTATCAGTTGTTTTAAACTGTAATTTTATTAACCATTAGTTCAGTTTTAAACTGTAATTTTATTAACCTCTCTAATTTTCAGAATTTCTATTTTACTGTTTAATTGGGGTTTTTTAATTTGTTGTTTTTCTAGCTTCTTTAGGTGCATGCTTAATTCATTGATCTACTCCTTTTCTCTTTAATTGTTATCATTTAGAAATCATAAATTTCTCCCCAAATAATGCTCTGAATGCTTCAAATTTTGATATGTTGTTCCATTGTTGTCATTTTGTAATAAAATTATTGATTGTATCTGTGATTTGTTCTTTGATCCATTCGTTCTTTTGGATTAGAGTATTTAGTTTGCAATTAATTTTTAATCTATGCTTCAAAGACCCTTTCATGAATGAATTTTTATTGGATTGTGGTCAGAAAAAGATGTATTTAATATGTCTTCTCTTCTGCATTTGTGAGATTTTTAATGCTTTAATATATAGTCAATTTTTGCCAAGGTGTTATACCCAGCTGAGAAATATGTATACTTTACTTCCTTCTCCGTTAGTATTTATCAGCAGTTATTATATACAACTTTTTAAAAATTCTATTTCTCTTCTTAATGTCTTTCTGGTTTATTCTGTGGTTAGATTTATCTAGGTATGAGATGAATAAATTGAGGTCCCTCATTATTATTGTTTTAATGTTTATTTCTTCCAGTAACTCATTTAAATTTTTCTTCATGAATAATTTGATATATATATATATATATATATATATATATATATATATATTTAGTATTGCCATTAATTAATTGTCTCTGGTAGCTTTCAGCAAAATGTAGTTGTTCTGTTTGTCTCTTAATAAGGTTGATTTTTAATTTTGCTTTGTCTGAAATCATTATTTTTATCCTGTCTTTTTATTTTCTACTTCCCTGTTGGAAAGTTGAATTTCTCTACCCAACTGTTTGAATATATGTGTTCTTCTATCCTCAAACTCATTCAGATGAGAATGAGTCTTAAGTGTTGGTCACTTCTTACCCCTATTCTCTCCATTGTGTGCTCCATTTTTGTGAAATAATATCTCCCATTGTTCCTCTCCCTTCTTTCAACTCCCAGAGAGTTATTTCTCTTTATTCCCCTTCAGTCCTTCTTTTAATGCCATTCCATATAATATAATATATTAATATAATTCTCTTTAGATCCTCTACCCTAGTAGACTTTCTCTAAGACTCCTGTTAATATTAAAGTTCTGAAGGGTACCTGTATAAGAATGTAAACAGTATTTAGTTCCTTATGATTTTCCATTTGCTTACTCTTTTATGCCTCTCTTGAATCTTATATTTGCATCTTCTGAAGAATGTACCATTCCGTTATGGTCTTTTCATCAGGAATGCTAGAAAGTCTTTCATTACATGGCTATTTTCCCCTTGCATGATTATACATGGTTTTGCTGGAAAGTTTCTTCTTGCAAATTTTAGCTTTTGAAACCCTATCTTGAAACCCTAAGGTTCTTTGCCTATGGGAATATGATATTTCAAATTATTTTTTTCTTTAAATTAATAGCTGCTAAATCTTGTGTAACTCCATAGTAGTAGAATTATTTCTTTTTTCTCTGTTATTAAAATTCTGGATTTTGGTAGTTTTGATTTTAAGATTTTTTTCAAGAAGTAATTAGTTTTCTAATTTACCCTCTGCTTCTAAGATATCTGGGCAGTTTTCCTTTGTAGTGTCTTGAAATATGAAATTTAGTTCTTTTTATTTTTTATTCATGATTTTCAAGTAATTCAATGATTCTTAAATGAACTCTTGATCTATTTTACAGGTTGGTTGTATTTTTCTAGAGATAGCTCACATTATTTTCCACTTTTTTCATTCTTTTGATTTTAATTTTTTGTTTCTTGATGTCTTGATGCTCTTTAATGTCTCACAGAGTCATTAGCTTCAACATAACCAGTTTTAATTTATAAGAAATTATTTTCTTCTGTGAGGTTTTATACCTCTCTTTGCAAACTGTTGATTCTCTTTTTTATAATTTTTTTGCATAGCTCTCTTTTTCTAATTTTTTCCCTTTTTTGCTCATTAGATTCTTAATTTTAATTTTTTATTATTTTTTAAAAGTAACTCTTTAGGAAATTCTTGTTGGACTTCTTAATCTGCATTTTTCTTTGAGGTTTGTTTGTAAGTAATTGATATTTATGTCTTTGATATTTATTTCTTAAGATTCCTCCTCACCAATTAGTTTTTTAATAGTCATCTTTTGGGTTTGTTTTATTCTTATTTTCCTAGCCTACTTCTTGACTTTGGACTTTATATTAGTGTTGGATTCTGTGCTGTTCTGGGCCAGGGTTGGGGCAGGGAGAGTATTGTCTGCTCTGTGATTCTGTATTTTTTATCATATTTTTGTTGTTTTTAGAGTTGTCCAGAATTTTGTTTTTTTTTTTTTTAGTTTTTCTATAGTGAATCCAAGGAGATGTCTTTTACTGCCCTCCTAGTTTATTTGCTGAAGTCCTTGACTTGCAAAAATTTGTCTCTATTGGCTAGTGTGTGGTTATTTCTGTAGTTTGCTACTAGACACTTAACTCTCTGGATGTTTCTGTAGGTTCAAAGTGACTGAACTGTTTACTTTCTCTTAGTTTTGATTTCTTGCCTGGTTTATTCTGTCGGTTTCTGTGTATAGTTATTCTGTGAATAACTACAAAACTATACAACTATATTCCTGGAACTCATTCCTTGATCATTAAACAAGTAAGGCTTTTATTCCTTTAGGATCATGCCTTTCTGCCTTAGAACGTAATGCAGGACTGGGTAATGAGTGACAGAATTGCCAGATGACACCTATTTCTGCTCTTTACTGCAGGGATCCCCTGGGATCTTTTTATGCCCAAGTGTTGACTGACCTGACATTTAGTTTTTTAATTGTCCCTTGGGATTAGAATACTCCCTGCTGTTGCCTGCTGTCACTGCTTCCTTCTAAGAGTGTCATTGCTTCTGTGATGTGTTCCTAGAGAGCCCTCATTCTGACATCTGTAGATATGGATATTTTCCTAAGCTGCCCTGGCTGGAAAATTGATTTACTGTGACTTTTCCTGGCTTTTCTGGTCAGAATTTGTTTTAGTGTACTTTGTTTTAAGGTTTTTGCTAGGCAGTGGGGTTAAGTGGCTTGCCCAAGGCCACGCAGCTAGGCAATACTAAGTGTTAAGGCCGGATTTGAACTCAGGTACTCCTGACTCCAGGGCCGGTGCTCTATCCACTGGGCCACCTAGCCGCCCCTAGTGCATTTTTCATGTTGTAGAGGAGATTGTGGAAAAGCTAAGACAAAAATGTTAAGTCGCATTCTGCCATCTTAAATTTCAAAATTTCTATTCAACTCTGGTCTTGTTCTTCAGGAATTCTTGAAATCTCTATATTTCCTTAAAGATAAATTTCGCTCTTGTATAATTATATTTTGTTTTGCTGATTTAAGTATTATTTGTTGCAAGCTTATATCTTTTGTCTTCCTTTGTATCATATCCTAAGCTTCTTTATATTAATGGAGCTGAATTGTGTGTGATCTTGCCTGTAACTCCTCAGTATTTTAATTATTTATTTGTGGTTATTTACAGTATTTTTTGAATCTCTGAATTTTGTCTTTAATATTCCTGAGAATTTTCATTTCAAAGTTTCTTTTAGGAGGTGACATGTGAACATTTTCTTTTTCCACTTTTTTCCTCTTGTATAGGAAGTTCCCCCCCCTCCATAATTTCTTGAAATATTATGTCTAAGTTCTTTTTTTGGTCATATAGCACATGGTAATGAAATAATTTAAAAATTATCTCTCCTTGATCTGGCTTCTAGGTCAATTATTTTTGTTAGAAGATATCTTTCAATTTTTTTTTCTATTTTCTAATCTTCTGACTTTGTTTTAATATTTCTTATGATCATTAACTTCTATTTGGTCCATTCTAGTTCTCAGGGAATCCTTTGCTTAGTAGAGTTTTGTACCTTTTATGCCATGCCTTGAATCCCAATTTTCAATTTTCTTCTATAGTTTTCACTTCTTTTCCAATTTTCTAAGACTCTCAATTTATAGAACATTTTTGACTTTTGCATCAATCTTCTAAGAATTATAGTTAAATTTGTCTTCAAGCAGTGTGTTTTTTTTTCCTGAGGTATTGCCCGTATATATTTTGAAGTCATTCCCTTCTTTTAGGTTTGTGTCTTGAGCACTACTGACATCATAATTGCTTTTAATGATTGGCATTATTTTTGTTGTTGTTCATTTTTTCAGCCTGCTTCTTTGAACTTCATGTTAAGGTCAGGTTCTATGGACTTCTAGAGTGTTTTGTCTGTTTCTGCTTCTGCTTTCTTAGAGATATTGAGAGTTATATTATTTTAGGCTCTCAGAGGCAGAGTAAATTTTCAGTGCTTCCAAAATGCAAAGTAATTCCTGCCCTCTCATCTGAGTTCTGCAAGTTTTGAACCTGGGAAGGCTTCTTTTTGATCTGTCATTCCTGTTTTTATCCTTCTATAGATGTGAGAGTGGGCTGGAGGATGAAACCTAAATGCCACTCTACCCCTAAAATGTGAGCCACATATTTTCTGCTTGCTTCTGAACTTCATTCTCCCTGAGTTCAGGTCTGTTTCTCACCCTAGAACTTCATCCCTTTGCTCAGGTCTCTTCTGCCATTAGCCCCAGATCTATAACCTGCACACTTACTAGCTGTCTCTCTCTCTGGGCAAATCACTTCCTCTTTTTGTCTCTGTTTTCTCATCTGTAAAATGAGATGGAAAAATAAATGAAAACCAGTTATCTTTACCAAGAAAAGAAAATGGAAAACTAGTATCTGCAAAGAAAACTTCATTTGGGGTCACCAAGAGTTGGGCATGACTGAAATCAACTCAACAACAGCAGCAACTCCCAAAATTCAAGATGCAATAGAAGGAAACTCTCTTTAGGATCTTTAAATCTACTCTTCAGGTTTCCCCTTTTCCTTCTTCCCCTTCCCCCATCCAGAAATGATAAGGAAAAAAGATGGTAAAGATAAAGGGAACTATTCCTATCTTTTAAGGATAGATGTTTATTGAGATTATTGCTTCTATTGTTAACTCTTCCCAATCCCACCCCTGTCCAACATACTAAATAGAACCCTCATTTGCAACAAAGAAGTACAGTTAATCAAATCACAAGTGACAAATTCAGTCACTTGTCATTATGAGTCTCATTCTGGACCTGGACCATCTTCCAAAAGGAGAGTGAACTGTGTTGTAATATGTCTGCTTCAGACAAGTTTGGTTATTGCATTGATATGAGATCTGATAGTGTTATTTTCCTTTATTATTTATCTTTAGATCTAAGAAGAGATAAATGATACTCTAAATATGATTATATAATATAAATAACTCTCCCACAATGATCTATATTTATATCATTATTTATTTTTATTCATTTTTTGTGATATTCTTTTTCAAGTGCATTCATCTTTTCATTATATTATGTTAGTTTTTTCCATTTAATAGTATTTTGTTTTTTCTAATTACATGTAAAGATAGTTTTCAACAGTCATTTTTATAAAATTTTAAGTTCCAAATCTTTCTTCCTTCCCTCTTTTGTCTTCCCTCCCTTCCAAGATAGCAATCTGACATAGTATATGTGTACAATCACATATTTAGCATATTGTGACATTTGTGTGATATTCTTGAGTATGGTCTAGCAACTTGTTGCAAGAACTTTTTTCTTGAGCTAATGAACTTTTTTGGTGCTATTTAGCAAAAAAGAAAAAAAATCCCCTGGGTTACAAAGAATTAATGTCTTTTAATTATGAACTCTCTGAAAGTAAAGAAACTTTTATATCTTGGAAAAGAGGGTTTTGTGATGTTGAGGAATATTGAACTTGTGATCATTGGGATCTGTGTTTCATACTCACAGTGTGATCTTGAAACAAAACTGGGGATTAAAGTACATTGCATTATTTATTATATAGGCTTGTCATGAATAAAGTGGGTTTTAACCTGAAATTGCTTTATGAATGTCAATTACTATCACCTTCAGTCTATGATCTTATGCATAAAAAGTACATGATACACATCAGTTTTATATGTTGTTATGCTGTCACATGACCCTTTTTGAAAACCAAGATGTTTACCCTAGAATTACTTTTTCCCTCTGGGAAGTCATCTTCTCAGTTCACCTGTGTATGACTGCTAGCGAATTGCTGACAGTGCATAGCCCTGAAATGGAATTGTAATCACAACCCAATATGTCAGGTTTGCCAGGCAGAAAAGACTCTTCAGAATACCTAAGGCAATGGATTCCTCCTGAATTTTAAAAAAGCCATGGTATCATAGTGGTATGCTACTAAAATACCTATAACCTAAAAGCAATCAAGATGCTGGAATTAGGAAATAACTGAGAGTAAAGTATGACTCGATCTGTGAGGTAATTCTTCTTGCTACCTTAATTAGCTTACCTAAAAAATAGAATGATGCCAATTTCAGTAATTTATTCTTTTTGGTACATTTCTTGATCCTGGGCATTTCTTGTTCTTTTTTATTTTTCAAATAAGCAGAAAGCAAGAAAATCTTAATGAAAATTTTTGTAATAAGATCCTTAGCTCCAAAAGTTCATCTATGTTCATGCCATCCAAATTTATAACTGTATCCAGAGTCTGGTTTTCTGAATACAGGCTGTTTGTTAAGGTAAAGCATTAATATTGTTAACTTAAAACCATTATATTCACTATGAAGTTTTATGAAAATGATTAGCATTTCTTCCTCACTACTTTAATAATGCAAGAAGAAAATTAAAGGTAACTGAATAGAATACATTGTTTCATTTTAATTTTTTTTGAAAATTTTTTGATGATTTTAATTTTTTATATTACAGTTATATACCAATAGCAGTTTTGCCCCCAAACATTTTCTTATATTAATGAGAAAGTTAAGCAAAACGGACAGTGACTAAATATTATAGCATATGCTACATTTCACCCTTAGAGTTTGCTGTTTCCCTACTGATATATACTGACTCTTTTGTCCATATCTCATCTAAGAAAGGAGTCACTGAGATCTGAGTTCAAATTTCACTGCAGATACTAATTAACAGTCTGATTGTGGGCAAGTGTATGAAAAATACTTGCATTACCTATTTCATAGGGTTGATACAAGTGAAATGATTTGTAAAGCTGAATTTTCTACTAAACTGGAATATATATATATATATATATATCCATATCTGTGTCTATATCTATATCTATACATCTACATCTATATCTACATCTGCATCTTCATCTACATCTGCATCTATAGCTACATCTACACACACCCACACCCGCACCCACACCCACACCCACACGCACATCTATGTCTATATCTATATCTATATCTATATCTATCTATATCTATATCTATATCTATATCTATATCTATATCTATAACTATATCATCTATGTCTATATCTATCTATATCTCTATCTATCTCTATCTCTATCTATCTATATCTATATCTCTACATCCATATCTACAGCTACATCTACATCTATATCTACATCTACATCTATACCTACATCTACATCTATACCTATACCTATACTTATACCTATACCTATACCTATACCTATACCTATACCTATACCTATACCTATACCTATACCTATACCTGTACTTATACCTATACTTATCTCTATCTCTATCTCTATCTCTATCTT
The DNA here is from genome assembly GCF_037893015.1 of Macrotis lagotis. Lineage (NCBI taxonomy): Eukaryota > Metazoa > Chordata > Mammalia > Peramelemorphia > Peramelidae > Macrotis > Macrotis lagotis. The sequence continues at coordinate 128,055,329 of NC_133662.1, read as the reverse complement.
TATACACACACACACACACACACACACACACACACACACACACACACACACCTCCTCTTACTGAGAAGAAATTTGGTGATTTTTCCCCTCTATATAAAATATCTAAACAGACTATTTCAAAAATTGATGTGATTTCATTGCTTTATTGAAATTAAAAAAACACCTTGACAGTGAATTTCATCATCAATTTACAAAACAATTTTGAAGGAAATTGTGTTTGAATTTATCTTTAAAGGATATATATTAATATAGCAGAGAAGAAGAAAAGAGCCCAGGAAGGGACAGCCTGGGAAGTTATTGGCTAGGCAAATAAATGAAAGTCACTTTTTTCCTTTCTCCAAATAAAATGTTCAGCAAAATAAGCCTCAGTCAATAATTTTTAATATTAACAATATTCTTACAATTCTTACAACTTCTTACAATGGCAAAAACTATTCTTATGGTTATCATAGAATTTAAAGCAAGAAAGCATCTTGAAATCATCTCTAAAGTAAATGTCTTCATTTTCATTGAATATATTTTATTAAAGATATTTAATTTTTAGCTTCTTCTCAATATCCTTTCTTTTACCACAGAGCTCTTTTTTAAAATAAAGCAAAGACAGTTGACATGGTGACTGCATTTGAGAGTGCAGCATTGCATACCCATAGCCTACCACCTCTCTTTCTATCTCAAAGTTGTAGTGATAAGGAAAATGAGACCCCAAAAGTTTATTCATCTAGGACCACACAAGTAGTAAGTAGTAGAGTCAGCACTTAAAACCTACATCCTTTGACTCCAAATTCAGTGCTCTTCCCATCACTGCGCCATACTGCTAGAGACTGCTTCTATTATCCTTGGCTTCAGAATGTATTCTGTGTCTTAAGCCAAGGCTTTGCAAGATAAGGCAATGCAAGTTAAGCCAGTCCATTTCTGGAAATGATTTTTAAAGAAAGATTAAGGGCCTCAAAGGATTACTGGAGGGAGTAGAGAGTAGTGAAAAGAATGCTGGAATTGGAGTCAGTTAATCTGGGTCCAAATCTCAGTTTTGTTACTTTCTACCTGTGTGACCTTGGTGGAATCATTCAGACTTTCTGGGAGTCAATTTCCTTGCTTCTAAAAGCAGGGAGGGGGTGTGTTGTACTATATTATTTCTGAATTTTAGGATTTTTCTCTCTATGGTTTCTCACTTAAAGTGTGATAGAGATGCATTCATACAGAATGTTAGATATGGCATAAGATCAGGGAAGAAGAAAGGAGAAAAGGGAAAGAAAAGGAATGTTGGGGATGAAGAGCAGCTGTAGGAATTCCAAATCTTCCATGTGACCTATAGTGTTTTTTGAGGTTTTGAAAGAGTTTTTTCTTGCACTAGTTGCTTCAAATATCACATTCTTCCTCTTCTTCTTCTTCTTCTTCTTCTTCTTCTTCTTCTTCTCCTCCTCCTCCTCCTCCTCCTCCTTCTCCTTCTCTTCCTCCTCCTCCTTTTCCTCTTTTTCTTTTTCTTCTCCTCCTCTTCTGTTTCCTCATTCTCTGCTACTTATTATCTGTGTGAAGAAGGCTATATCATTTCAACTCTCTGGACTCTAATTTCCTTATCTCTAAATGAGGAGGTGAGATTAGTTGTCTTGAAAGTTCTTTCTAGTCCTAAATTTGTAATCCTATGTAAAACTCTGCTTTTTAAAATAGCAAATCAATATTAACAAAGATCCTTCCTGTGTAATACTGATTCTTCATTTATGGATGAGAAATAAAGTCATTTCATGGTGTTTGCAGTATCACCTCTATTATTTTGAGATGAATAATCATAATCTAATTGTGGATATGCAATTTTCAGTTAATATTCAACAATAGTCAATAGCTTAGAAGTTATCTTATGTTTAACAGAAACCAAAGCATTAACAATTACCATCTCATGAACTATGAATAGTTTACCTTATGCTGTTAATTATGAAAAATAGTTGTAAAATGAAGGGGCCTTCATACAGCAAGGGAGTCTTTTCTGGTACTTTCCTTCATATTTTATATTGGCTACTAGACAGCATCTCAGGCTAAAGTTGGACATTATCCCATTTTTGTACATTAAATATAATGTTCATTTCACTCCCTGTGAATTAAATGAAATCTCTATAGAAGTTCTCCTGCCAATATCTTCAAATATTTGTCTTATGCTCATTACATTTAATGCTCTCTCATTTAAATGTTATTTTTTCTATGCCAAATGACAAATGCAGATCCATTGAAACATATATTTGAGTTTTGACTAGATGACATATTCCATCCCTTGCTTCTGTCTCTGGAAATGAGTTTTGCAGATGGCTGAAGTGGGGCGGCTATGGAAGATGTTTCAATGCACAAGGATGTTTATAAAGCTTTGCTGAATGTTTCAATTTAAATGATGCAAAGCCATCTTGGTCATTGTCCCTCAGTAAGAGCAGAAGCTAATGTGATTCTGCCGGCAGGACATTGGGATTACTCACGTACCATAAGCTGAATTACTCCATTACAGGAGACTGCAGCTGAGAAAACAAAATGTGGGCCACATTATTCAAGTGTAACTCTGGCACACAAAGAATTTGACTGGCTTTACAGGGCCTCAGAAATGTTATTGTTTTTGTCCTTACACAATTCTGCAATTGAAGTTCTTACATCAAGGAACATCCTGGGAATAGTGGTTAAAGTAAGAAAAATAAGTCATTAAATTTCTTCCTGTATGAGCCAGGGGCTGTTGGAAATGCTTGGTTGTTTCTTCTTGATTTTCATGATCTTCTCAATAGCTGGAGAATTTTAGTATCTGGGATCTTGAATGTTGGGTCTTTATTTCTTTGCCACCAATGCATCATGGCTCCTTTTTTATTATCTTCAAGTGGTATTCATGTGTAGGCATAGCAGTCCTGGGAGTGGCAGTACTACTCAAACCACTTGTACTGCCTCCAGTTCAGTCATCATAGTCAACTCCTATGGATAAAGGATCACACTTTTTCACCATCTTGCCACTCAGCTGCCACACACACAAAGTAGGCAAGCCAGACCAAATGAAGTAGCAAAGCATCTTGTGAGAGACAAGAAGGAACATGTCCAGTGCACATGTCACATCACTACCAGCACCTTGATCATCATCTCCTCACAGTTACTAATGGAGACAGCTTAGGACCTTGAACCCAAGGGGTTAAGGAATGGAAATATTTGTAGCCCAGTGACCTCAGCTATCAGCCTGGAAAGCAACCACTGGGAAGATGTAGCCTGATAACTGCTCCTGCCTGGTCATAGCTACTGAAGATCCAGAAAAGAAAGTTCTTGCCACTAAAATTCCTGACACTGTCAGAAAGATATTAGGGAAGAGGCATAAACATCTGCTTTGCTATTGTACCCTAAGGACCATGGAATTTTTCCATGATTTACTGCTTAAATTTCCATATGTTTTTTCTCCTCTATTAGAATAAGAGATCCCTGAGAACAAGTACTGTCTTTTACATCTTCAGTTCTTAGTACAATGCATTTAACATTTAAGGTGATTAATATATACTTTATTCATTCATTCCACACAGAATAGACATGAAAGAGTCTACATTTTGTATTTCTGCCATTCCTGGATATAAGATTGCTCACAACAACCTGGAAGGAAAACTACCTATCCCTTTTTTGAGGATCTTTAAAAATGACTATTTATTTTAATGTTGACTGACCTTTGGAAAGATATTCCTTAGCACAATCTGATTGGAATTGTGATAGTCTTCATCCTCGTGGTTGTCATAGTAGTAGTAGTGGAAACAGTAGTGGTAGTGATGATGATGGTGGTGGTGGAAGTGGAAGTAGTGGTGGTAGTAGTAGTAGTAGTAGTGGTGGTGGTAGTATTAATGATGATAGTGATGGTGATGGTGGTGGTGGTAATGGTGGTGGTAGTAGTAGTAGTAGTAGTAGCAGTAGTAGTAATAGTAGCAGCAATAGTAGTAGAAGTAGTAGTAGTAGTAGTAATGATGATGGTGGTGGTGGTAGTAGTAGTAGCAGTCAACATTTATATAATGCCTACAATGTACCAGGTATTATGTTATGTGTTTTACAGATATTATTATTTGATCCTCACAATAACCCATGGTGGGGGGGTAGTTGGTGCTATTATTATACTTATTTTACAGGGAAGTGAGGCTAAAAGAAGTTAAATGACCTGCCCAGGGTCAGACAGTAACAGATTTTCTGAACCCTGGACCCAGCACTTTTATCCTTTGGGCTGTCTACCTACCTACCTCTCATTAAGTAACTAAATCTCATTTATCAGTGCTTGTAAAAAAAAAAGACCATCTTTTCACAGTTTCAAAAATGTGAGTTAAAATATCTATGAATAAGGCAGTTCAATTGTAGAAATTATACTGTAATACTTCATAATTCTCAATATTAACTTGAAGTTGAAACTGTCAGAGTATAATTTTAACATTAGAGTGTGGAGGCAGCTATATGGCAAAGTGAATAGACCTTGAGTCATGCTAGACTTAAGTTCACATTAGATGCTCATTAACTATATGATATTTAATCTTTATTTGCCAGTTTCTTCATTTGTAAAATGTGGATAATAATAATATACCCCTCTCAAGTTTTAGTGAAGATAAAATAATATATGTAAAGTGCTTTGTAAATCTTAAAATGCTATTATTATTATTATTACTCATTTTAGTGTATAAAACATTATATTTGAATATGATTGCTCTCATGATTAAATGATTCTCATGAGTAATATGACAAAAGTCATCCAACTATTAGCATGTTATCCATTTTGACCTTGAAACTAAAAGCAAGTATCTAGTGAGAAGAAATGCCTTCTCAAGAAATTCAGATGAATTTGCTCTTTCTCTTGTTCTTGTTATGAAATATCTTATAGTAAATGAGTAAAAATTAGTTTCATTTTAATAACATGCATATGCTATTCATATGAAATTGATTCATTTTGACATTTTTGTCCAACTTTGTATGTTTAATTCTTATGAGTTACAAAATAACACATTTTCTCCCCACTTCTTTCATAGTAAATTCTTTAATACTTTCACATTTCAATGCAGAATTGGAGAAGTTACTTTGAAGGGAGAGGCAATTTATTTAAAAAAATGTCAAAACAATACATTCTTTATTATTTGAGTACTGACAATTTTAGAAAAGAAAGCACTGTCTATCAGAGTAAATAATGAATTAGCAGTTGTTAAATCATTGCTTTTTTCTCTTTATTTGCATATTTTATAAATAAGCTTTTTATTATTATTGTTTGTATATATGACTTGTCTGTTTCCTAAATGAGAGCATGGGCAGCCTTGTGTTTTCTGTGAGTTTTAAGACAGAATAGCATAGGAAGCAGAAGTATAGCTGGCCGAAAGAGGCATTGCTAACAATTTTGACACTTGGGGTGATTCAGTTAGAGGCAAGGGAACACTGCTTGATGATAAAGGAAACAGTGACTCAAGGAGACCAGCCCTGGGTAGAGGGAAAACAAAGTCTGACAAGTCACAGAGGGGGTAGCTATGGAGGCTACCATTAGGTAGCCCCTTTTTTGAACTAATTATTCTTGCTAATTGCAAAGTGCAATTATTTCTGTGATGTAGATAGGCTATCAGTAAGTATCCTTTAAATTTTGGCTCCCTTCACTTTGCCCTAGTTATAATTCTACTAGGAGGGCAACTGTCCTAATTAATCAACAAAGTAGGAACTGTGGAGCAATAAGGTGATTATTATAATTACAAGTATCAATATACAGTGGACAGCTTGCTGGAGAGTCCTTGTGAAGCAGAGTGAATTTCATACAATCCCATCCTTGTCTTTTTTCCTTCCTCTTTTTTCTAATATCATCCTCTATTTTTTTTGTCCTGCCATTGGTATTTTCCTGAAATATCTAATCTTGTTATCCCTTAAAATTATACCTCCAAATTTATAGATCTCAGCTCCTAACCTATTTTCCAAGTTAAATATTGGGACTAATTCCTGCTGAATGAATAAACAGAGATAATTTTCCATTCCAAATCCTTGAGTTAAAAAATTTTCTCATACAAAAGTCCCATTTAATATCATGTTATTCATGTTTAGTGTTTCCAGTTCCCCCAAACTGTAGCAATTGAAATGTTCTGAACTTCCTAGAGAATCTATCACCAACAATAATAAAAACAGTTAGTGATACTTATGACACTATTTTCCAAAGGAATTTACATTCATGCTCTCATCTGATCTTCACAAAAGCCCTTTGGGTTAGGGTATATAAGACATTATTCCCATTTCACAGATGACAAAATTGAGGTTTAGAAAATAATTCAGTGAGCATTTGTTATATATCCACTATGTGCCAGGAACTGTACTTGATGCAGGAGAAATAAAGATAAAAATAAACTGATCCTTGCCCTTCAGTATTAATGGGCATGCTTATAATCATATGGATAATATGTGACAGATTTTGGATTTAATTATAGTTGTAAATCCATTAGACCATAACAGTGGTCTATTAGACATAGTTGGATGTCTAATAGATGCCAGTTGATTGATTACTTCAAAAATTACCACTTGCAACTGAGATATACTCACTCCATGCATAGACTCTAACCTGTGTTCCTTGTCTTCTGCAATAGAATCATATCTCAAAGAGCAACAGAAGAGACATACATAAATGATTAACTATATCTTTAAGGGCTAACTTTTTCCTCTTCTCAAAATTATATATATACATACATATATATACACACACACACACACACATGAATGCACACCCATATGTATATACATATATATGTTATAATATTCATCATTGCAGACTGGTTTAAAATAGTCTAATTAACTAGGAGAAGCAGGAAGTAATGGATCCTGAGTTGGCTTCAGATTAGGATGAATTGAATTCAAATCCCATTTTTGATAAGCATTGTACTTGTGACCCTGGGGAAGACACTTAGATTCTTTATACTCAAGACAGATTCTCTAAGGCTTTAAATTGTAGAGAAAATAGGTATCTGCATGAATAGAGGGAGTTATCCAATGGGGCACTCTAGAGCTTTCTTCTCCCTCTCCCCACATTCAAACAAAACCAAATTTTAATCCATAAGTAAAAAAAAGAACAAGAACATATTGATTAAAATTTTATAGTTTTGCACACTTTATATATTTAAGTTCAACCCTGTCCCTTGTACTTTCTTCCAAAATACCGAATCTGGACAATTTGTTGGACCTTGCTACTTTCAATCCCTTGCCTCTTGACATTATGATTTCATCATTCGATTCTATATCCACATGCAGCACAGGAAGCATTATTCTACTTTGGAAGGTTTCATTTGTCTTGGATTTTGCAAGTTTTCCAAAAGAATCATAAAATTGAAGACAATTTAATGAACTTGGGAGACATCACTTTATTTATGGTTTACTTATGCAGTTCTTGTACAAGGGGCCCTCTTTTGCTTTTTTCTAGGATAGTAACATGGCCAAAGAAAAGCATATCTGAGTAGGAGAGGGATGATGGGAATGGCACTATTCCGAACAATGACAGTTCATCACGTAGCCATAATTTCCTGAAATATTTATAAAAAGCAAATTTCTGGCAGTGTTTCACATTGTAAGCTTGTCTTTTTTCCCTCACAGCTACCATTTCCACAGTAAAAGTGAAGAGTCATATTTTTTTCCTTTCTTTCCAGTTATTGTATTGCAATAAAATTCTGAGGGACAGAAAAATTCCCCCCCCTTCCCCTCTTTTTTTTTAAAAATTCAAGGCAAATGCTTGTCTTTTGATGGAGTTTCCTCAAAAAGTAATAACTATAATTCCAAATACCTGATAACTTTTCAGGATATACATAATATTAGTTTCCTCTGGAAAACTACGGCTCAAAGAATCCTGCTTTCTCTTCACTGTTGAGCTTTTGAATTTCCATCTTGAATGACAAATGGGGAATTTTCTAAAATGAGTACAACAATTAGTTGACCTGAAGAGGAGAAATATTTCTTCACACTAATAAGAATCAGCACTAGCTGTTGCAGAGAACCAAAATAAAACTTTCATTCAAATCTTTTAATTTTGATTCAGATGCTATGATTTTTCTGACACTGTCAAAGAGTTTTGATTGTTAAGTTAAACCACTAATAGAATAGAGGGAATTTTCCTAATGGGGCACTCTGAAGTTTCCTGTATCAATTAAGTAACAATTCTACATCAGTTTTCATCTTTTCCTCCCAAGAGTAACACATCACTAAATATTATTTTCATCCCCAAGTGAATAAAGATATATGTGCAATATATGTCAATCACTGAAGTATTTGAATTTCTATCAGATTAGGGATTGTGTGTGATGGAGTCAGCTTTAACCAGTTCTAGGTAATTGTTAAATTTTACAGTGTGCGTATTTATACCTCACAAATAAAAAAATTGTTGTTAATCAGGGTTTTATTTATTGTTTTGTTGATGGTCTAGATTTAAGAAAGTATAAATAATTCCAATTAAACTTAAAAGTATGTTTGTGTATACTTCCTTATTTCCAACTCCTAGAGATCTTGGATGTTAAACATTTAATAACACATTTCTGTATTCCTTTGTAAATATTGCTTGACTTTATCAGAGTACAGTCTATGGCTCAGGGAATGATGTCCTTTCCAAACTGGAGACCTTGTAGTTTGCTACTACTACTAGTACTAATTGACATTTATTAACCTCTTTGAAGGTTTGGAAAGTACTCTATATCTGTTACCTCAATGGAGCCTCATAACACCATTGAATAAAAGCAGTTGTTAATATTATTACTTATTTCTATTTGCATAGTCAAATTATCTCTGTTTTTTTTGAAAAGGTGAGAAATAAATCTTTTAAATTTAATGTTGGTTTCAAGTTTTAATTTATTTAAAGTAAACATAGCAACTAAAACATTGCTTTGGTGCTTTTACCTTTGATTCTGAAGAGATTGAAAATAAATTAGTGCATGCATTGGTTCATTTCAACAAACATTCATTAAGCAAAGTTCAAGATATTGTGCTAAGCCTCAGGATTGCAAGAGAAAATAAATTTTTCAATTTGATTATAAACTCCTTGAGGGCAGGAACAGAGCCAATTTTTATATTTATATTCTTGGTACCTTGTGGGTGAAAGAAATAATTATTTCTTTCATGAATAATCAATTATTGAATTAGGACTAGGGTTTTTTTTTTCCAGAATCCTGTAAGTTGTTCAGTCTCTGAAGGACAATGTTGATGGATGAGATTGCCTAAACCTTAGCTATTTTGGTTCCTAGGTGGGAGATCTCATCAAACCATAAAACCCTTCAAAGTATTTAATCTAAGGTGAATTCTGGTCCACTGTGTTCCACTCAGTCAGGTCTGAGTAGAGGTGTACCCTGCTTTTGTCTTGAGAACCCTAGTTGGAGATAATTTGGATAAGAGATTTGGACTATTTGTCCAAGCCAGAATGATCAGAGTCATGTCCCTGATTTCTTCATTAGAATAAGATCACCTCTCATTAAATATTCATTCTTTTCATTCATTTTTAATCAACCAGAGTTGATTGTCATCCTCAGTAATACCCAGTCTTCCAAGGGCATATAAACATTGAATTGAGTTCCATGAGGGGTCTTTGGCATTCAAGATTTCTACTGACCCCTTTTATTAATTTATTTGCTAGCAATGATTAAGAAAATGATTACTTACTTGGAAATTATGTTTCTCAAACTTTTTATTTTTCAATGGGTTACTATATATATATATATATATATATACACATATATATATATATTATGTGTTTAATAATGATCCTTGAATTAAATAAAGAAATTTACTTTGTACCTCTGTTATATTAGAAAGCTTGATTGCTTGTAATACTCCAGAAATTAATACCCATGAAATAAAATTAGTAATAATATAGAAGCAACAGAAACATTTTGCCAATTATCTCCTTTGATCTCACAGCAACCAGGCATGATGATTCTTCAGATATTAGCTTTAATTACTCACAGTATAATGCAATTACAATCTTGAAAATCAGGAAGTATTTTAATTTTTGCATCTATATACTTACCATCTAGCACAGCGTCTGGCATATAGTAGGATAAATAAATGTTTTTTGAACTAAATTGAATCGTCACCATTTTATAGACAAGGAAACCAATGCTGTGAGTTTAAGTCATTTGTCTAAGGACACATAAAGAGTGAGTTCTGTACTTCAACCTTAGGTTTCCCTTGAGTTCTCTTGCATTCAGCTGATATGTAATCACTGTTCTTAGTCATGGAGAAATGTACCAGAAATGTACTACCTATTGTTCAATGCATGCCCAGATATTTAAAGAGGATTGGAAGAGATAGGATGACCAAATGCGAAGAGAATAGAGCAGGTCATGGATTGAGGTCTTTGGTAGGACTGAAATCTGTGGGAATTTCTATGACTAGGAATGAGTTGTTCTTATTATGAAATGGATCTATTGATCAATATAATATCTTAGACAAAATCCATCTATATCCAGCAACTCACACTCTCTCTCTTTCTATAATATATACATTTATTTGTTTATGTCTTTTTATACATATATATATATACTTATATAAACATAGACATATGTTTCATATATATGCATTACCTACGTACATATATATGTATATATTTCAGTAATTTATTAAGCATCTGTCCTCTGACAATTATGCTGGACTCCAGAGATACAAACACAAATATCAAAGATGAAGCAATCCTTTTTCTCAGAGAACTTATAACAGGAAATAGCATGCATACATATTGGAAGTTATATACAAAGCATTCACAAAATAACCTTGGGCAAATTCTAGACTAGTGACTGGTAATGAGAAACTCAAATAAAAATCTTTAAAAGGTGACCTTCTGGCTGAATATTGAAGGAAACCAGTAGAGAGGTGGGAATGCATTCCAAGCTAGGGAATAGCCAATAAAAAGGCAATAGAGTTGAGAGGTGGGAGGAATAGTAAAGAGCAAGGAGTAGCAAAGAAGCTTAGTTTGATTGAATAGATAGAATCAGAAGAATTTAGAATGACAAAGGAGTTTATTTTTATCCAAGAGTAATAAGGAGTCAATTGAGGATTGAAAAGGTGGGACAATGATATAATCAGAGTCACACTTTAGAAGAATAATTTTTGTCAGATATATAGATGTATGTGAGATACTTGAGGATGAGATATTACTTGGGAAGTTGTTGCAATAATTTAGGCAAATGGTGATAAGAGTCTGAAGTATGGACATGGTTACATAAATAGAAGGGAACATATGGGAAGGATGCTGTAAAGGCACAAATAGTATGATTTGGAAAGGAATTAGATGTGTGGGGTTAGACGGAGAAGTAGAGGATGACACTGAGATTGTCATTCAAGATGATGGAAGGATGTTTGTACCTAATAAAAGAAATATGAAATTCTGGAAGATGGTGAAATTTTGGGGGGAAAAAGAAAATTTAAAAAATTTGAATTTGAGATTCCTACAAGATATCCTAATTCAAAAGTCCAATATGTAGTTTTTGATGCTGGACTAGAGCTCAAAAGAGAGACTAGAGTTTTTGGCATATAATAATAGATAATAAGATTACAAAATGAGAGATTAGAGAGAGAAGAGAAAAAAAGGAACCTTGACTAAAACCATATTAAGGAGCACACCATAGCTAATGATATAATGAAAGACACTGAGAAAGAGCAGTAACATAGAGAGGAGGAGATCAAGGAGAGAGAAGTATTATAAAAACAGAGAGGGAAACTTTTCAAGAAAGTGTTACAGTGTGTAAAACTGCAAAGAGATGGAGGAGGATGAGGACTGAGAAAAGGACACTGGATTTGGCAATTAAGAGAGCCCTAATAATTTAGACAGAGCATTTTTCAGTTGTATATTGAAGTCAAAAGGCAGATTACAGAGGGTTATCTATACAAACATATGTGTGTCCAAAAGAAACTCATTATAATATGAATTTAGTTATACTGAAAATCAAATCATACTTCTCCTGATGAAATCATGAATGACAAAATTCTGATATAATATTGTTAGGCTGAAGGTGGAGAAATGTTGCCTTTCTCATCGACACCAGCATTCTATTTATTTTATTTTTAGATTTTTCAAGGCAATGGGGTTAAGTGGCTTGCCCAAGGCCACAGAGCTAGGGAATTATTAAGTGTCTGAGGTTGGATTTGAACCCAGGCACTCCTGACTCCAGGTCCAGTGCTCTATCCACTCCGCCACCTTGGTGCCCCTCACTGTGCCACCTAGCTGCCCCTACCAGCATTCTATTTTGCTTGCCAAAAGATTTTATCACTTTCTTTAAACAATAATCTGGTTATTTCCTATAAATCATTTATTTTATGATAGAAATTGTTAGTAGGAGAACTAAATCTAAATTATTATGAGTTTTTTTCTAATTTAAGATTGTTTAAAAATCAGGATAAAGCATCCTGGATTTCTCAGTGTAAGTCAGTGGAGTTTAGTGGTCATGGTAGTGAGTGGGGTGGGTGAATGGAAGAGAGGATAATTTAATTTATAAAAATTCAATTCATAGAGTTTACAAGAGTGTGTCTATTTTATAAAGTGAGCTACATCTGTAGAAAATTAATTTATACTAAGGTCATCCAGATAGGCAGTTTCATGTAATTAAAATTTGATATAACTACTCTCTGTTGTCTTAGTAAAATTCAACTTGTACTGTTGAGGGTTCTTATATGGGAGCTATAGAGCTAATTATTATTTGATGTGGCTATTCCCCAGAACTTGACAGATAGCAGCCTGGGAGAGCTTAATTTTTCTGAGGCTAGAAAAGAATTGTTTCCCATTTTAAGAAATGATAACCTTGTACTTTCCTTAAACTTTGAGTATTATGAATTCTGCTAGAAAGAGCTAGCACATTCTTTTTTTTGCTCAATAGAGCATCGCTTTCTACTGAATAGCTCAATTCATTTAGTTTTGGAAAATTTCTATAATCACTTGAATTAGATATCACATAAAAGTATCATTGTTGTTAAATTTGGAATAATTTATTCATGTTTTAGTATTTTTCTATTTTAAAGTTCTAGTTATTTCTTTCTTTTGCATATGCATAGTAGATATTCTCTTCACAGTTCAATGAACTTGTCACTTTATTAACTTTGTTTTGGAAAGAATTATTCACCTTATTAGAAATATCTCAGCATGTCAGACATTCTGCCACCAGGTGGTGGTAGTGACTCTACTCATTTAAGTCAAGCTACAAAGCATGGGCCATTCCATCAGAATCAATTAGTTATTAGTAATTGACATTAATAATAATATTTTCTTAGTACTTACTATGTGTTATTCACTATGCTAAGAACTTTATGATTATTATCTTATTTGATCTTCACAACAATCCTGGGAGGTAGGTGCTATTGATGTTCTCATTTTATAAGTAAGGAAGCTGAGACAAACAGGGATTAAATGAAAGTGTCTAGGGTCATACATATAGTAAGTGTATGAGACCAGATTTAAACTCAGTTCATCTTGACTACAGGCATAGTGTTCTATCCATTGTGTCTATTATGTGCAGACATACAAATACCAAGAATGAAACAATTCTTGCTCCTGAAAAACTTATATTCAAAGGGGGTAAAACAAGTTGTTTTTGTTTGATCTTTGTTTCTGCAAGAGGTCCAATGATGTCATGGGGCAATGTCTTGACTTGTGAGTGAATTGGATTTAAGTGAGGCGGAACTGTCCCAAGTCATTAGCTTCACTCTCTCTTCCAGTCAATAGTGATAACAGGATGACTGGTAATGGTTCAGGATGTAGTGGATGAACTTGATGTCTTTGATGTCTGACCAAGCTCTAAGCAATCTATAACCCTGCTTCAGATCCTTTATGGCTGACAGAAGGGATTGGTCTTATCCTCCCATTCCACCAGGAAAACCCTTCATGTGTCTATCCTTGGAAGTAGACATTCCTCCTATAAATAGTTTAGTCACTTTTCTCTAATAATTCTCAATTGATTTTTAGAATGATTGGACTAATTAACAATTCTACTTCCAGTAACAGTTTGTTAGTTGTTAGTGTTCCTGCTTCCCTGTGTTCTCGCAAATGTTGATGAATTCTATTTTTGTCATACTTGTAATTTTGCTTTATATGATGTGAAATGAGAGTGATTTGAATTTGTATTCCTTTTATTATTAGTGAGTTGTAGCAATTTTTGAAATGATTGTTGACAACTTTTGATAATTTTCTTCTTATCACTTGAATACTTACATACTGGGAAAAATGAATCTTGGTCTTAGGTTAACTTGCTACATAGCTTATATCAAACTTTAATCCAGGGACAGGGAACCTTTGAGGTTCTTGGTACGGCAGAGAGTGGAGTATATAGCTAAGACTAAGATCTGTTTCAATTCTGAAATTTGGCCATTGATTAATTAGCATGAATAATTGAGGCTTGATAGATCTTAAATTGTCTTAAAAAGAATATTTTTTAAACATAGCTTTGTTTGAATGCCTGTTAATGTACTATTCTCTACAAAACTGGCAAGGCCTTTAGAATGTGTTTCATATCACTGGTGACATGTTTTAATAAAATCATTTTATATTCCCAGAATCAATAGTAAATTCACAATCTGGTTATGTGGTCCTAAATTGAGCTAATTGCTAGTCTAGAAACCAAATCTTAAATTAGTGGTACTTACTCATGCACAACACCATCTATTACATTCACAGGAAATAATAAAGTGTAGAGAAAACTAAAAACGCTGGGTAGTTTTTAAACAAAATTGCGATCTTTATTTTTTTAGAAAGTCTCATTTAAGGATCACATAAACATGTAATTTGGGGGGAGACGATTCATTTTCCAGAAATAATCTTAAGTGGGTTGTTTGATTGAAGAATGTCTATTTGAAGATGAAATAGTTATTGTTCTTTAAAACCCCACTTTCTTTAATATTGGCTCTTTTCATCAGGCAGCAGACTGTAAGCTCAGACTCTAAGTCCTTTGCAGCTGTCAGCTCACATTCGGTTTATTCTTTAGGCTGTCATAGCTCCATTACTAAATCCCCTGAAGTCCTTTGATTATTTTTTTGTTGTTGTTCATAAAATGTCGAGTTCATTCCTTATTACAGGTGGATGTTTTCAGAAAAAAATAGTGTTCAAACAACTGTAAAGTCTTGACATGTGGAAGGATCACTAACCAAGCTTTATTTCTATAAAGAAACTCCCTCATTAAGAAGCAAACAAAAACAGCAACTGATTGAATTATAAAGTGTTACTAAGTGTATATTCAAACTTTGAAGAATTAAAGAATCAACATATCATAAAAAATCATAGATATCTCATTTAGTAAGTTAGACCACTTTAAGATATGATCTTTAATGAAGGTTTCTAGTTTTCTTAGTAGAAGAAGACTGGGCATTTCTGACTAAATATAGAAAGTCAGAGTAAGAGACGAACTTAGAGATCATGATATTTAAGAAAATTTTTCTTAGAGGATGTTCCATTTGTTGATAAATTTCAGTCTTTGGGATTTTCTTTTATTTAACTTTATGGATTTCAAACTATCTCACAAATTTCTTTTGCAATAATACGGTATGTAACCAGTTGTCCATATAAAGCATACTTCAAATTCATTCATTTAATCCACAAACATTTATTAGGCCTTATACTCAATATTGAGACAGACAAAAATGAAAAGTCCTTGTCCTCAAGGAGCTTACATTTTTTTCAGGTGAAAAAATGTATACAAATAATACTTATATACATTGTTGTTGTTCAGTCATTCAGTCATGCCTGTCTCTTTGTGACACTGTAGACATGTCAATACTATCCATGGAGTTCTCCTGGTAAAGATCTTGGAATGGTTTTCCATTTTCTTTTCCAGTGGATTAAGGCAAACAGATATTAAAGGACTTTCCTAGGGTCCCATAGCTACTAAGTGTCTGAGTTTAGATTTGAACACAGATCTGTGACTTCAATTCCATTGACTGTAACCACTTTGCCACCCACCTGCCTCTAAAAATCTTTTTGTCAGATCATTTATCCTGATTTGACTTCAGAAGATATTGTTTGGGTGTTTAGTCATATCTGGACTTTCCATGACCTAATGGATCATAGCATGCCGATCCTGTCCATGGGGTTTTCTTGGCCAAAGACACAGGAGTCGTTTGCCATTTCCTCCTCCAGTGTATTTTGACAAACAGAAGATAAATGACTTGGCCAAGGTCACATAGTGAGTAAATGTCTAAGGCCAGGTTTGAACTGTTTTTCCTGACTTCAGGCTTAACACTTTATCCAGCTTTTATATACACACATATGTGCACACATATGTTATTTAATATAATTATTAAATACATTTCTTATATATAAAGTAAATAGAAAATATTTTTATAATAAAACATTTATAGAGAGCTTAAAGTTTTGCAAATTACTTTACCTATACTTTCTCATTTGTTCCTTACATCTGCCCTCTGAAGTACATGTTATTATTATTATCCCCATCTTACAAATAAAGAAACTAAGGTAGATAATGATTATGTGACTTGTCAAGGGTCACACACAGTTGTCTGAGGAAGACTTTGAACCCAGACTTTCCTGTCTCCAGGTTCAAAACTATGGGGAAGAAGAGTAGTAGTGAGTGCTTAGTGGAGGGAGATAAGGATAAATCTCATGAAGAGATGACATTTCCCTTCCAAGTAAGGGTGTGGTCATAAAACCTATGCAAAAACATGGAGGCAGAAGTTATAAGTACATAGAATGAATGAAGGAGTAATATCCAATAATTCTAGAATGATAAACTAGAACCAAATTGTGAAGGACTTTAAATGCTGAACAGAGTTTATATTTGTCAGGTAATAGAAAGGCATTAGAGCTTCTTCATTGGGATTGTAAAGTCAGACCTGTGCTTTAGAAGTATCAATTTGGAAACTTGGATTATTGGAAGCAGGGAAATGGTTTAGGAGTCTATTACAATAATCCAAGAGATAAGTGATGGATGTGAATGTTGCAAGGAGTTGGATGAAAGAAAAATTGTGATAGTAAACTCTATGTAGTTTGGCAACTGATTGAACAAAGGGGGAATGAAGGAAAGGCAAGAGCAGAGGATGACTGTGATGTTATTATAAAGGTGATGGTATCCTTCCCAGAAACTGAGAAATTAGGAAGAGAGGAGAAATTTTTGAGTGAAATAAAATATAATGAATTCTGCTTTGGACAACAAAGCATCCTGTGGGAAATGCTTAATATGCAGTTATTCACGTGAGATAGAAATTTAGGAGAAAAGTTAAGCTCCCAAATATAGATATGGGAGTCAATTAGGAATGGAGATCACTAACAGATAGAATATGGAGATAATTTCTAGAACAGAATCTAAGGCGATACCCATGGGAAGGGTATGATGATTTTTCTTTTGAAAAGGGTTTTTAAAAACTTATCCTAGTTAGAAGTACTCTCTAGTCATAACTGAAGATTTGGGTGCATTTTCATTTATTTATGAATTATTGCTTATTGAATTCCTTCTCATTTCCCTTTTTGTTTTACTTAAAGAAAGGTTAGAAGGTCTAGCATGTATAGAATAAAATGATATTTACTAGATGCTTAAGATCAGGGAATTTGCTTAAACACTCTGGGTTTCAGGTTCTTCATCTATATAATAATGAGGTTTAATTAAATGTTTCCTAATAGTATATTTGGGGCAGCTATGTGGTGCAATGGATAGTGTAAAGTCCGGAGTCAGAAAGACCCAAGTTCAAATCTGACCTCAGAAACTTAGGTCTGTGACCCTAGTCAGGTCATTTAAGTCTGCTTGCCTTACTTTCCTCATCTATAAAATGAGCTTTAGAAGGAAATGATAAATTGCTCCAGTATCTTTGCCAAGAAGATTGCAAATGGGATCATGAAGAGTCAGACATGAATGAAAATGACTTTGCCATAAAATGATCTCATTTACTTCTAAAGGTCTATGAATCTACAATTCAATTCAACAAGCATATATTAACTATCTACTACATCTTAGTCATTGTTCTATGTGCTGGGGATTCAAAGACAAATAGGAAACAGTACCTGCTCTAAAAGAGCTTCCATGTTAAGGTAGGAAGAGGAGAGGAGATGGTGGCAATGGGGATAGGGAACAAAGTTTATATACACATACAATTAAAAACAAAATCCTTGCATGGAGTGATCCTATGGAAGGATCCCACTAAGAGGAATCATGGAAAATATCCAATAGGAAGTGGCTTCTGAATTGTACTTTGAAGGAAGCTAGCAAGTCTGTTTGGCAGAAATGAAGAATGAGTACAATCCAGCACTAGGGTACAGATTGTTTAAAGGTGAATTTTTTTGTCTGAATGTTATGTAAGGGGGGGGTAGCTAGATTGTTTTGACTGAACTATTCACATATTGTGGGGTAATGTCTGAGAGGCAGTTTGATGGAGTGAATAGAAATCTGCTCTCAGAATCAGATAGTCTTAGGTTTAAGTTCTGCCTTTGATAGTTATTGCCTGTGTGACCTTGGGCTAGTAACCTAAGTCTCAAGGTTCGGGGCACTAATCTCCAAGGCTTTAGATTTCAGAGCAGTTGTTGATGTGAAATCAATCAATCAATCAATCAATCAATCAACATTTATTATAACCAGTCACTGTGCTAAGTGCTGAGGATAGAAAAAGAAGCAAAAGACAATCTAAGTTGCTTTGAGTCTGCATTTTTTGTTTGTGGTTCCTGAATTAATTTCTTTTCTTTTTTTTTTTTGCATTATGCCTATGTTTTTACATTTGTTTTCAACATCTCTCTGCTCTAGTACATGGTCAATTTTTGTAAAAAGTTCCATATGATGCCAAAAATAGGTATATTCTTTTGGAGTCTCCTACACAGATGAAATATTTTAAAAAGTTTTCAAGCTATGACTGAAAAAGGGGAAGCACTTATCTGAGTAACTTAAGCAGAAGACACCACTCTAGCTAGTCTTCTAATCCTACTGTTTGGAAACATTGAGTATGTACTAGGGGGTCAGAAGGGAGAGGAAAGAAAACAAGGGAGATGTTGACAACAGTTGACTCTGATTTATTAAGTTTCATCAATAAATGACTTGATTTTGCCCAGAATGTACAAAGACTTGCACAGAGTATGACTCCTTCACTCTACCCCACCCATTCTTTCCTGTTTTCTGTGTCTCCTCCAAGTTAGATTTCAATTCCATTGTGTCCTTAACTCTGCTTTCTTAAGTATTTAATTCACTACTACAACTAACCACATACATGTTAAATAAGCACAACCCCTCATCTATCTGGAAGGGACCTGTGTATTTCAAATTCAACAGTCTCACATAGGGAATTTGCCCTTACTAGAAAGGAAAGAAAACTGGATATCTTTAACAGTCAAAAAGGATCTGAGTCTTTCCTAAAATATAGTCAAAGAGCCTTCAATTTTGACCTAAAGTTTTTTTCTGATACTTTTGTGTACTCCCTATGCAGGTTGTGGCAAGGAAGGCAGCTTGGAGGAAAGCTTTGACAGCCCTGCCACTTTAACTGTATATTGTGTCTGATAGAAGGCATGGCATAGTGGATATTGTAGAAATATGGAGAAAAACGGACCTGTTTACAATTTAGAAAGAATTCCAGACTCCTTTAGAGTAAATCATACTCTGTAGATCATAAATCACTTATATTAGAATGCCATATTGAGTTTAGGATTGTTATTTAAAATAGGAAATTGGTATAGCAATCTCTTATCGATAATGTACACATTCGTTCAACATCTGATAATTTTTTTTCTTTTTGAGGCACTAAGCTAAAACTATGTAGCTACAGAATAATATGTAGTCTCTGCTATCAATATCTAGTAGAGAAACATTCACCAGTAGTTATAATTTTTAAAATCACATTTCTATTTGTAGAGTGTTTTTGTCATTAACAATCCTGTGACAAAGGCAATATAAATATTGTTATTCCCTTTCACAAAGGAGATAAGTGAGAAAATAAATGACTGATCCAAGGGTGATGAAGATTTGAACCTTGGACTCTATCACCCTCTTCACTACGCCATGTTTCTTCCCTTCTCAACAACTTGGTGAGGTTGGTAGTTTAAGTAATATTCCCATCTTATAGCTGAGAAAATACATGTTCATATGGTAAGTGCTAAGAAATTTATGAACAATTCGCTATGATAGTTGATTTGTAGCTTGGGAGAATCAGCAAAAGTTTTAATCATGTGCTTTGGTGAGTTGGATTTTATTTCAGGTGAAGGATGCAGGAAGATTTTAAGAAAGGTCATCCTAGAATTGGAAAAAGCATAGAAGTGGTAAAATATCATACTTTTTTTTTCAAAAGAGGGAAAACAGTGCAGCTTTGCTGGAATATAGCCATTGTGACAGCTTTTTTTGTGGGGGAGGCAATTGAGGTTAAGTGGATTGCCCAGGATCACACGGCTAAGCATCAAATGTCTGGAGTCATATTTGAACTCAGGTTCTCCTAACTTGAAGACTAGTGTTCTACCCATTGGGCAGCATAGTTGTCTCTGCTTTTAAGCAGAAAGGAAGATTAATTCACATAAAAATTATGATGATGATGATAATTACTTTTATATAGTATTTAGCAATATGCTGATCACTTTATAAATATTATAAAGATTATCTCATTTCATCCTCACAGCAACTTTGGGAAGTAGGAAGCTACATACATAAAACTTTAAGTTATAAACATTGTGGCATTATGGTTTATTCTGAAAATCTCCCTGGGAGAGACAATCAATACAGAAGTGATTATCTTTGTAAATGTTGGCATGTATGATTTGAAAATCCAAAATGTTATAGGTATGTTAAATATCCACTATGGTCTTTTTTATTTTTTGGTCTTTTGTGCTTTATCTGATTAGATTACTAACAATAATTCCTTAGTCCTCATGTTGGCTCAGTTCCCACTGGGAAACTTCCAAATGGGAACTAGGCCCAAGTGAAGGCAAGAGAACTAGGCTTACAAGCATATCTTTCTATGTTTCATACCAGAAAAACAACAGCAGCAGAAGCAACAAGTTGAATTTCTTTCAACATTGTATCATTCACCAAATTGTCAGGTAAATTTTGATTTACCTTAATCAGATTGATGCTAGTAGATAGAAAACATGAAGCTTATTTTATCATTTACTTGGCAAAATCTATGGACAAAGAGAAGAGAAGTTGTATTTCACTTTTAAAAAGAAACCATTTTGATGTGGAAACCACTAAGAAGCATGTACAGGATCAGTCCAAAGTCAACAGAGAGTGGAAGTGTAGGAAAATGATGAGTTCAATTAATATGAGTACAAGAAAATCTACTTATTTAACTTAACATCTGAGTTTTCTTTTTATTAAAAAAAGAGAAGGGTTTCAGGTGTGTTCTTTGGTCTTACATTATATATCTTTGTAATATAGACAACTCCCTAAAACTATAAGAAAAGGTATTAATCTGCATTGGCAGTGGGAACTCCTTATATACTAGTAAAATTGTATACACATATATATATATATATATATTCACACATCTATAAATAAAGGAAAAATGAAAACAAGTCAAGAGGCGGTTAGAACTCCTTTTGAAATTTTTAGGGATATGCATTTGGATGGCAGTTTATAAGAATTATGTTAAGGTTTATTGCATAGGATGATTTTTTATTTGAAAAGTTATTTTAATTATGTATCAGAATGTCATGAAACTAAAGATATGAAAGGAGTCTACAGCTGTCATATTTTATAAATAGAGAAAAGATATTAAAATTATTCCACTTTGAAAATATAGAATATATTTTAGTTCAGCCTAAGAAGGGAATTTTTTTACACTGTTCAAACACCCCGGTAAGCTTCACATTCATAAAAGGAGTCAGTTTTGCTGAACGGGGAGGTTGTTTAATTTTTGGGCTATTGGTCTTTGTTCTCTGTTTCTGGATTTTGGATCCAATCTGATCTCTTCCCCTCCCCTCCCCTCCCTTCCCCTCTCTTCCCCTCCCTTCCCCTCCCCTCCTCTCCCCTTTTCCCCTTCCCTTCCCTTCCATTCCCTTCCCTTCCCTTCCCTATCCCCCTTCCCCTTCCTCTTTTTCCTTTTCCCGTTCCCTTTCCCTTTCCTTCGTTCTTTTTTTAAAGCATTGCCTTAATATTCAATTTAACCTGTAGGTGGCAGCAACTTTCTACTTATGGAGTTTTGCATTCTGAAACTTCATTCGGATTGAGTAAAGTGAAAAAATGAGGTGGCTATTACTTTGGGTGCTATTATAGATGCATTTTGAGTTAAGCTGGAAGGTGTGTTTTATATTTATATTTTAAGGGTCCCCTTCCTCATTCTCTAATTGAACATAAGCATACTTTCACTCATATAGACAGAGTCTAGAATTAGGGATTATTCATTTTGAGATGTTGTTTCACACCCTTGTAAATTTGGGTGTGATATTACCAGCTGGCCTTTTGTCTCAAAGGGAAGGGATGGTTCCAAAAGGAGTTTATTATCAACAAGGGCGGTGAATATCACCAAGCATTTTGTCATCATTCTTTTGGCATTACATTTGAACTATTACACAATTTTCCTAAAGACAGCCACCTTCAAGATTTGTGTGGGATCATAAATATGGTGATCCAATATATTTACTGTTTCAATAAATTTACTTCATGGAACCCATTTACACCTGAAGGTTGCCTCCTGTCTGTGGTCCCTTTAATCTGTTATTGGAGACAGGGTGCAAATTGAGATTCTGATTTACTCCTTTTTTAAGGCAAGACAAAATTTGCCTTTCTGGAGCAGTGTTCAAATTGAAAGCCTTCACAATGGCAATAGTTTCAAAGATTTGGAAGGGCTAATTGGAGAGGTCAGGGGGAATGATCATTTATATTGCCAATAGCTAAGTCTTTTCAAGTGGAATTATTTAAACATCTTGGCAGCTGTTTATTTTTTACAGTGCTTAGAGATATTAAGATTGCTATCCTTTTGATAACTCCTTATGATTTGCCTCCCTTTGGGTTAACTGAGATGAAACTGATGAGAAAGGATGGTTCCAATTAATGAATCTTAATAGGAAATCTGGCCTCAACACATATGGCCTCTGTGACCCTTTCCCAGCAGGGTTTCAGTTTAAAGAAATAGAGGGAAGTGTTTTGTAAAACTGAACTTCCAAGGGTCTCCCTCTCTGACTGCTGGTCAGATCAGTTTTCAATATTGTTCGCCTACCCAGTCTGATTTCTGACATCTGTTTCTTCGTTTGTTACTGGGCAGAAATCCAAATAAATATTTTTTGAAGCAAGACACCTTGTTCAGAAGTTGAAAGGTTGACAAGTCCAAGTAAATAATGATAGTTAATAAGATTAAGAAAGAGAAAGGATGAGTCAAAGATGCTTGTTCCTTTTTTGTGGTTTAGAAGAAAGCTGATGAGCTTTAGTGTCTCTCTTATAGTAGAGGTTATGAGGATAAAATAAAATGTCATAGGTAGACTAAAACCTCTTTTAAGCATCTACCTCAAAATTAAATCCTTATTTAAATAGGACTCATGATCTGTCTCACAATTTAAACAAATCCTTGATGTAGTGCTGTTCTTTATAGGAATTGAATAAAATTAATTAAAATATTAAAACTGCAAAGAATCTGAGATTAATTTACTGATAGATTTCATAAGTATACAGCCTTAAATGGACCTGAGAGGTTCAGGGGCAGGTAAGTGGTGCAGTGACTAGAGCCCTGAGCTGAAGGACCTGAGATGAAATCTATCCTTGGACACTTACTAACTATATGACCTTGGTCAAAACACTTAAACCCTTTCCCCCTCAATTTCCTCATTGGTAAAATGCAGGGTTTTTTTTTTGTGAGGATAAGATGAGATAATAATAATTTTAAAACACTGAGAATACCTGGAACATAGTAGTATTATATAAATGTTTGTGTTGTTGTCATTGTTGTCATTATGTTTAATCCCCTCACTTTACAGAAGATGAAAGTAAATCTAGATTGGTTGTGATTTATCCAGGTAAATCACCAGAAATGTCAGATTTAGCCCCCACTCAAAATGTTTCTACTATCTCACAAGATATTTTCCTAATGTCTTCATTTTTTGTAATATAAGGAAATTGAGATCCAAGATAGTTTAGTGACTTGTTCAGAGTTACATACCTAACTACATCTTTATTTCTTATCAGTACAATTGTTGGTTAGACCATAGAATTGGTTCATGTTTTTCTCTGAGATTCTTATTTACCTGAAGTCTTTTTTAAGGCTCATAGCATAGTCTCCCAGCCATCACTATTTCAATTTACAAGTAAATGTGAGTTAAAAAATCCCTCAAACTTTGATATTTGTATAAGTTTATATTCACAATGGGAAAATGTTGATTCTAACTTTGAAGTGGAATTAGACTATTATAAAAATAATTTATTCTAAACATGAAGTACAGGACAATTAACAGAAAACTGAAGCATCAAGCAACAAAGAAGGGATTGTGTTTTATTTATCTTTCTATCTCTCTTTGCACCTAGCTAAGCACCCAGTAAGACACTTGGTACAAATGCAATGACTATTATGTGTACTAATTACTAGATGAGAAAAAAGAATTATATTTATTGTAGAGTAATAATAGTTGCTGATATTTATTAAAAAGTTTTAAGATTTGTAAAACAATTTACATGTATTCTCTCATTTGTTCCTCATAACAAGCAACACAGCACACTTAAACCTTAAGTACTTAATAAATGTTTATTGATTGGTTAATTATTGATTGTAAATTAAAACAATGTAATTATTATTGTCCTCATTTTACATAGAAATAAATAAATTAAGGACCATAGGAATTAAATCGCTTGCTCTGTGTCACATAAGTTTTAAGTATTAGAAATGAGATTGAAATCTAACTCTTTCCTGATTCTACAGATAACCTTCTCTTTTTTGTTTGTACAAATGACAACTTTCTGGTTTAAAAGGAAATTACAACTTTCAAGGTTCTTGGACATGAAATTTACAATATTTACATATATGATATCAAACATTTTGGCTAATTATAACTTTCAGGATAGTTAATAAAAAAAGTAAAATATTTTTCATATCTTATATCTGAAATATATTTCTCCCAGAAATTGATGGGTTTAAACATTAGGGGAGATTAACCATGTGACCTGAGGTAAATCACACTTCTCTGGAACTCATTTTCATCATCCACAAAATGAAGAGATTAGACTATATTGTCTCTAATGTTTTTTCCAAGAACTAAGTCCTTCTGTCTTAAGATTGATTGGGATAATATGTTTGATTTTGTTGACTCTAAACCTCCAGAAAAGCAGCTTAAGTTGTTCTGTGAAAACTTTTGTGGAGATTGGCCTATCCCTTGAGGAAACTAGATTGGTCATCTTAGATTACTATTTTCAAGAAATGATGTCAAGACATTGGATCCAACAATCTGAGTAGGGAAAAAAAGAAAATTGTTCAAGTTTTTGCGATTACATTATAATGTTTCATAATTTAAGAAATAGAGGGTAATACTAGTAGGAAGATATTGATTTCTAATAATTCACTTGTTTTTAATAATGTATTAGCTTTTCAAGTTTAAGAATAAATTATAAATCAGCATGTTCTGAAATTTTGTTCCTCATTTTTTGATAATTAATTCACAGGAAATGTTTGTTAAGTTAAAGCAAAAAAGAAAAACTACAGCAACAAATCCCACTTATATTAAAAAATACACATAAGAAAGAGAAACAATAATTTAGATTTGACACAATACAGTCCCTGTAGAAGAACTGTCCTTTCAATGCCAGAAAGCCTGCTTTAGTTCTCAAAAATGTTCTGTAATATGTATACATGCCAACTATCCAAGTTTTAGAGAAATATTTTATTTCTTTTAGAAACTTGATTTTCCCAAACTTTTGTGGCCTTTAACTAAACTATTCAATCTGCTTTTCTCTATAGAACTCTATAGAAAATGAACCTTAAAAAAGTAATGTTGTATTTATTTTTAAAGTCTCATGGGGGCAGCCAGGTGGCACAGTGAATAGAGCACTGGCCCTGGAGTCAGGAAGACCTGAGTTCAAATTCCACCTCAGGCACTTAATAATTACCTAGCTGTGTGATTGTGGGCAAGTCATTTAACCCCATTCATTACCCTGCAAAAGTTTTAAAAAAAGTCTCATGGTTGACACATACATCTACACTCACCCATAAACATACTTATATACATACCCACACACATACATACAGTTTGTATCTATGTGTGTGTGTGTCTTACCCATTAGTTTGGATAAAGTTACCTGAAAATTCATAGTTCTTCCTTAGGCTGGACTTTTATTTAATCATATGAAAATAATTAATCAAGTCTGATTTATAGATTCATAGAATTTTGAGCTGGAAAATATTAATGCTAAATCTAGTTCAGTTCACTTATTTTACAAATGAGGAAATTGAGGCCTGGAGTTATTAAATGATTTGCTTATCAATACAGCTAGTTAGTGTCAGAGCCTAAAATAAAATCTGGGTAGAATTTTGGTTTAGTCTTCTTTCTATTTACATATTGCTTCATTTTTAAAACATTTAGGAAACCTGGTACAAGTACTACACTTGGATTGCCTATTCTGTTTATTAACTACGTGACTTTGGTCTTAGTCACTTAATAGTTCAACCTCAAGTTTCCCATTTTGTAAATTGAGAATGACAATACTTTTACGGCTAACTTTTTTTTTTTAGGTTTTTGTAAGGCAAAGGGGGTTACGTGGCTTGCCCGAGGCCACACAGCTAGGTAATTATTAAGTGTCTGAGGCCAGACACCAGTCAGGTAGTCCTGACTCCAGGGACAGTACTCTACCCACTGTGCCACCTAGCCGCCCCTACTGCTAACTTCTTAAGGCTGTTCTTTGTAAAATCTGAAATGATCCATAAGTGTTGGTTATTATTATATTTCTGAGTAGAGTTCTCTGTCATTGGGGGCCTTTCAGAAGAATCTGGGTAGTCATTTATTTTTATTATGTTATAGGGATTTGTTTTAAGTATCTTAAAAGGGTTGGAGTAGATGAGCTCTAAAGTCTTTTTTATTTGATAATTATGAGATTCTAATTCCACATTTAACTATGATGTTATGATGATGATGATGCCTGTCCTTTGTTCTTGAAGAAGACCATGACACTAGAGGTGATGCCTTGGCAAGCATATGAATTGGGTTTGAGTGAGGGAGTGCTGAGCTAAGTCACCTGCTTCACTTTTTCCTCCAGAGTTATCTGGATCCAGTGGTCAGATGTGAATCAGAATGAATGGAGATGGCCCTGGATGTAGGGCAATCAAGGTTAAGTAACTTGCCCAAAAAATCACACTAAGTATCAAAGCTAGTAAGTATCAAATGTCTGAGGCTGGATTTGAACTCTTGTCTTCCTGACCCTGAGGCCAGTGCTCTATCCATAAGTCACCTGGCAATTTGAAAACAACCAAATATTGGTTGACCTGATGATGATGGAGGTGCCATTTTGGACCTTTGATAAATGCTCTTCTTTAAAAAAGGTCCTCCTGTGCTTGAGGACCTAGGATTATTTAACATGTAGAAGAGAAGGGCAAAGAAAGCTTTAATAGAAATATAAGCTATTTTTAATACCAAAAATAGTGAGCATCTGTTCTACATCTCTATTGAAGCCAGAGAATGAGGAAACAGGAATAAACTGCAATATAAGGTAGTTAGGTTAGATCAAACAAAGAATGTCCTGTCAGTATTCTTAAACACTGAAAAGGATTGTGATGGGAGGTTGTGAAATCTTCTCATGACTTGTCTTAAAAATAGGGTAGAGTGACACTGGCTGAGGCTCTTTCAGTTGTAGTCTTGCGTATATGGAAAGGATATAGACATGGAATGGCAGATATTGGTGGAAGACTTATTGATTGATTCCACACAGAAGATGCTTTCTAGATGATCAGCTTGATGTTAAAGAACTTGCTGTTGATTATGAGATGATTTTTACTGAATCCTGTATGAAAAATGAAAATTCCATCACTTAAACTAAATGATAAGATTCTAGCTGTTAGTAATAGTACACTTGGGGTGTTTTGGGTCTAGTAACTCTGACTTTTTAGGGTTGCTTGTTCACCTTTGTTTTCCACCTGATTCACCCAACTCTACCTTGTAACTCCAAGAAGCTGGACTTTGGGCAGAGGTCCCATTCATGTGAAGTTACATTGGTACACAGGCTAACTCAAGTTGAAGGTAACTGATAGGTCTCAAACCTGTTGATGAGCTAGGAGGATGTCTACCACATATGTGTGAAGACTTTTTCCTGGCAGAATGGGCAGATGGGAACAATTTATTCCAACAACCATGAAGGTGGCTGAAACAGTCACTGAAAAGCCCCCAACGTCATCCATTGCATCCCAGGCCATTGTCAGTCATCTTGACTTTTGTCCTATCACTAGATTTCAATGACTCAGGTAGAGAAATTGAGGCTGATGACTTTGTGCAACTTTGTTTCATTTAAAGATAATGCATGCTCAAGTCAAGACATCACTCATGAAGTCTTTGGTTCCCTTTGAAAACTAAGGATAAACAACCATAGTACATTTAGTTCTATAGGAGCTAAGAGAGACATGGTATTTGAGTCATTGAGGTCATTTGCAAGGTTATACCAGATCTAAGAATGTCACAGTTTTAGAGTCAGAAGTGACATCAGTGACCATACAGTCAAGGGTATTCATAAAAATAATCTTGTCTACAAAACAGGTTTATCATCCATAAAATGAGTAGGTTGCCCTTTGAGATCATATAAACATTAAATCTAAGGCCATCTGGAAGCAAAGTTGCTAGACTTCACAACCTGGAAAATTAAGATCTTGTCTGAAATATGTTAGAAATGAAAACATCTCTGATATTTTACAAGTGACCATCCAACATTTATTTAAAGACCTCCAATGAAAGGGTATCCACGAACTCTTACAGCAATTCATTCCATTTTTGAATAGTCCTGATTGTTAGACATTTTCCTTAAATCAAAATTAAACTTACCCCTTTGTGATGTCTACCCATTGTTCCTTGTTTTGTCCTCTGTGGCCAAGCATAACAGGTCTGTTTTAATTTTCATGCAACAGCCTTTCTGATACTTGAGGATACACCATATCTTCCACTAAATCTTTTCTTTTCTTAATTAAAGATTCCAAGTTCTTTTAGTTGATTCTCCTATTAAATGATCTTGTGGTCCTTGAAAATCTTTATTGTCCTTTTCTGGATACTATCTAGATTATCAATAATGCAGATGACCTGCTTCTCAATGATGTGGCAAATGTTCCAGAGAACTAAGTAACTCCTAGTCTAATTATGTCTACAATAAATATTGAAGGGACTGGCTACACCAAATACTTGATGAAATTAGACTTCTCTATAATTTATACAAATAATCTGAAATTTAGTGAAACTCATTAACTTTCTTGCTCTTCTTCAGCTACTCCATTTTTTATCTTCTGAATACCTTTTTACTGACTGTTCTCTATACTTATAGTTGTCTTCCTTCTCATTTCCACCTCCTGACTTCTTTCAAGTCACATTGAAAATCCCATCTTCTATAAGATCTCTTTAATCTTAGTGCCTTTTCTTAGCAATCATTTTACTTTCTCTGATGTATATCTTGTTTGTGCACAGTTGTTTACATATTATTTCTCCCATTTGCGTGAACTCATAGTGAATTTGTTTCTGAAGGACTTGCTACTGCTTGTGAGATGATCTTTACTGAATCATCTATATAAAATAAAAAAATTCACATCTTAAGTTAGTGCAGTAAGATGGGCAGAACAGTTTTTGCCTTTCTTTGTATAGTTATAGAGCAAAATATTAGGTGCTTAACAAGCATTTGTTGCCCTCATCTGGAATCTTAAGATATCTTGATATCTTGAGATAGTCCCTCAAATATTCTAACTGCCTAGAGACATCTATCCCCTCATCTCTCAATCAACTAGAGATTTGGTTTTGTGGGACCATACCTTGGCCATCTGGAAGGGAAATCTCTAGACTCCATAACCTGGAAAATGAAGATCTTGTCTGAAATGGTATTATATTTTAGAAACAAAAACACCTAGACTAATCTTTAACTTTGTTATCAAAAAAGTTGTTTCATTGACTGTCTCTTGGTTTAGCAGTCCTGTGTGACAGAACTTGATTTTTGTGCTTGTTCTCTGTGTTCTTTCAGTTATAAGCTTTAGCAGCAGGGACTGGTCTTGATTTCACAACCTTGTAAGCATGCCCAGAGACTTTGCCAATGGAAGATACAGGGAATCCAAAGACAAAAACAAATAATAATAGTGAAAACATGACAACTGGCAGATTGTCTGAAAGGATTTCTCCAGCAGCCAAGTTGATGAAAGACAAGAACGCTTCTCTATTTTGATAAGTCTAACCAAATGTATTTGTTTCCTTTAGCAACACTCACACCACTGTTGTTGTTTCCATGTGTTCTTCTCAACATTTCATAAGTACTAGAAATCTCCAGGGATGAGAGTGGTAAATGGAAAGTCCAGAACTGTGAGTTCTAATTGAGATTTTGCTGTGATTTGCCATTGTCAATCTGACAATGGAGTAGAAGGAAGAAGAAGAAAGAAAGAAAGAAGAAGAAGAAGGAACAAGAATAGTAAAGAAAAAGGAAGAAGAGGAGGAGGAGGAGAAAAAGAAGAAAGAGGAAAAGAAGAAGAAAGGAGAAGAAGAAGAAAGAGGAGAAGAAGGAGGAAAAGGAGGAGAAAAAGAACTAGAATAGAATGATTATGCTTGTGATTTTTAATTTGCTTCTAGTTTTGCAAAGATCAAAAGTAAAATGGGAATTAAATATAAGGTGAGGAATTTGCAGTAATGAAATTATTCATAGAAGGATTTAGGCTCTTTGGAAAGGGCTTGAGATTTACTGCCCTTTTTGCTTTTACTGTGTCAGTATATTATATTGCAATAGGAATAGATTTTTTAAATTAGAAAATAAGGATTTCTTATTGGAATGAGAAGCAACTAAACTTACATGTGATATTGACACAGTTCTCAAAATATATAGTCTTAGTAGTTAATAGTTATAGTATTACCCTAGTATTTCTGGCATGCTTGTCACCAGAAACTTCAGTCAGCCTACTTCTGTGCTACCAGTCTACACAAGTCAGGGGGTAAGGCGTTACTGATTTATTCAATGAATGAAGATAAAATGCCTTAACTGCCCTCAATCCATTCCCTGGTTTGGATCTCCATGGGCAAAAAGTATTTGCATTATGTGTCTGCAGATGGATTTATTTATCTTTTTTAGTTACATTTGGAAAAAAATGGTGAGTCTGTGTAGCAATTGGATATTGGTTTTAAAGTTGGTATGTCTTTTTTTCCCCCTATGAGGCCAATAAATATTTCATTTAGACATCACAATAGTAAGGGAATTTGGTGGTCAGACTATTACCTCTAGATCCAAATAAAATATGGAATGTTATTTTATTACTGAAATCCCACTGGAGGGTAAAAATTCATTACATTACCAAAGTATTCATCTCAAGGTGCTGCTTGAAGCAATAATCTTATTTTGTTTTCAGCAGAGCAATAGATATGCTGAAAATTTTGTTACTGTGTTTGGGTGCTGGCATCAGGCATTGTAGAAGTCAATACTCATGGGAAAATAAAGTCAAAGGACATGTCTTGAATATTGTTGAAAGGGCTCATTATTTTAGGCATCCAGTTTCTAATTCTCAAAAATTTTTAAAAATACATTTAAAAAGTCACCAAGTATGGAAAAAACTATAAATTCCAATGAAACCTCATAAAATCATTTTCCTGGTAGCTGAACAAAGGGCTGGATTGTGTCAAACTATGCAGGTGAAAAGTCCATTCTCTATTCCAGTGTGAGTAACCCTGGCAGAATATGAAATCAAATCATAGAAGGTGAGCAATTTCAGATAATTTAGCCTATTTCAGTGTTCCTTTGAAACAGTTATAGAGTCTGACACATCTCAAATTCATCATGTAGAAGCCAGGAGGGGTTTATAAAGATTGTTATATACTTCAGAAATAAATTATAGGATCATAGATACAGAACTGGAAAGTACTGCAGAGTCACTCTTATCCAAATCTCTCATTTTAAAGCTAAGGAAACTGAGCTCAGAAGGGTTCAATGACTTGCCCATGTTTAAAAAAAAATTTGAACCCAAGTTCTTTTTTTCTTGGAACTTTATAGTCTTTGTTTAATCATTTGTGTAGGGGTGACTAGGTGGCGCAGTGGATAGAGCACCGGCCCTGGAGTCAGGAGAACCTGAGTTCAAATCCGACCTCAGATACTTAATTACCTAGCTGTGTGGCTTTGGGCAAGCCACTTAGCCCCATTGCCTTGCAAAAAAAAAACCTAAAAAAAATAAAAATCAAAATCATTTGTGTAATGTTGCAAAGATATATTATATCTATGGGTAGATGTAGATGTAGGGAAGCTAATTGGTGCAGTGGATAAAGTGCTGAGCTTGGAGCCAGACTCATCTTCATGACTTCAAATCTTGCCTCAGATACTTACTAGCTGTGTGACCCTGGGTAAGTCACTTAATACTGTTTGCTTCAGTTCTTTATCTATAAAAATGAGTTGGAGAGGGAAATGGCAAACCACTCCAGTATGATTATATATACATACATGTATACATATGTGAATCACAGGAAAATCAAGGAAGTGAAACTCTTAAGAGAAAGAGACAAAGATTGTGAGGAAAAAGAGAGAATGAAGAGAAAGTGAGGGGAGAGGGAGAGAGAGGATGATAGATGAATGGGACAGATAGAGAGAGGGAGACAGAGACAGAGAGCGTCAGAGAAAGAGAGAGACAGACACAGAGAGAGAGAGAGAGAGAGAGAGAGAGAGAGAGAGACAGAGAGACCAAGAGAGACAGAGGAGAAAAAGAAGGGAGAGATGAACTATAGATTAACTATGGTGACTTTAACCTGTGATTCTAGAGAGGTCTTTTTTTCAGGCAAATTTTGAAATAAGGAGAGAGATTAATCACCCAACCAAGGAAGTTGGATTTTAACCCAAATCTTTCTCACAATAAGAACTGGAAGACTTCTTGCTCCATAACTATGTGAAAGTAGCACCTTTGAACACCCTAGCAATATAACAACCTTGCATTGCCACCTTGCACCCAGCTTCTGAATTGAATCCCCTCTACAGGTTCTACTTGTACCAAATGATTTCCCCTGCTTCCCTGAATCATCTGAGTAAAGAACCAATGCTTTAGCCTTCTGTAACCATTGAGGTCCCTCTCATCTAACCTTTCACTTCTAGAATTCATCCAAGAGCAAAGCTTCTGGTGAAAGGCCCAATCTGCGGACAAGTGTCTGCCTTAGTCTAGACTATCATGTTTTCCCTTCATTGTCTAAGGATTAAACAATGTACTGTAGCTGCATATGACTAGTCACTAGAGGTGCTAAGCATCAGATACTAGCCTAGAAGCTTAACTTGTTCTCCCTTCTTCTCTGAGATTTGAGAAAGAACAAAAAAATGCTAACAAAAGACCCTTGAAGTTGGAAGCCCAATAGGAGAGTCTTATGCAAATGTTCCAAATTTGATATCTGTGGTAATACTACAGCTAGGAAATAAATTCTTGTCTAATCCAAATGATTCAGAGTTATGATCTGATGATGGAAAAATTCTCTTTAACATGACTTATCTATGTTCTCCCAAGTAACTTTCCTTTTTTCTGTTCTCCCCATCCATGATGCTATTTGGAACCCACTTCTATGCTTAACAAACTCTTTTTGTCTCAAGGTCTTTCTTTTTTCTTTTTTCCTAAAGAGCAAATCAAGTCCCTCTAGCCCTTTCAGGAGTTTTTTTTTTTGTCTCCATTACTTTGAGTTCAAATCTTGCCTCAGACATTTATTAGCTGTAAATGTAAATTTACTAGCTGGACAAAGCTTTTTGTCTCCCTTACTCAGCAAACTCTCCTCTTTTGAGATTCACACTATTAAAAACAGAACACATTCTTTGTCCCCACTTCTTCATTTTTCCACTCACTGATTAGGCCCTTGTAATCTAATTTGTGACTCTACTACTTTACTAAAATTGGTTACCAATGATCCTTTCATTGATTCATTCAATAGTTTTTTTTCTCAATAGTAATCCTTTGGGACCTTTTGGTTGATTGTAACACTATTCTTCACTCCCTTCTCCTTCCTGGATATTTTTCTTCCTTTGGTTTTTTGTTGCACTTCTCTTCTGGTTCTTCTAACTTTCTAACCATTCTTCATCTCCTTTGCTGATCATTATTCTTTTTTTTTTTTTAGTTTTTGCAAGGCAATGGGGTTAAGTAGCTTGCCCAAGGCCACATGGCTAGGTAATTAAGTGTCTGAGGCCGGATTTGAACTCAGGTACTCCTGACTCCAAGGCCAGTGCTCTATCCACTATACCACCTAGCCACCCCCATTATTCATTTCTTAACTTCTAACTATTGGTGTCCCCAAAAACTCTATCTGGATTTTCTCTGTTCTCTTTTTTATATGCTCTCTCATTGTTCTCATTAGCTTTCATGCAGTGTAATGATATATACATGACTCTCACATCTATATATCCTATACACAGTTCTTTCCTGAATTCTAGTCCCATATCAACAGTTGTCTCTTGTATTCAGAATTACCATATGGAATTCAATGTTAATATAACCCACATACAACTATTTATCTCCCTCATTAAATGAACCCCCCTCCAATTATCTCAACAATTTTCTAGTAACTCATGTTTTTGACCTTGAACCACCCTTGACTTTTCATTTTCTTTCCTTTCTCAGGGAACCACTCCCCCCCCCCCCAAAAAAAAAGAAAAACAGGAAGTGACATTTCCTCATTTGTTCTCCAGGCCCAGTTTTAATTCTACTGGGAACATTTGCATAAGACTCTCCTAGTGGGATTCCAACTTCAAAAGTCTTTTGATAGCTTTTTGTTTGTTTGTTTGTTTGTTCTTTCTCAAATCTCAGAGAAGAAGGGGAGAACAAATTAAGCTTCTGGGTTGATACTTAGGACCTTTGGTGACTGGTCATATTCAGCTGCAGTCCTTTGTTTTATCCTTCCATAGTGAAGGGAAAAAAAGATAGCTTAGACTAAGGCAGACACTTGTCTGCAGATTGGGCCTCTCACCAGGGTTGTGTTCAATGTTTTTGTTTTTTCATTTATATTATTGTAGTCTTAAGGTTTCATTTTCTTTGTTCTGTTTACTTCACTATTCATCAGTCCATAAAATGTTCCCATCTTCTTTTGATTTCTCATCTTCTCATATTTCTCATTGTATGATATTTCATTTATCACAATTTGTTCAGACATTCCCTATCAATATCCACTGTATTTCTTGCTCTTTGCTAACACACCTAAAAAAATACTATGAATATTTGGATGTATTTGGAACTGTTCATTCTTTCTTTGACCTACTTGGGGTATAGTGCTCAGCAACAGACTCTGGTTCAAAGAATATAAACAGTGTAGCAGTGATTCTCCTTGAATAATTCCAAATTGTTTCCCAGAATGATTAGATTAATTTATAGTTCCTACAAGAGGGTGCTAGTGTGTCTGTCTCCCCTCAGTCCTCCTAATGTTGATGAATTCTACTTTTTCTTATCCTTGGCAATTCACTAGTTTTGAGGTAGTGTTTCAGAATTGTTTTAATTTCTATTTCTTTTATTTTTGGCAACTTGGAAAGAAATTTTTATTCTTTGAAAGACTTTCTATCCCTCTGTCACTTAACTTTTGGAGAAAATGGTTTATAGTAACATATATTTATATTTTTTCTTATAAATCTTGAATATCATATTTATCTAGAGATTTATAATGCTCAGATTTTGAGTTAAAAACAGTTTCAGAGAGCTTTTAAGAGATGGGGAGGAAGCATTAATTGATTTGGAGCAATGATTCTAATCTACTCATCATTTGTCTTCTGAAAATGACTAATTAACAACAATTAATAAAATCAATTATTTTCCAGGTCCAGATGAAACTGCAAATGTTATATAGCACATGGAAAAGTTAAATTTGGGATAATTTGGAAGACATTAGTTATTACTTTGGAATATTCCAAAAGGCAAATGTTTTTTGCTTAGAAGTGTTTTGATTATGAAACAACATAAAATCATCCCTTTTGGTATAGACACTTTTCACTCTTATGATACATGTCATATGCCCATTCCAAAGGAAAAAGTCTAACAGATTTCATGTACTGGGTACATTTGGAAGCTCTGGATTCATTAACAGTGTTTATTTCTCCACTCATCTCTTTAGTGTTCTGTCTACTGTCTTCAAAATGAATCTGTTTTTGCTTTATCTGGCTAAAGTCTCCTGAGAACATGTTGACTTGGAATAAAGATCTGGATAATTTTAAATTTAAATGTACCTAAGACTAAATCAGCAAATGCTCTTTGTTAGGATCTTGTTGAGGGGAGGAAGAAACCTCTTGCAAGAAGAACTGAAGCCTGGAGGAAATGGAAGCTCTATGACAAAAAGTTACATTTCCAGCAGGGAGCAGAGGGAGTAGTTTATTAAATAAACATTACGATGAAGAGACATTTCTGTAATCCTGGAAACTGGTGAGATTTTGTGGGACACTTTCTGTAGACATAATACTACATTGAGCTGATACTCTTTAGCTATATCATACCCCAAACTCTCGAATTCACTGTGCATAGTTTCACAAACATCTTGAGTATCGCACCCTGAAGTTGTACCATCCATATTATTGCATGAAATTGGAATGAACAAAAGATCTACTTCTAGAGGCAAATAAAATAATGGATGGGTGATTAGCCTTGGGCTGATGTGAGATGGCATGGTAAAGTTGGAAGCATGTTAGATTTAGAATCAGGAGGGACATGAGTTTAAATTTTGATCCTGATCCTTTCTGGTTGTATTCAGGTCATTTACCAAGTTTCTGAGTCTCAGTTTTCTAATCTGTAAAAATGATAATCATATTTCTCAGAGTTGCTGTAATGATCAGGTATACATATAGAGCTGTATAAAGGTCATATGTCTTAATAAAAATTATCTTTGAGAGTTTAAAAGGACCGTATTCATCATCTAGTTCAACCAATTAATAAAAAATTTCCTATTATAACATGCCTTTGAAATGATCATTCAGCCACTGCTTGAAAAATATTCAGTGATGGAGACCACAACATATCTCAAGCAACCATTTTATGTTTAGACATCTTTATCAGGAAATTTTCTTGTTGCCAAGCCTAAATGGTCCTTGCCCTTTCCATTCATTATTCATGTTTCTGCCCTCTAGAGCCAAATGGAACAAATCTAGTCCTTTCTCCATATAATAGTTCTTTAAATATTTGAAAATAACTATCATGATCTCCCTGAGACTTCTATTCTCCATATTATAGAAACCCAGTTCTTTTAATCAATCAGTCATTCCATGTCAAAGACTCAAGTCCATTGACTATTCTATTTACCTCTTCTGGATACTCTTCAGCTTATCAATGTCACTCTTTTTTTTTTTGAAGTGACTGATTTCTTTTCTTCCTTTTTATTTTATTTAAGGCGATGGGGTTAAGCGACTTGTCCAATATCACACAGCTAGGCAATTGTCTGAGGTTAGATTTTAACTCAGATCCTCATGATTCCAGGGTCATTACTCTATCCACTGTGCCACTAGCTGCACCCAATGTCACAATTAAACTGTGGCACCCCAAAATGAACTCTGGATGAAGTCTGAGGAGAACATAGTACAATGAGACCATCGCTCTAGCTGTGAAAGCTATTTTCTCCATATAGCCCAGGATCCCATTAACTTTTGAGTTGTCTCAGTCTTTAGATTCATTGGTTTTTTAGTTGCTCAGATTTTTTTTAAGGAACAGTCCTGTCTTTTCCAATATTTTCCATTCTATACACATAATGCTGAATTTTTATACCCAAGTCTTAAGATTTCATATTTATCCCTATGAAATTTCTTCTTAGATTCTAGTGCTCAAACCCATTGAGATCTGATTCCAAAGTTCACTGACTATAGTGACTATTCTCTAAGCTCTGTGTCATCTGCAAATTTGAGTATACTCATCTTTACTTTCAACCATATTATTGAAAAAATATTAAAGAAAACAGGGCCATGCTCAGATCTCTGAGATACTTTATCAGCAATTAAACATTAGCAACTAACTACTCTCTGAGACAAGCCATTTAACCAATTCTTAATGTACTTGAATACCTTATTGTCTTATTATCTATTCAGCTTTTGTAGAAGAAACTCATGATACTTTATTAAGAGTTTTGCTAAAATCTAGGTAAACTTGATCCAAAACAAAACTTGCTAGTTTAGGAATTCTTTCAAAAAAGGAAATGAAATTAGTCTGTTCTTAATGAAGCCTTGCTGGTTCTTGATAATTATTGGATCCATTTTTAGATATTGATTAGCATCCCCCCCCCTTTAGAATTAAATTTTATTTTTTAATTAATAAACATTTTTCTTTCTTTCTAGCTCCTCCTGAAAAAGGGGGAATACCACAAATTCTTGTAATGAATATGTATAGTCAAAATAAATTCCCATATTGGCCATTTTCCATGTTGGCCATGAGTTGTGTCATGTGTATACATTCATATACATTCTAATACTGCTTTGTCAGGAGGTAGATAGTTTTTTATATCTTTGATTCTTGGAAATAATAGTTGATCACTGTTTTTATTAGAGTTCTTAAGTCTTTCAAAGCTGTTCATTTTTATAAAGTTCTTGTCATGCTATAATTATTAATTCTGCCCACTTCCCTCTACATCACTTTAGGTGTCTTCTCAGGTGTCTCTCCTTTTTGTCTTTCCTTATGACATAATACTATTTTTTTTTAGGTTTTTTCAAGGCAAATGAGGTTAAGTGGCTTGCCCAAGGCCACACAGCTAGGTAATTATTAAGTGTCTGAGACCGGATTTGAACCCAGGTCCTCCTGACTCCAAGGCCTGTGCTTTATCCACTACGCCACCTAGCCACCCCAACATAATACTATTTCAAAGCATGAGTATACCAAATTTGTTTAGTCATTGTGAGGTAACTAGTGACTCAATAGATTTAGTTCAATTTTAGCCTCACACTCTGACCCTGGGCAAATTATTTAACTTTTGTTTGCTTTAGTTTTTCTCAGTCATAAACTAGGATTATTGGGAAAAAATAATATCTCCTGTTATTGTGAGGGGTCAAATAAGTTAATATTTGCATAAAGCACTTAGTTCATAAGAGTTCCTATGGAAATACTTATTCCTTTTCCTTTCTTTCCACTCAACAACAAAAAAAGAAAAATAAAATACTTTAAACAAATATGCATGGTTAGGCAAAAATATTTTAACATTTGTCATGTCCAAAAAATACCTGTCTTAATCTGTACCCTGAGTTTATCAAACTTTTTTTGTTTAAATCTGGATAATAATATGTATCATCATAAACTTCCTGGAAGTGTAGGATATTTTCAATGAGTTGACTAAGATATTTGTAGTACGAGGATTTGTTTTCTTCAAATTCAGGAAAGTTAGTTTCTGATATATAATTCTAGCTAGTAGCTCCTGTCTTGGTAGATTTTTCATTAGATGTTACGTTTTTGCACACTATAGAAATGTATATATAATTTTCTAACATAGTCTATATCAATCTCCAAGTCTGGGCTCCTCAAGGACAAACTTGTAATTTCTGAGGCAAAGTCTTGGTCTTGAATTGCCATCATAAAACCTGTGCGTTTCCAAAAATAAATCTTCATCATGCAGTCATTTGTTTACCATTTCTTTGTTAATATATTTTGTTGGCAAAGTTCTGCTCCTGGATCTTAGCCATTTTATAGACTTTGGAGTTAAACCACTTTTGATTACATCCAACAAATCCAATGGTATAAGTTTGTTATCATTTGTTACTATTGCTTGGCAAATCAATTACTTAACAAGTATCTTTTAAATGCTTACTATTTTCTAGGGGGATACTAAATACTGAGGATACAAAAGTGCAAGTCTGTTCCCTTAAGGGAATTACATTCTAGTAGGGGAGAGGAACATAACTGGTATACACACGTATACTGTTATTCACTATACCACCTAGGTTTAACATAGAAGATACTGCTTGAACAAGGTCTTAAAGGTATATTTGGGTGTTCAAAGAAGACTAGTACTTCAACCTTGGTGTGATTTTGAGGTAATTCACCCACTCTCACCTATGGCTCCAAGAAGCTATAGCATAAACAGTAATATACCTTGGTAAATGGTTTTGGCAGAGGGGCTAAAAGAGGTTGAGTGTAACCAAGGGGTCTCAAACCAATCAGTGAGTTGGGGGTGTCTACCCTAAACTCTACCAGAATTTTTAGATTGTTTATTTATTTTCCAATTATATGTAGAGATAATTTTCAAATTTCATTTTGTAATTTTTCTCCCTCCTATTCTTTTTTCCCTCCTCCATAGGACAGTAAGTAATCTGATAGAGGTTATAATACATGTACAATTGTGTATGCATATTTCCATATTGATCATATTGCGAAAGAACAATCAGATTAAAAAGGGAAAACTATGAGAAGGGAAAAGCAAAAAACAAAATTAAAAAAAAAGTGGAGATTGAAGCTTTGATTTGTATTCAGAGTCCATAGTTTTTCTCTTTGGATGTGTATGACATTTTCCATCTTGAGTTTTTTAGAATTGTCTTTGATCACTGCACTGCTGGGAAGAGTTAAGTCTATAATAGTTGATCATTGCTTAATGTTGATGTTAAGGTGTACAAAGTGTACAATATTGTCTCTGCTTTCTTCACTAAGCATCATTTCTTTCTTTTTTTTGCCTAAAGAGAAAAGCCTGTGATAGGATTTCCTTTTTGCCTATTCTCTTTAATTTTTTTATTTTTTTAAAAATTTATTTATTTGGGGTGGCTAGGTGGTGCAGTGGATAGAGCACTGGCCTTGGAGTCAGGAGTACCTGGGTTCAAATCTGACCTCAGACACTTAATAATTACCTAGCTGTGCGGCCTTGGGCAAGCCATGTAACCCTATTGCCTTGAAAAATCTAAAAAAAATATTTATTTAACTTGAATCTTACAATTTTTCCCCTACTCTCACTTCCCCCCCACCCCCCACAGAAGGCAGTTTGTCAGTCTTTACATTGTTTCCATGGTATACATTGATCTAAGTTGAATGTGATAAGAGAGAAATCATATCCTTAAGGAAAAAAAATAAAGTATAAGAGATAGCAAAATTATATAATAAGATAACTTTTTTTTA
This sequence comes from Macrotis lagotis, assembly GCF_037893015.1. Lineage (NCBI taxonomy): Eukaryota > Metazoa > Chordata > Mammalia > Peramelemorphia > Peramelidae > Macrotis > Macrotis lagotis. Next base: position 128,014,304 of record NC_133662.1, on the reverse strand, counting down.
AAAATTAAAGGTAATAGTCTTGGGTTCTTGTTCAAACTCCCCAATTCTTTCTCTGGATCCAGGTGGTATTCTCCATCGCAGATATCCCAAAATTGTGCCTGATTGTTGCACCAATGGAATGAGCAAGTCCATCAAGGTTGATCATCACCCCCATGTTGCTGTTAGGGTAGACAGTGTTTTTCTGGTTCTGCTCATCTTGCTTAGCATCAGTTCATGCAAATCCTGCAAGGCTTCCCTGAATTCCCATCCCTCCTGGTTTTAATAGAACAATAGTGTTCCATCACATAAATATACCACAGTTTATTAAGCATAAGCCATTCCCCAATTGATGGACATTCACTCAAATTCCAGTTCTTTGCCACTACAAACAGGACTGCTATGAATATTTTTGTACAAGTAATGTTTTTACCCTTTTCCATAATCTCTTCAGGGTATAGACCCAGTAGTGGTATTGCTGGATCAAAGGTTATGCACATTTTTGTTGCCTTTTGGGCATAATTCCAGATTGCTCTCCAGAAAGACTGGATGAGTTCATAGCTCCATCAAAAATGTATTAGTGTCCCAGATTTCCCATGTTCCTTCCAACATTGATCATTGCCCTTTCTGGTCATATTGGCCAGTCTGAGAGGTGTGAGATGGTACCTCAGAAATGCTTTAATTTGTATTTCTCTAATAAGTAATGATTTAGAGCACTTTTTTCATATGACTCTGGATTGCTGTGATTTCCCCATCTGTAAGTTGCCTTTGCATATTCTTTGATCATTTGTTAACTGGTGAATGACTTTTTTTTAAAATTTGACTCAATTCTCTTGATATTTTAGAAATGAGTCCTTTGTCAGAAGTACTAGTTGTAAAATTTTTTTTCCAATTTATTATATTTCTTTTGATTTTGGTTACAGTGGTTACAGTGCAAAAGCCTTTTAATTTAATGAAATCAAAATTATCTAGTTTGTTTTTAATGATGTTCTGATTGGTAAACTATTCCTTGATCTCCTAGTTTCAGCATCAGTTCTTCTAAGTTTTTTTTCAGGTTTTGCTGAAATTTACCTCATTATTTCTTACAGAGCAATAATAATCCATCATACTCACATGTCACAACTTGTTTAGCTATTCCCAAAATTGATGGACATCCCCCTCAATTTCCAAGTCTTTGCCACCACAAAAAAAGAACTGCTATGAATATTCTTGTTCAAATGAGTTTTTTCCCCTTTTTTGGACCTCTTTGGGATACAGAGCTAGTAGTGGAATTGCTGGATTAAAGGATATGCACAGTTTTTTTCCAGGATGGTTGGAACAGTTCACACTCCACCAACAATGCATTAGTGTTCCAATTTTCCTACACCCCTTCCAGTATTTATCATTTCTCTTTTCTGTCATGTTAGCCAATCTGACAATTGTGATGTGGTACCTCAAATTTGTTTTAATTTGCATTTTTCTAATTAAGAGTGACTTAGAGCATT